>NW_027531910.1:4726411-4878477 GCF_008692635.1 Crocuta crocuta
TTTTTTTTTTTTTTTTTTTTCTGGAACACTGACCTGATTAACTCTGATCACCGGCTTGCTTAAAGAGTCACATTTAGTCCATTCTGTACATGTAATTCTACACCTACCTACCTTATCATCTCTTTCTCTCAGGAGTAATTAGACTATATAGTTTCTCTGGATAACACCAGGGTCTTTCTCTCACCTCTGCAACCATATTCCATCCTTTAGCTCTTGGAAACAAGCTTCTTATCCCTTCTGCCTGTTCATTCTATTTCCAATTTTGCCTAAATCCTCCCTGTCTTTTCTCTCTTTCCCTATGCTCTTCAACCAACACTGCATACACCCAGCTGTTTAAGTGTAGCTGGGACATCTGGTTATATGTTTTAAACCGTTCTTTGTCCATAGGTTTTCCTCTTTTTCCTTTTCTTTTCTTCTTTTTGACCTTTTTTGTATTTTTTATTTTCTATTATTCGCCTTCCCTCCTCCATCTTTTCTCTTAACTATTTCGTTTTCCCTCTTGGTTTGCATGTTTGTCGGATGTGTCTGTGCATTTGTGTGCCTCTGCTCCCTGTATGTTTGTCTGTCTGTTTTCTTCTCCAGGGCTACTTCAAGAAACAAGCCAAAGTACACATGGCGGAAAGTTCGAAATATCACTACGAGTAGGGAAATAAAATAACCAATGTCTCAACAAGAGAGACCAAGAGATACCATTCAAAAATCACTCCCTGAAAGGATAGGCCATGGAAAGTCAAAGAGTCTTCTTGGGTACAGCAGCGCTCACAGATGCAGAGAGCATAACAAGTCTTTATAACTAACAAGAGAGAGAAAGCTAACTAAAATAACGAAAAGAAAGAGCTCTCCTCCAGAGAAATTCCAAGAAGAATTGAAAGCTAATGAACTGCTCAAAACAGATATAAGCAGCATAACTGAACAAGGTTTTAGAGCAATAATCATAAATTAATAACTGGGCTTGAAAAAAGCATAGAGGACATCTAAGAAACTATGGCTACAAACAACCTGGAGCATAAAAATAGGCATGATGAATTTAAAAAGGTGCTAAATGAGATACATCATAAATTGGAGGCATCCAATACATGGATTGAAGAGGCAGAAAGGAGAATAAGTGATTTAGAAGACAGCGTTCTACGTGTTTTATTTATTTCTAGGAGAGAGAGAGAGACAGACAGCATGAGCAGGGGAGGGTCAGAGAGAGAGGGAGTCACAGACTGAAACAGGCTCCAAGCTCTGAGCTTGCTGTCAGCACAGAGCCCGACGCGGGGCTCGAACCCACGAACCGCGAGATCATGACCTAAGCAAAAGTCGACACTTAACCGACTAAGCCACCCAGGCGCCTCTAGAACACACCATTCTAGAAAAAGAATAGACTGAGAAAAAAAGAGACAAACTGATCAAGGAACATGAAAGAAGAGTTTGAGAGCTCAGCGATATGGTCAAACACAACAATATCCGTATCATAGGAATCCCAAAAGAGGAAGAGAGAGGAAAAGGTGCTGAAGGAGTCCTAGGACAAATTATAGCAGAGAACTTCCCCGACCTGGGGAAGGAAGTAAACGTTGAAATACAAGAGCACATAGGACTCCCCTCAGACGTAATTTGAATTGATCTTCTGCATGGCATATCATAGTAAAAATGGCAAAATATAAGGACAAAGGGAGAATTTTGAAAGCAGCTAGGGAGAAAAGGGCCCTAACATACAAAGGGAAACCTATCAGAGTGGTGACAGACCTATCTACTGAAACTTGGCAGGCCAGAAAGGAATGGCAGAAGATCTTCAATGTGATGAACATAAAAAATATGCAGCCAAGAATCCTCTATCCAGCAAGCCTCCCATTCAGAATAGAAGGAGAGATAAAAGTCTTTCGAAATAAACAGAAATTGAAAGAATTTGTCACCACTAAGCAAGCCCTACAAGAAATCCTGAAGGGGACGCTCTGAAGGAAATGTTGCAAGGAACAAAGATACCAGAGACACCACCACAAGCATGAACCCCACAAAAGACACAAAGAATCTAAACCCACATGTTTTAATAATAAGACTGAATGTAAATGGACTGAATGCTCCAATCAAAAGATATAGCGTAGCAGAATGGTTAAAAAAACAAAATCCATCTATATGTTGTCTACAAGAAACTCATTTTAGACTGGAAGATACCTTCAGATTAAAAGTAAGGGGATGGAAAAATATATATCATGCTACTGGAAATCAAAATAATGTTGTAGTAGCTATACTTATATCAGACAAGCTGGAATTTAAATTAAAGACAATAACAAGAGTTGAAGAAGGGCATTATATAATAATTACAGTGTTTATCCATCAGGAAGAACTAACAATCATAAATGTCTACGCACCGAATATGGGAGCACCTAAATATTTAAAACAATTAATCACAAACAGAAACAAGCTTAATTATAAGAATGTGCTAATAACAGGGGACTTAAATACTCTGCTTACAGCAATGGATAGCTAAACTAGACAGAAAATCACTAAAGAAATAATGGACTTGAAAGACACATTGGACCAGATGGATCTGACAGATGCATTTAGAACTTTACACCCTGAGGCCAGGGAATTCACTTTCTTGTCAAGTGCACATGGCACATTCTCCAAGATAGATCACACACTGGGAAATAAAGCAGCCCTCAATAAATATAAAAGAATTGAGATCATACCATGTACACTGTCAGATCATAATGCTTTGAAACTTGAAATCAATCACAGGAAGAGTCTGGAAAACTTCCAAAAACATGGAGGTTAAAGAACACCCTNGAAATCTGAGCAGACCCATAACTAGTGAAGAAACCGATCAGTTATCAAAAATCTTCCAACAAATAAGAGTCCTGGACCTGATGGCTTCCCTGGGGAATTCTACCAGATGTTTANATAACCAAGGATATAAGAGATCTGTATGATGCAAACTATAGAAAGCTTATGAAGGAAATTGAAGAAGACACAAAGAAATGGAAAAACATTCCATGCTCATGGATCGGAAGAATAAATATAGTTAAAATGTCATTATTACCCAAAACAATCTACACATTCAATGCAATTCCAATCAAAATTGCACCAGCATACTTCTCAAAACTAGAACAAACTATCCAAAAATTTGTATGGAACCACAAAAGACCCCGAATAGCCAAAGTAATACTGAAAAATAAAACCAAAACAGGAGGTATCACCATCCCAGACTTTAGCCTCTACTACAAAGCTGTCATCATCAAGGCAGTATGGTATTGGCACAAAAACAGACACATAGACCAATGGAACAGAATTGAGAACTCAGAAGTGGACCCAAACGTGTACAGCCAACGAATCTTTGACAAAGCAGGAAAGAATACCCATTGGAAAAAAAGACAGCCTCTTTTCCAGATGGTGTTGGGAGAACTGGACAGCAACATGCAGAAGAATGAAACTAGATCATTTTCTCACACCATNGCAAATACCATATGTTTGCACATATAGGAGGATTAGGAGGAACTTAATGGAGGACCATGGGGGAGAAGAAGGGGGCAAATGGTGGGGAAGAGGGAGAGAGGCAAACCTTAAGAGGCTCTTGAATGATTAGAACAAACTGAGAACTGATGGGTGTGGGGACGGGGGGAGATGGACATGGAGGACGGCACTTGTGGGGATGAGCACTGAGTGTTATATGGAAACCAACTTGACAATAACCTATTTGTAAATAAATAAATAAATAAACATTTTAAAAATTAAAAAAAAATAAGGACCTGAAAATAAATTCAAAATTTCATAGCTGTTTGACAATAAAGGACTACATATATCTATTACTATATCCCTTAGATACAACTAAATTTAATGATAATAGCATAAGAACTTATTTACAATAACTATGAAATTAAAACTTTATGTACAAAGGTGAGGAATTATTATGTTATATTGAGTAGCAAATTTTTTTTGTTTTTGATGTACACAAATATCTCTAAAAAGAGAAAGAAGAAAGGCTGCTTTGCTGACCTCTCCCTTTCTCTTTTTTTCTCTCTTTTTATCCAGTTTCTAGTTCTCTAAGTGAAGGATGATAAATAATTAAGAGAATCTGAATATTTTCCCAGAAAACAAATGGATACCTATATGAAAGGAGAAATTTAAAAGAAAAAGAAAAAAAAAGGATAGTTGGTTGTAGAAAGTTCTTTCTTTCTTTTTTAATATATTTATTTATTTTTGGGAGAGTGCACGCAGGGGAGGGGCGGAGAGAGGGAGACAGCATTCAAAGCACACCCAGCAGTAACAGTGTGATGGCCCTGAGTCCCATTTGGGGTTCAAACTTGTTGGACGCCCAACCAACTTGAGACACCCAGGTGGCCCAAAAGTTCTTTCTTGATGGCAAATTATTTGTAGTATATATTATAGATCACCCATATTCTTGATCACTATTATTCTCAAAAAACTATTGTTTTTAGATTATACCTGTATTAGTTTAGTTATTTTGACAAGTGAATTCCAAGACATGTAAGAGATGTGAGGGTGGGGAGAACAAGTCTGTGAAGGGTAAAAGGAGAGGAGTAGGGAGAGGCAGCAAGAGCTTCAGACCATGATGCAATTCTGATATGTCACAGGGAAAAGGAAGGAAAGAAGAGAGACCCGAATAAGTGCAGCATAGCTCTGAAGATCTCTTGGCTTGACCAGTAGGGTTCCCCATGTCAAAGTCAAATAATATGACCTTTGACTCCATTCTTTGGATCCTGACACTGGGTACATCTGCACAGTGAGCAGTGGGCAATTTCTGGAAATTTACAATTTATGAAAATTGAATTGCATTCAAGGACACCAAATTCAGAGGAGGAGAGGGGATAAATTAAAGTGTCATATCCAGGAACCATGCAGATGTGGCAAGCACCCTCTAAAATGTCTTCTACTTACAATTCCCATCTCCTAATTTTCATGGTCTTATGTTTGCCCCCCTTAAGTGTGGGCAGAACCTTAGACTTGCTTCTAGCCACGGTACTGGGCAACAGTGACGTATGTTACTTACACGATTAGGTTAGATAACATAACAATATCCACCTTTTTAGCAGACTTTCTCCCTTATCGGCTTTGATAAAGTTGTCTGGTTGAGGAGGTCCACATGGCAAGGAATTAAGGTGACTTCCGCCCAACAATTAAGAATTGAGGCTCTCAATCCAACAACACTTGGAAGAACTGAAATCCTGCCAACAGCCACGTGATCCTGGGGTGATCCTTCCCTAAATGAACATTTATTGTGGACTTTAGATGAGATCCCACCTCTGCTGACACCAGGATTGCAGCTAAGCCATGACCAGATTTCTCACCCACAGAAAATTTGAAATAATAAATGTAGCTTATTTTAGGCCATTAGATTTCTGGTAACTAGGTACCCAGGACTGGAAAAATAATACAGCATCCAAAAAATGTAGTAGAAAGGCATATTAGATGTATCAGGTAGATAGATGTTTGGGGACATTATTTAATTAGCTTCTTAAGTGGATTCTGTGATGTCTGTGGTGTTCTTTAGACTTTCAGAAATTTTAGTTTGTTATTAATTTTTATTCATCCCAATTTTCAATCAGTGATCCGTTAGCTTTTAGCTTGTGACAAAGATCTGAGTAAAGTGTCTGGTACATAGTGAGTTGCTAGAAGTCGTATTTGCCGTTTTACCATGGGGAAAACACTCAAAATTAAGTGTATATACAACAAATTACTAGCAGCACACACCTCCTTTTCCTGTGGTTCACTTGATGTAATATAATGTCATCTCCTATCCCTTAATTGCCCTTATGTTCCACAATAAATTGAATTTAACAGCATGAAAATCTTAGATGTCATAGTAATCTGAGTCAGGATGCAGTAAAAAGTCTACTGATACAAATTATCCTTGGACAATAAAAACGACCTGCTCACGGAGTGGATTTAACGTGGCGGTTAGGTGGCAAATGTTCGGAGAGAAGGATTTCTGCCTTCTGTGTGTTAAACACTGTACTTCGATTTTTATTCTTGAGAACCCAAACTTGACCCGGTGTAGTGCATGCAACATGCAGCTTCCAGTTCACCTTGCTATCCCTCAATATAGGGAAAGAAGTCACTCTTCCAGGAGGATGTGGCATTCTCCTTGCAGTGCAAATCCATTCTTTTATCTCCAATAGCAGGTGTTAATGTAAATTCACGGCACACTTTGGGAAAGGGGGAAGAAGCTAAAGGTTCGGGCTGTTTGCAAATCGCCTGTTATTGTACCTCTTTAAACTACTCTCTTTGACTGCATGAGGCTTTGATAGCTCATCTAGTTGCAATAGCATGAGCGTAATGCTGCAGGCAGGAAGCGATTGGGGGCAGTGTGTTATTGACAGAATCTCCTGAATGATGATTTATTATGAACATCAATGGGAACAACACTTGTTCTTTCTAGAAAGCCTGTTTGTTCCACCTGCCTCACCTGGGAGGAGCACACTGCCCAGAACTAAGACACTGTTTGTCTGGTTATTTAGCCTTCTGTACAACTGCTGTATTTTTAACATGGGTTGGTGATTCTTTCTGGTCTCTGTTTTGATGACTTGCAATCATTTAGAAATGTGACATGCCCAGAAATATTTGAAAGCAAGGCCATTTGGCAAGAAATAAATAAAATAGCTGAGAAAGAGCCTCTGTCATCAAAAGTAGTTTGCTTTTGGCTCATAGTTGGCTTCCTAAAAAGAACAGAGGATGCTTACAGCATGAGGGTATTCATGTCAATTTTGTGCTAGAAAATAAAGAATCTTATGTATCATGGGTATTACAGACAAGCCAAAACACAAAACTGATTATTATATGCTAAATGGCACTGGACACACTACCTCCCTTGGTGAATTCCTGGCATTTTGTACATGCCTAAACTTGGTTCTGCTCCTGCCTTTTTGAATATTTAGTTTTCTGCTTCTTAAATCAGTTTGGAAGATGTGTCCAAAACAAACATTCTCTTCAGGTACATATGCAGACTCTCAACTTTAAGTAAATTACGTGAGTTAAGAAAAGTAAGCAAATTTTAAATAACAAAACAGAATGTAATATTTAAAATTAAAAATAACAGTTGCTTCAAACCAGTGAAAGGAACAATCCTAATGCAGACTTTAGCCAATGCATTAAAAAAAACAAAATTTAGCTGTAGGTAAGACTTCACACAAAGTTGAAGTTTATATACATATAAATACATATGTATATATTTATATACATATAAATACATGTATATATTTATATACATATAAATACATGTATATATTTATATACATATAAATACATACATATTTATATACATATAAATACATATATGTATATATGTAGACATATATAATATAAAGTTTATATACATATAAAATACATATGTATAGATGTATAGCTTTACACACTGTACATATATGTGTATATATATATACTGATATACACATGTATATGTATACATTCACATATACATACATACAGTGTATATATATATATTCATATAATTGGTTTTCTTTTTTTTTAATTTTTTATTTATTTCTGAGAGAGAGAGAGAGAGTATGAGAAGGGGAGGGTCAGAGAGACAGGGAGACACAGAATCTGAAACAGGCTCCAGGCTCTGAGCTAGCTGTTGGCACAGAGCCCTACGCGGGGCTTGATCCCACAAACCGTGAGATCATGACCTGAGCCGAAGTCAGCTGCCCAACCAACTGAGCCACCTTGGCGCCCCTGGTTTTCTTTTTAACTTGACATTTTCACCAAATTAGAAAACTCTAAATCACATAATAGTTCAACAGAAATGCTAGCAAGGAGTCCAGGCCTTCTTCAAGGAATGCTAATCATTCAGTTCTAATATTGACCAAGGATTACAGAACATTGTTTCATTCAAATTAATGGAATTTTGTCAGATGCTATTTAAAAGATATATCATATTTATTAAAACCTGGAAAATTTTGAACGATAGTAGTGAAAAGATCTCCAAGTCACTATTTGGGTAAAATTCTACTCTGTAAAGTATGTCTTCTTATTTCTACAATATTTGGATGTGTGTTGGGAGCCATTCTGAGCCCACTAGTCGAGAAAACTCCTGGTGAGGTTAAGCAAGTTTGCACGGTCTCTTGCCAATCAGATGATGACCAATATCCACCCCCACTCAATTATTTCTGCTTGAGCACTGACCCCTAAGGTACCTTGTTGATCAATATCGGGAGTGACTTGTCCCCTTATTCCGGCCCTGGTATGATGATTGCACCTTGTGAAGGAACTTATTGTGGGAACTTCTTCTTTTGATTATGGGAACAGACATCGTGTCTCCAGAAGGTCCTGTTTCCCTCCATACTTTCCCTTGAGCTATGAACAGGCTAATGACCCCTAGTCATAAAAGATTGACCTTTACATGTACAATTCTGTTTCTACCGTTGCGTTAGTCCAAGATGTTCATACAGCTCAACATGTAAATCAACTAACCAAAAATGTCTCTCATGCCCTAGCTATTCAAGAAATCATAAAAGTAGACACAAAGGTAAATGCACTCAAAGAGGCTATTCTATGTATTGGAAATAAGCTAAACTCTTTAAAGGTATGGTTGGCTCTCTGGTGCAATAAAGCATATAACTGGAAAACCAAGTCTTGCCCGGAGACAAAGAGCCTAACTTAGAGAGAAGGAACAGATAAGGGCAGAAGATAAGTTAGTACCTACACCTTTGCTAACTGATGGTGTATAGCAGCCCCTTCCCTAAGGCCTACTTTCCACAAACACCTTCCCTTACCCTGGCAGCTGTGATGAGGATGGATAAGAGTATCTACAAACCTATGACTTAATCTTAGTGTTATTATAATGTGAACACCTTGTTATTTTCTTAGTTACTCAACCTCACTATAATTGGGGCTGTTCTGCAAGAAGACTTCTGTAAAACCTGTTTCTGTACATTTTCCAAAAACACCTTATCACAAAGAGCTATCCATTGTAAACATTCCATTTCCTGATGCCATGTTAACTTTTGACCTATAAATAAAGACACCAAAACCGACAGGACAGAGATGCCTGCCTGGTGATCAGAAAGGATCTCGGGGCTCTCTCACTCTCTTTCGCCGACACCGTCCATCCTTCAGGGACCCCTGGACCTGTCGGAGCCGGCGCAGCCTCCGACAGATGTGGCTTTTTAAATATATTCTATACAACAGAAATTATTAGTGCTGGATAGTCAAGCTTCAGAATATATATCATTGAGACATGCAGCTTTGGCAAATCAGTTAAAATCATAGGAAAGGCAACTTCTAATATTTTCGGCCTTCTTATGAGAAATGTTTCCTTCAATAGCTGGCATAAGTCAATAGGTAAAATTGGTCTTCACTTGTTGTCCAATTATTAGGGCAAACATGCATTTTGACTACATGTATAATGTCCAGATTTTATCAACATGGAATGAAGATAAGGTGCAGGTCGCTACCGACCAAAGTCTTCACTTTGTATCAAGCTGTATGTGTGTTGGCATCGAGGAGTAATCTCTGCTATTTACAGAGTGATACCCTTCCTTTCTGGATATATAGTTTCTGTTCCATTGGGACATTTTCCAGTACTTATCATGACTTACAGATAATCTTAACCACACAAAACAACTTTTATCCTTGTGCATGTGTTATAGATTATGAATGGAAGAGGAAATTATCAGACTTCTCCTTCACATGTTCACCATCCATTGGGCAAGAGTTGATTCAGAATAAAAATCACTGGTTTCTCCCAAATGTTATGTCAAATATCTGCTCAGAGATCTGTTATGGTAACTGTTTTCTTGTATTGGCTGCATGAATATTATGTAATATCCCTCCAGTGGATATTGATAGATTCCGATTTTCTTATCAAACATATTGCCCTCAGTGAAGACTGCACTTATGTAGTGTCAGTCTGTCCCTCCCCCATGGAAAATATGATTTAGAAGGTCTGGACTTTTATCAAGGGAAGTTCTTATGTCTTACTTTAAATTTTGATCAAGTTCAATGGCTTAACCTCTAAGAAGACTTCATAACACTTGGAACTTGGAATAAATTGAATATCAATCCAATAAAATTGATTTTTTTGAAATATCCATTTTGGCAACTCTTGGCCACATTTTTTGTCTGTAAATTATCACATTTACAAATTCGATTGTCCCAGCACATGTAGATTCGCAATCTCTATTCATGCCATAGTCCTCTCTACTTAAAAACATGTGTGATGCCATTCTGGATCCTAATTATCTATTTTAGCAGTTTCACTAGTAATTTTTTGTTTCACTGAGCTAAGTACTCATTCTGTGAATTAGAGATTATATAATTTTCTATTGGTACATAAAAAATTACCACAAATTTAGAGGTTTAAATCAAAACAATATCTATTTATTATCTCATAATTCTGTAAATCAGGAAGTTCTTTTAAAAATTTATTTATATTCAGCTTGGCTTCAGGAGTGGAACCCGGTGATTCACTTCTTCCACATGACACCCAGAACTCATCCCAAAAAGTGCTCTCCTTAATGCTCATCACCCATTTAATCCAGTCCCCCCATGATCCCCCCCCCTTTAGCCCCCCCCCCCTCCAGCAAACCTCAGTTTCTTTCCTGTATTTAAGAGTCTTTCATGGTTTGTCTCCCTCTCTGTTTGTATCTTATTTTTCCTTCCTTTCCTCTATGTTCATCTGTTGAGTTTCTCAAGTTTCACATATGAATGAAATCATGTGACATCTGTCTTTCTCTGACTGACTTATTTCACTTAGCATAATACCCTCCAGTTCCATCCACCTTGTTGCAAATGACAAGATTCCAATCTTTTTCATTGCCAAGTAGTATTCCCTTGTGTATATATACCACATCTTCTTTATCCATTCATCAGTTGATGGTCATTTGGGCTCTTTACATAATTTGTCTATTATTGATAGTGCTGCTGTAAACATTAGAGTGGTGTGCCCCTTCAAATCAGCATTTTTGTATCCTTTAGATGAATTCCTAGTCATGCAATTGCTGGGTCATAGGATAGTTTCTTAATTTTTTAATGTTTATTCATTTTTGAGAGAGAGAGAGAGAGCGCAGGTGCGTGTGCACACGAGTGGGGGAGAGGCAGAGGGAGAGGGAGATGCAGAATCTGAAGCAGTCTCCGGGCTCCCAGCTGTCAGCACAGAGCCCAACGCAGGGCTTGAACCCACGAATCAAGAGATCATAACCTGAGCCGAAGTCCAATGCTTAACCAACTGAGCCACCCAAGCACCCCAACTTTTAAGTTTTTGAGGAATCTGTTTTTCAGAGTGGCTGCATCAGTTTGCATTCCCAACAATAGGGCAAAACAGTTCCCCTTTCTCCACATCCTCTCCAACATTTGTTGTTTCTTGAGTGGTTAAGTTTAGCCATTCTTATAGATCAGGAAGTTCTGATGTGCTTTTGAACTGTCAGCTTAACGTCCCACAGGGTTGAAATTAAGGTATTAGTTTAGCTAGGCTCTTATGTGGAGGTTCTGGAAAAGAATCTGCTTTCCAATTCATTCACGTCATTAGCAGAATTCAGTAGTTTATAATTGTAGGTCTGAGGCTCCTCTTTTCTCAGCAGCCGAGGACCTCAGTGGTCCTTAAGGCTGTCTACATTCCTTCTTACGTGGCTTTTTCATCCTCAGCACGAGCACTAGCCTGTCAAGTTCTTCTTACACTTTACAACTCTCCGACTTCCCCTTTTGCCAGCAGCAGGAAAAACTTTCTGCTTTTAAATCCTCACATGATTAGATCAGGTTCACTTGGATAATCTAAAGTTCAGTAATACTTCATAAAATAACATAATTATCGAACTGATACCATGAACTCGGAGGTTCTGGAGATTAGGGCAGGACATTTTTAAGGGCTATTTTAAAATTATGCCTACCATAGGGAATAGCACAAACTACTGCCAATTCAATTTAAACATTAAAATATGAACACTAAAAAAGTACAAATGAACAACAACAGCAAAAGCAACAACAAAAACCAAATGAACATGGCCTGAAATTGTGAGCAAAACACAAGTAGTTGTATTTTCTCTGTGTAAGCAGAGATAAGTGGCTAACACTGTCTTTGAAACAAATATGTGATATTGAAAATCCTAATGCTTAGACTTTGATGGTGAAGGGGAGAAAAATTCTCTGCCATCTATGGGTCTCTGGCTCAGGCTATGAATTAAATAGACACAAGACAGATTCACAGGACAAAAGCAGACAGATTTTATTGAAATTTTCTACATGTGTATAGGGGCCTTCTGAAAAAATAGCTGAAGATCCAAAGAAGGGACCAGAGCAGGAAGCTTTTATCTTTTAGACAAAGAAAAAATGCATTTGTAAAGAATTGACAAGGCAAAAGTGTTTAGGTTAGGGGTAGTACATGGTGAAGAAATAACTAGAAAAATAAGGGTTAGTTTAACAAGGTTTATTTGTACAGGTTTCTGGGCTCCTAACTCCCTGACTCTGGTGATGTGAATGTCTTCCTCCTATTACAGGAAGGGAACTTCTTACATAGGAGATGTATGCTCGGCTCTCAGGAGGATAAAAAGAGGGTCAGAGTGGCCTTCTTGTACTGGCTGCTTCTGAATGTGCCTTTAATTCAAAATAATCAACATGCCAAAGTGGCATATTTTGCAATAACATCTTCAGGATCCCTTCAGTGATATTTCTACGAAAGTTATTATTCTTATGAAACGTTTGTGGTCAAAATTGCTTCATTTTGTTTTTATTTTTCTAAATCAACCAAACCTCTTGTGTACTACGTGATAAATCACAAAGATTTGCTACTGGTCTCTCTGAGAAATGCTGATCAAGATATTTATGATCCTCTTTTCTTGCCCCTCCACACATTCTCCCTGGGTGATGTCATTGACTATCATGGCTTCATTTTTATCTATAAAACGATATTTTATAAAATGTACAGTGATGGACCAAATCTACCCCTTCATCCCCAATCTCAAGTTAGAAAATATTATTTTCATTTTCCCACTGGATTTTCAGGAGATTCTTATGACATGTATCAGATGAACTCATTATCTCTGCCCACTCCCATACCTACTCCCACTTCTGATGGTGAATATAGATTTATATGTCAAATAACCATTTCCCAAAGCTGTTTGGCTGATCCTATATAGTAACTTCTCTGTGAAATCTTTTTTTCTATAAAACATTTTTTTAATGTTTTATTTATTTCTAGGAGAGAGAGAGAGAGACAGCGTGAGCAGGGGAGGGTCAGAGAGAGAGGGAGTCACAGACTGAAACAGGCTCCAGGCTCTGAGCTGGCAGTCAGCACAGAGCCCGACGCGGGGCTCGAACCCACAAACCGCGAGATCATGACCTAAGCGAAAGTCGGACGCTCAACCGACTAAGCCACCTACGCGCCCCATGTGAAATCTTATTCTAGAAATGTTTCCCGTTCATTTGTATTTCAACTATCAGTACTAATTTCAATTTTTTTTTTTGCAAACATGTTTTAAGCTGTTTTTATATCTTGTAAGGATTCATTATAAACAAACTAGAGAGAGCACTCCTGTGCACAGTCCATGTTTTGTTTTATCTGTTTATTTATTTATTTTTTTGATCAGGAAAAAATGACATACATTTTAAAAGTGGCTGTCTCGCATAAAGGTCAAATTCAGGTACTGTGCCAATCTTAATATGAGACAGTAGTTCAGTATTTAGATAAAACATTTAAATGGGAGATCTAATGTTTTCTTTCGATCTACGCAGTATCTCTTATTGACTCCTACCCATTTTAGGACACTATTGTCATGCACAGCTCCAACTGCAAGCTCCTGTCACTCACTGCCTGACAGCTTTCTCTGCCTACTAGAGCCTACATGGGCTCCATATGGGGAACATAAGAGGTGCCAAGAAATTCAGGTTCCCAGGAGCAACTTTTCCCCTACGGCTGGAAATCTGTGAAGTGTTTGCAGCTTTCTAGCCCCTCATCTGAGATAACGTTGATACATAGTCTACGCTGTCTTCCTAGGGTTTCCTAGCTAAATGGAACACCAGTTACACACAGGAGTGACCTGCTCAAGAAAGCAACTCTTCGTGGAATCTTTTTCCTTCCCTATCTTACATCCCCGATTCCTTACTCATACACTCTGGGATCTCCCCCGCAAAGACTTATCACATGTCTGTCTCAGGGTCTTCCCCTAGGGAAACCCAATTTAAGACAATATAGTCATGCATCCACCTGTGCTCTTCCTGGAGGCCATGCACCACACTTTGAAAACCAGTCTTCTCTAAGATAAAGTCTATACATCTCATTTTGTAGGTAAGATTCTCATCATCTGGCCCTTGCCCATTACTTATTATTCCTCACCCATCCTCTCCTCACTTATGTATAGATACATGGAAAACCTAACCAGTAAGTAAAAACCTCATTCTTTTTCATATTCTGTTTCACTGTATCATTTTTTGATCTGTCTCTCCTATATGAACTGGCAAATACCCTGGAGATCTGTGTTATTCTGGGGGTGTCTAGAACCAAATTGAAATGTGTAATAGATGAATGAATGAGTGAATGAATGATAAAAAGCACATCTCAAACACTATCTAAATAGATTTAATTGTGGACAAATTTTTTTTCAATCACATGGTCTCATAGGTAGCATACTGGCTGCAAAGGGGCAGTACAAGTTCAGGGGGAAAAGGAGCTTTGAATGACTCTAGTGATGGCCATGAGATAAATTCTCTAAAAGGGACAAATGTAGTAGTAGAGATGCGACCTCTGCCATAACAAAACACAATTCTTTTCAACACCTAGACAGGAAAAAGGGGGCGATATAGTATGAATCATGTGAAATATACCAATAATATGCATCACAAATGCTTTTTTTTAAGTAATAACTATTTAAGAAAGAATTTCTATGGACACATAGTGCTACTCACTTACTCACCAAAGGAATATGTAGATTAGCTTCCTCATGTTTAAATTGAGTAACATACACAGGTGTCACCAGAACTAATACTTTTAATCATTGGATACTCTTATTGTTTATGGATTATTGTAGCAAAGAAAGAATGTTTATCCTTCTCTTTCCAAATGACATTGTATGGTTTATACTCCAGTTATAGCATGTGCAGACCAAAACTGCAGTATCAGGCATAGGGTATATATACCTGACCATCAGGTATAGGCCCTTTCTGACCTAACACCATTCTGAAGCAATGCTGAACCACAACACAACGAAACCTGGGAGACGTTCAAAAAAAAAAAAAAGAAAGAAAGAAAGAAAAAAAAGAAAAGAAAAGAAAAGAAAGAAAAAGAGAAACACACACAAAATAACTTACACAGTGAGCAGCTGAGTAGAAGCATACATTAACAAATCCATTTTAAAGTTGCATGCAAAACAGGATTTAGATTAAATAATACTGCCGTTTTGTTTTGCAATGTAACTTGAAAAGGCAAAAATGAAAGTCTTAAGGTGCAACATGAAGATCGAAATAAAATTTGATGTTTTGACCTTTCTTATGCTCCTTTTACACCATTTCCTCCCTCATGCTTTCCTTGTTTCAGCGTCAGGTAGATGTAACAGAAAGTAAACCGTCAACATACAAAATATGCAAACGCTTCAGAAGCACAGTTTCTGCGAAGCTTGATACAGCCACAATCTTTCACAAATTACATTTTAAAGGTTAAAAAGAACTTGGCACTGAGAGTTAGAAAGAAGGAGGGGATAACGTTCCTATATGGTGCTTTTAGAATCTGCTTCAATTGTGCTCTAATAACCTGATTTCTTTATGCAGGTAACTATTCCTTGTTTTCAGCCTCCGAGACTTCTGACTTCTGGACAAAACAAGTTGATAATGGCAAATAAAAGCAAATGTGTTCATAGAGTTTTTTTCCCCTCATTTCCAGGTTTGCCATAAAATAAGTCCAAAGGATTGTCGTCAGGGAGTGAGTGAGTTTAGAATCTTCAGAGTCACCTGTCTTTCACAAAGACAACAAAATACATCTCTATCAGAAGTCATTGCTGCCAAAATAAATTCACCTCAGGCAGTAGGTATTTCAATAGATAATAAACTGGATGGATTAGATGCCTAAGTTGTTATGTTAGGAAGTCCAGATGGAAAGACAGATCAAAACACTGAATGGCTACAAGGCATGGTAAAAGAAAACAAAAAACAAAACAAAACAAAAACACAAGTAAACAACAACAACAACACACACACACTCACACAAACACAACAAGAACCAGGCATATGAATCTTGGCCTGTGTTTCTTATAATACCATCAAAGACATAGGGTCTTTGAGCTTAGAGAAAATGTAGGCAATCAATATACATGGAGTTACTGCAGTAGGCACTATCTGCCTTTTTCTCTCCTCAATTGCACTGACATTGTCACAGAACCTAATAGCAGGTAAGTACAAGATACTATACTTTAAGTTAAAGTAGGAGATGAACTACACATCATTTATTGAAATCAAAATGAAAATCTATGTCTTAATTATAATATGCAATCTCCACTTCAGCCCAATGTTCAGATTTTTCTTAGACATTAAGTTCCTTTTTTCTTTCTTTGCCTCCTGTATTTTTGGAGAAAGATATTGCTGAATAGTTAAACTTTCTTGCCATCAGAGAGCAGAAGGGAGGGATATGGCATTTAAGATTCAAAACCTAAAATGAAAATACTACAGACTCAGAAGAATACAGTCACATTAATATCCTCTAAGCTGATAGGTGTGGTTGCATTAACATGTTGCCTTCCTGGGGCATCGTAAATACAGCATATTGCTCTTATGGATTGAAAACAAAAACACAATTTTACTTATTGAATATTCCCATAGTCAGCTAATATTTGCCACCTTAATCCCTTTACTAGCTGAAAGGAAGCCAAATAGGGGATTAGTCTCACACAAAAACAATGGCTTTTTATCTTGTTGTCTCTTGTATTGTGAAGCAGATCCCAGCAGATGTTTCCATTTCTGTTGTTATGCATATCACAGACTTCTGTCTAAACCATAGCATCAAGTGCTCTATATTTGCATTGATGTTATTCTTTTGACTATTTGATTGCAGTGATATCATTATTATGCTCACTTAGTATTTATTGAGTACCCACATGAGTGCACCACACAGCTGCATAATACAAAAAGACAGCCCCAGTTATACAGAGATTTGATTTTTTAAAAATACCAAAATTCCCTTTATTCACATTAAGTAACTTATTACCTAAGAAATGTTTTATTTGTTTTAGTCTTGCATGGTTACCTGTTTTACAAAATTATATCAATTTTTTAATGACTCCATTAAATTGCAGTATCTCCATTCAGAAAATGGACCAAATAAAATCCATTCTTTAGGTAGTTAAAAAGCATGGAAATAAAACTTGGCAGAATGCTCAGTCATTTCTGTGAGAATGATTGCAGACAGAAATAAGAAAGAGGCATGTAGTTAAAATCCAGATGTTATGATTTTTGAGAAAATGTTTTTCTTCCCAGGGCAGCATATTTTTAAGGTTAAAAAAAGTCACAGAGAAAGACAAATATCACTACGAATGTTCTCAGAGAAGTATGTTCCATATAAACAACACAGGCACAGCGTCTATCTGAATTGACACCGAGCCTGGGAGCCACCCAGAAGCTACAGATTTAGAGACTTCTCTTTGCCCACAGGGACTGTAAATCAAGACTATCAGAAGCTGGAGCTCTCACATAATTTCCTTCTGAGGCATCATGAGTGAAATCAGCATAATCACAACACTTTCACTTCCAGGTATAGTCACAGTCTTTGCAGAAGATGCTTATGCCAGGATGAAGTATCTTTTCTTTTTTTTTTTCAATGTTTATTTATTTATTTTTATTTACTTTGAGAAACAGAGAAAGACGATCCCAGGCAGGCTTCGCACTGTCAGCGCAGTGCCCAGACATGGGGCTGGATCCCAGGAACCATGGGATCCTAAGCGGAGCTGAAATCAAGAGGCATTTGCTTAAGTGACTGAGCCACCCACGGAGTCCCTAGAATGAAGTATCTTTTGCAATATGCAGACAGCGTGTAGAAGCTAGCCTTAGACATACCAGTCGTGGAAAGGTAAATTTGACCAAAATTTTTAGTCTGGGATGTTAAGATGTTTTAAACGACTTTAAAAAATAAGATCACTCTGGGGCACCTGGGTGGCTTAGTCAGTTAAGCCTCTAACCTAGGCTCAGGTCATGATCTTGTGGTTGATGAGTGCGAGCCCCACATTGGGCTCTGTGCTGACAGCTCAGAGCCTGGAGTCTGCTTTGGATTCTGTGTGTGTGTGTGTGTGTGTGTGTGTGTGTGTGTGTGCACGCTTCACCCCTGCTCATGCTCTATCTCTGCTCTGTCTCTCTCAAAAATAAATAACCATTAAAAAATTTTTACAAAATAAGGTCACCCTATTTAACTCAGAGACCCAGCATTTGTAGTTCATTAAAGAATCTGTTCAGTTATTCTGCAGTGTTTATTGAACACTTACTATGTGTTTGGCACTGAGCTTGATATTCAAAGGTGAAAAATTAAGAATAATAATTAAGTATATATTATTTCCACCTTAATGGATCTTTTGGTCTAGTAAGAATGGCAGAATTTAAAACACACACACACACACACACACACACACAATACTACAAACACTGATAAGAGCAATGAAGGAAAAATATAAAACTTTATGAAAGTATAGATGGATTAGAAGAACAGATATTTTTAAAATGTCCATACTACCCAAAGCAATCTACAGATTTAATTCAATCTCTATCAAAATGCCAACAGCATTTTTCACAGACTAGAACAAACAACCCCAAAATTTGTATGGGAACAAAAAAGACCCTGAATAGTCAAAGCAATCTTGTAAAAGAAAAACAAAACTGGTGGTATCACAATTCCAGACTTCAAGTTATATTGCAAAGCTATAGTAATTGAAACAGTATGGCACTGGCACAAAAATAGACAGATAGATCAATGAAACAGAATAGAAAGCCCAGAAATAAACCCATAAATATATGGTCAATTAATCTTCAACAAAGGAGTGGAGATTATGCAATGGGAAAAAGGCTATGTCTTCAACAAATGGTGGTGAGAAAACTAGACAGCTACATGCAAAAGACTGAAACTAGATCACTTTCTCATACCATACACTAAAATAACCTCAAAATGGATTATAGATCTAAATGTGAGAACTGAAACCATAACATCCCAGATGAGAGCACAGACATTAATTTCTCTGACATCTTTGTAGATATGTTTCTGAGACAAGGGAAATAAAAGCAAAAATAAACTATCGGGACTACATTAAAATAAAAAGCTTCTGCACAGCAAAGGAGACAACCAACAAAACTAAAAGACAACCTATGAAATGGGAAAAAATATTTGCAAATGATGTATCCAGAATTTATTAAACTCAACACCCAGAAAATAAGTAATCTAATTAAAAATGGACTGAAGACATGAAAAGACATTTCTCCAGAAAACGTACAGATACATGAGAAGATGCCTAGCATTTCATCAACAGGGAAATTCAAATCAACACCACAAAGAGATATCACCTCACACCTGTCAGAAGGGCTAGAAAACAAAATTCAAAAACAACAAGTGTGGTCAAGGATGTGGAGAAAAAGAAACCCATGTGTACTGTTGATGGGCATGTGTGCAGCCCCTATGGAAGACAGTATAGAGGTTCCTCAAAAAATTAAAAATAGAACTATAGTATGATCCAGTAATTGCACTACTGGGTATTTACCCTAAAAATATGAAAACACTAATTTGAAGTGAAATATGCATCCCTATGTTTATTGCACCATTACTTGCAAAAGCCAAATTATGGAAGGAGCCCAAGTGGTGTCCATCCACTGATGAGTGAAAAAAGAAAATGTGATATATATATGTGGTATATATATATATATATGCAATGGAATATTATTTGGGCATAAAAAAGAATAAAATCTTGCCATTTTCAATAACATGGATGAATCTAGAGAATATCATGCTAAGTGAAATAAACCAGTCAGAGAAAGCCCAATGCCATATGATTTTATTTTTATGTGGAATTTAAGAAAGAAAACAATGAACAAAGGGACAATAAAAGAGACAAAACAAAACAAAGCAAAAAATAACAAAAAACCCCAGACTCTTAACTATACAGAACAAAGAGATTGTTATATGGTTACCAGAGGGGAGATGGGTGGAAGGATAGGTGAAATAGGTGAAGGGGATTAAGAGTGCACTTATCATGATGAGCACTGAGTAATAATATATGACATATTGACCACTATATTGTACACCTAAAACTAATATAACACTGCATGTTATCTATAGTGGAATTAAAATTTTTAAAAATTGGGGCACCTGGGTGGCTCAGTTGGTTAAGTGTCCAACTTCGGCTCAGGTCATGATCACACAGTTCGTGGGTTCAAGCCCTGTGTTGGGCTCTGTGCTAACAGCTAGCTCAGAGCCTGGAGCCTGTTTCAGATTCTGTGTTTCCCTCTCTCTCTGACCCTCCCCTGCTCATACTGTTTCTCTCTCTCTCTCTCAGAAATCAATAAAACTTTTTTAAAAATTTTTAAAATGAAATAAAATTAAAAAAATTAATTGAAGTTATAAAATACTATGAGAGCATAACCATGAGAGGTACCAATTTGGATTAGGGAGTCGAGGGACCTCTCCAAGATAGGGTTTTCCCAAGCTCCCTCTACAACCTCTTCCCCTACCAGTTGATGTGTTCAACTTCCCTCACTCTGACCCCTCTTTGACCTCATTAAGATCAAGTTGATATTGACTTCTCCTTTGTTCTGTCCTTGTTTTATTCACTTTCTAATTATCCTGCTTTTATCTCATGTGCATTTCTTCAATGTACCTTTGGCCAATACCTTTAACTCCTTGTCCCTCTGCCTTCTAGTTGCAAGACAGATCTCTCAGAACTCCTTCTCACCACACACTCCCCCCTGCCCCACCACCTGCTCCTGAACTTTGAGTGTTACTACAGGAAGATCTATGTGTATTGGTCCCCTGTACATTTATGATCCCAAAACTCAAATAGGCCCTTAAACTCATTTGCTTGTCCTACTGCATTTCAAACCTTCTCCTTTCATCTCAGATTTTCCTTCTCCCTTCTACTACTTCACAATACATATTTTAGTTCAAATAAAAAAAAACATGTAAGGCATCACATTAAATCATTATCTTCTCAATACTAAAAATGCAAGCCTGCACAATGGCATCCATCTTCTATTTCTTACTGTTTATTGCTGCAAAACAGTCTCTTCCTAGTATATAAAACTGATGCCCCTCTCACTTTCTTAGGAGTGAACTGCGGCATTGAACATTTTCCCTCTTGATATTTTACTTCTCTCTCTCAAAGATTTTTCCCCCATTAAAAAAAAAAAGTCCCATCTTAACTATACATTCCCTCCAGTTCCAACTTTGTGATTGCACTCAGAGCTAATCTCATGAAGCACTGAGGCTCTCCAATCCCATGCTTCTTACTACCTCCAATAACATTCTCTCCTATCTTGGTTTCCATGGCATTTCATGTTTCTTATATTCCTCTTAGCTCTCTGGTTGTGTACTTTCTTTCTCTTTTTGAACATTTTTTCTACTTTGCCATTTAACACTAGTGTTTCACAGTACTCAAGAGGGTCTTCCTCTCTCCTCAATCTATACTCTGTCCCATGGCAACCTCATTTGCTATTTCTCTCCTATACACACACATTTTAGAGTTATTTCACTGCTTTGACTTTTCAATATGTCTATATAAACAGTACTTCGTATCCATACCCTAAAATCTGAACTGTTGGGAGCCATTCTGAGCCCACTAGTCGAGAAAACTTCTGGTGAGGTTAAAGCAAGTTTGCACGGTCTCTTGCCAATCAGATGACGACTGATATCCACCCCCACTCAATTATTTCTGCTTGAGCACTGACCCCTAGTGTACCTTGTTGATCAATATCGGATGTGACTTGTCCCCTTATTCTGGCCCTGGTATGATGATTGCACCTTGTGAAGGAACTTATTGTGGGAACTTCTTCTTTTGATTATGGGAACAGACATCGTGTCTCCAGAAGATCCTGTTTCCCTCCATACTTTCCCATGAGCTAGGAACAGGCTAATGACCCCTAGTCATAAAAGATTGACCTTTACATTACAATTCTGTTTCTACCATTGCGTTCATAGATGTTCACAGATGTTCATACAGCTCAACATGTAAATCAACTAACCAAAAATGTCTCTCATGCCCTAGTTATTCAAGAAATCATAAAAGCAGACACAAAGGTAAATGCACTCAAAGAGGCTATTCTATGTATTGGAAATGAGCTAAACTCTTTACAGGTATGGTTGGCTCTCTGGTGCCATAAAGCATATAACTGGAAAACCAAGTCTTGCCCAGAGACAAAGAGCCTAACTTAGAGAGAAAGAACAGATAAGGGCAGAAGATAAGTTAGTACCTACACCTTTGCTAACTGATGGTGTAGAGCAGCCCCTTCCCTAAGGCCTACATTGCACAAACACCTTCCCTTACCCTGGCACCTGTGATGAGGATGGATAAGAGTATCTACAAACCTATAACTTAATCTTAGCATTATTAAGATGTGAACACCTTGTTATTTTCTTAGTTACTCAACCTCACTATAATTGGAGCAGTTCTGCAAGAAGACTTCTGTAAAACCTGTTTCTGTACATTTTCCAAGAACACCTTATCACAAAGCGCTATCCATTGTAAAAATTCCATTTCCTGATGCCATGTTAACATTTGACCTATAAATAAAGATACCAAAACCGACAGGACAGAGATGCCTGCCTGGTGATCAGAAAGGATCTTGGGGCTCTCTCATTCTCTCTCGCCGACACTGTCCATCCTTCAGGGACCCCTGGAGCTGTTGGAGCCGGTGCAGCCTCTGACACTGAACCTTAATTTATGATCTCCTACCCCACTTTCCCCAATGTTTCCTTTCTCACTGAATGTCACTACTACCCATCCAGTTGTTCAAGCCCAAAACCTAGGAATCATTTTGACTGCCCTTCTTATGCCCCAAATCCAATCTATCACCAAGCTTTTCCTCTTTAATCTTCAAGGTATCACTTACTGAAAGTATCTATCCACTTTTTTCCATGTCTGTCACTCCCATCCTAGTCTAGAGTATCACTTCTCATTTCAATGACTCCAAAAAGTGGCTCACTCTTCAGGGTACAACTCCTCACAATCTGTTATCCATATACAAGCAGAATTAGATTCTTCAAATGTAAATCTCTCCATGTCATGTACTTACTAAAAACACTTCAAAGGCTCTTTTGAACTTTTTTGGATGAACAAAACACCTTGATATGGCCTGAATGATTCTATGTAAGTAAGCCCTCACTCTGTCTCTGGTCCATCCTGCATCATGCCCTATATGCTTCACTGTTTTCCAGACACATTGGCTCTGTTTTAGTCCCAGGTATGAGATCTATATACACACTTATATATATTTAATCTGACCATGTGCTGTTCTGAACATGTTGTTCTGTCACATGATAATTGGAGGGAACTTCTTGAAAGTTACATTACGAATGTGCAGGGAAAAAGACAGAAACAAGAATGACTATGTATTAATTCCAATTGAGGCATCAACATGAAAGTGATTAATAGAAATTAAGATACTCTAGTGAGTTTGAAACAGATTCATCCCTACCACCTCAGTGCTGCTAGTGGTATTTAATGACTCACCTGTATGACATTCCTGACATGGCTCTGTATTTGGAGTTGTGACATTCACCATGATAGCTCACACATCCCCAACCCCATGATTTCCTGATTATAAATTCTAGTGACACTAGGCCCACACATTGACATATTTAATTATGCTGTATTTAATACACATACATTTTCTATTATTTTGTTTTTATGTTAAACTTCGGATATTTTGTTTTTTCCAATTATGTAGTGAGGTAAGTTATATCATCTATGAATTTAATTTCAGAACAGCTAAAGAAGTTTTACAAAATGTTCACTATACAAAAAAATAGAAAACATTTTGATGGATGAAGTTGAAAGCCACAGAGGAAGGGAGTGTAGAAGAGGTGAACATGGATAGAAAGGGAGTAGGTGTATCAAAGGAGAGAGCTTCCATTGCCAGGGTCCACCTTGGGAGAGGAGAAGATGGACCACAAACCAAGTTTGGAGTTTGGGTTCTTATATGATGTGATGGTCAGTTTTATGTCTCAATTTAGCTAGAGCATAGCCCTCAGTTATTCAATAGGATCTTAATCTAGATGTTTCTGTGAAGGTATTTTGCAGATGTAACTAAGATGTACAATTTGCTGACTTTAAGTAAAAATACTCAATAATCTGAGTGGATCTGAGCCAATCAGTTGAAAGATCTCAAGAGCAGAGCTGAGGTTTTCCTGAGCAATTGGAAGCTTTGCCATGGATAGGAGGGTCACCTCCTGTCTGAGAGCTTCCAGCCTACCCTTCCTGATGGCCTACCCTGCAGACTTTGGAGATGCTTAGCCAGAATCCACAATTATGCAAGCCAACTCCTTATAGTAAATCTTCACTATATAGATATAGATATAGATATAGATAGATGATATAGATATAGATATAGATATAGATATAGATATAGATATAGATATAGATAGATAGATATAGATATATCCTACTGATTCTGTTTCTGTTTCTCTGGTGAAACCCTGACTGTTATATTGGACAGGGCATTTTAACTACTAAAATAAGATTGTTTCCGCTCCTAAAAACAACTAGAAAAAAAAAATCTGAGAGTGACCAAAAAAGTTCAAGATCTGTCCAAATCCTCATCTGGAGAAAAACATTTATTCTCATTGTTTAAAATTTAAAAGAATTGGGGAGGAGGGTGAATGTCGCATTCTGATCACAAGACTGTCATCAGATGCGTTCAACAGGCTGGTTGTACTTCTCCTGGCTCTTTTCTTTTGATTTAGTCTTGCTCATCTTTCATTTTTGACTTGCAAGAAAGAGCTGTGAACTTTTAGAAACCTTGAAAACAATGTTGGGTATGGTCAGAAAGGAGCAAGTCAAAAGAAAAGGGGCATCAGGTGAATTTGGAGCGTGGGGCAAAGAGAGGGCGAGAGCCAGATTGCACGGCACTTTGCTGGCCACAGCAAGGATTTATATTTTATCCTAAGTGCTAATGGAAGCCATGTAAGCATTTTGAAAACAGGAGTGATGTAATCTAATTTAAGTTTAAGATCACTCTGGCCATTGTGTGGAGTGGAGAGAAGATTTGAAAAGGCCAGGAGCAGAACTCAGGGGACCAAACAGGAGGCTGTTACGGCACTCTAGGTAAGAAAACCTTTTATGAATAGATCCTTAAAAGTAATCTTAAGTAGAACATTTTATTTACAAGGATGCTCTTCATAGGAGTGTATATATGTAGGAATTGCCAGGGCCTCCAAAACAAAGGCCCATCTGTTAAAATTATTTCTTCTTTAGGTCATCAGACTGTCCCCTAAATTACTTATCACCTGGCCTGGAAATATTCAGTTTGCCGCTGTAAGTCCGGCTTTTCTCTTCTCTACCTGCTGCATGGAGGTGTGTGTGACCATTCAGACACACGTCCTCAGAGGACGCTTTTGCCTCTGGCTTTCCAGTGATTGGGCCAACAGGGAGGGAGGCAGTGGTACCAGGGAGGAGAGGAAGGGAGGCAGGAAGTGAGAAAGGAATATCATTCTGCAGGTCCTTTGTTGATGTGAGAGGAAGGTGGCTCTTTATTGAAATTCACAGTAATACCTGTTTCCCCTGCTATGCAAATGTAGAACATTCCTTAGGAAACCTCTGGTAAGCCAAATTGACCTAGGGCAAAGAAGCAATTACCATTAATTTAAGGGGAAAAAAACCTTTTAGTGTTCCCAGCCCCCCAAAATAGCCTCTCTTAGACTTTTCCAATACCTTAGGACACATCTTGCTAACAGATGCACAAAATAAACTGAGATAAAGCACAGATGCTTACCGATGCGGTTCAAAGCTCAGGCAGCCTGACGCCGAGACACACCGAGTGTGGTACCTGGGGACGGGCCACTTTTGCTTCTTGGGGTGTACACTGCCTCTAGCTTGCTAGCTAGAGTGCTATTTTTACTTTGTCTTTTTTTTTTTTTAAGGCAAAAATCCTCTTCAGATTTCTTTCAGTCAACCAAAATAGGAACTGATGTAGGTCTTTTGTAAAAGCAAAGTGGCATAACTTGAAATTTCAAAAAGCAGGGGATAGCTGGGCCATGGCAATATGGGGAGGAGAAGAGAACCTTGTTCTAGCCTTTGTCTGGCCTTGCCACTTTCCACAGAACGAGGCAAATGTAAACCAAGGGAATATGCGCACCCAGAGTTCAGCCTCTACGTTCTGACCCGTGTTCTTGATACACAAGAGTCCGGCGTTTTCTGATGAAACGGGTCTGAAACAAACTGGCTCTTTGGGGGATGGAGATCAAGGCGGAGATAGAGTTTGGAAATATGGACTGGGGTGACCACATATGTGATTAAAAATATCTTACGGTGTGAAAAGGAGGGGTATGAGGAGGAGGAAGCTGTGGGCCGGCGGTGGCGGCTTGTCGTCTCAGACTGCAATGTGTCAGTGCGAAATTTCACGGAGTCTGAGAATCCTAAACGCAAATATGATCTTCCACGTTATTATGAAGATATAGTCGTTGAGGCCAGACATTTATTATTTCTCTTTTGGTTAACCCAATTTATAATTTAAATATTTAGACGCATGATTTGAAGGCCACACTTTTTACTCTTGCTCAGGGCTGCACAAATGTTAGAAGTGGACCAGGTCCACAGTTTTGTCAGGAAATCTTCATACAGGTGATTCTGTTTCAGGTCCAGCATGGGGACAGCTCCCCTTACCAGCCCAGGCCCTCAGGGTTTTCTTGAACCCCTACCCCATCTTTGTAAAGAATCCTTACATTAAATGCTTCTCAATTGACCAGCCTGAAGGCAGCATCTGTTTCTTACCAGGAGCCCTACAGATACAAAACCTAGAGGCCAAAACTTGAAAGCATGATAATTCAACATAGTTATAGAGCAATAATTTGACTTCAGGTGCAAACTCGGTGTTAAATATCAGTGTGTTATTAACTGTTAGTTATATCATCTATAGACTAACCAGGGCAGGTGAGCCCAGTTCTAGAGTACTTGGCTGTCTTTAGCTAACATGCACGATTTAGAACAGTAAAAGAAAGAGGCCTCAATTTTCTCTCTAAGGCACATATCCAGTCCCTGCCATTACTGTTTTGTATTCGGAATCTGTTATAGGAAATGCTGTTTCTCCCCTGAAAGGATGAGACAGACAGAACTCCTTGGGAGCACCCCAAGCTACCAAAACAAATTCTCCCTGTCTGCTCTATGCTTCCTATGCACCTCCTGCCTACAGGGGCTGATTCTGTAACTCTTTAACATTTTTTAAACGTTTTTAAAATTTATTTTTGAGAGACAGAATGTGAGCTGGGGGAAAGACAGAGAGAGAGGGAGACACCGAATCGGAAGCAGGCTCCAGGCTCTAGCAGTCAGCACTGAGCCCAAAGCGGCGCTGGAACTCATGAACCTTGAACTCACAAACTGTGAGATCATGACCTGAGCTGAAGTCAAATGCTTAACTGACTGAGGCCCCCAGGCGCCCCTGTAACTCTTGATGACTGGAGAAAGGAATTCCACTTTACTTCCCAACTAGGACTTGGGAGGTCAGAAGACAACACGTTTGTTTCTGCATTTATTTGTTTTTGTTTTTATTAAAAAGTGTATATGCATGTGCAGAAATAAATGCTTATCAAATCTATAAAAATGCACAAAAGTTGTTTTTGGATAGCTCCAATATATATTACTTTTACTTTCTGTTGCACATTTTTTAAGTTCATTTATTTATTTTGAGAGAAAAAGAAAGAGAACAGGGGAGGGGCAGAGAGAGAGGGAAAGAGACAGAATCCAAAGCAGGCTTTGTGCTGTCATGCAGAGCCCAACACAGGACTCAAGCCCACAAACTGTAAGACCACGACCTGAGCCAAAGTCAAGAGTTAGACGCTAAAGTGACTGAGCCACGCAGGTGCTTCTATTGCACATTTTTTCTATATTTTCTTTAATTAAAAATCTTTGTATTTGTTATAAAATAAATTGCTTTAAAATAAAAAAGATTTTGGAACTTTTCAACAAGTGCCCTAGAAATAGAAATGGACATAAGTAACTGTAAAGGACAGAACAAGAAACCCTAACATCCTCCAAAAGTCAGAAAATCTGGTTCTGACTTTTGACAACAGAAAACTAGGGAATGTTATTAGCATTTTCAGCAACTCTTTAAAAACAAGTCATGTGCATACAATAGCCATTTCAAGAGGTCACATATAAGGATGTTTAGGCAATTTTCTAAGTTTTATCAGGATACGAGAGTCCAGAGAGTTTCCAAAGTATCTGTCATTAACTATTTCATTACATTACATAAATTCATTGCAATGTTATTGAACGTCTGTTCTGTATCTGACAATGCTCATGGTCATGTAGACATAGCAGCGAATTGGTAAGTCAAGTTTTGTCCTCTTAGAATTTATATAATTGGGGGATGGAATAAACAAGGAATTAAAAAGTGACGAAGGCAAGTTGGTACAGTGGTATGTACTGTTAAGGCAAAAAAAGTAAGATATAAAAGTAGGTAAGAAGGAACTGCTATCGTACGCTGGTCAGCAGAGTTCTCTCACAGAGGTGACAAAGGGCAGAACCTTGAATAACGAGACAGATGGTTCCAGTAGAAAGAATCATAGATTCAAGGTTTTGAAAAAGAAAGTGAGCTTGTCTTTTTTCTAGGCATCCAAAGAACAGTGAATGGGAAAGTCAGATGAGATTGAGTCTCAGATTAACTCAGTTATGATTTTGGAGTCCTTATATAGACTTCAGAAATCTCAAATCTCTAGCAGTCTCAGCAAAGGTTTGACAAAGAATGATGGCGAAAGTAAACTGCAAGCTCTGAACTACCACCAAAAGCATCTTTTACACATGGAACCTTTTTAGCAGGAAGGGGACCAGTGCATACACCAGTGATCCACGTAGGTGGGAACTGAGGAAAAGCAGGTCATGTTGTGTACATAGTCTCATAAACACACATATATATGTGTCTGCTGTACGAGAATGGCATTGAGTTTTAGCACTTCATCTAGGTTGCACAAGTTGTTTTATGGGATGTAATTGTTATCTACCAGTATGGTTAATGGTTTGGATAAAAATATGACAGATGACAGATTCCACAAGGGCACCAAACGAGTTACACACAGTAAAGTGAGCCAGACTGACTTATGGGTGTTAGTGCCCCAGGAGTGGATTTATTTCCAGCATTATGCTCAGCTCTCATGCACAAATATGTGAAACTGATCAATTAACTATTTCACAAAGATTTTCCTTTTTTATTCAGAGGTATGAATCAGATCACTATTCCTTTACAGATTTTCCCCAGGAGCTACATGTGAATTGAAGAAGGGTTATTTTCAGAGATTCATAACTCCTTCATACTTACAGCCCCAGATAAAATGATAAAGGGGAGGCAAAGTTTACTATTTTCTCCCCATTTGCTTCAGTGCTTTTTTATTTCCACTTTGTAACTGTAGGCAAGCCTTGATCGATGAGTATAATAAAGGATATGAGTAGTTTAAGAAAATAAGGCAAGCTAATAGAAATAAAACTGATCATTTTTCATTTCTTTAAGTCCCGAAATACATTTAAGA
This sequence comes from Crocuta crocuta, assembly GCF_008692635.1. Lineage (NCBI taxonomy): Eukaryota > Metazoa > Chordata > Mammalia > Carnivora > Hyaenidae > Crocuta > Crocuta crocuta. The sequence goes on from NW_027531910.1 coordinate 4,756,023, forward strand.
TGCTACTCCAATGACCCCATGGATGAGGATAGTTTCTTTGCAATTGGTTCTAGATTAATGGACTTTTCTGCTTGCTAAGAAAATATTTATAAAGATTCAGTGATTTTCATGCATTGGTACATCATCTTTTTTGGTAAGCATATCTAACATGTATATTTTTATTATTTAAAGGCAGAAAATTTTGAAAGGACAAATTATACCCTACATTATCATTTGATGACATAGTATCAACAGCCTATTTTGGGGCCACCTGGGTGGCTCAGTCGGATAAACGTCTGACTTCCACTCAGGTCATGATCTCACGGTTTGTGAGTTCAAGCCTCCCATTGGGCTCTCTGCTCTCAGTTCAGAGCCTTCTTCAGATGCTCTATCTGTCTCTCTCTCACACAAATAAATAAACATTTTTTAAAAACCTATTTAATGACAAGTAGTTTGTCGAAAAAAGATTTCCACTTGGAAGTGCCAGTTTAAATTAAGTCAAATCTGGCAATGAGAAACAATGAAATCTGGCCATGTGTAGCAACATGGATGGACCTTGAGGGTGTTATGCTGAGCGAAATAAGTCAGGCAGAGAAGGACAAATACCATATGTTTGCACGTATAGGAGGATTAGGAGGAACTTGACGGAGGAACAAGGGGGAGAAGAAGGGCGGAAATGGTGGGGGAAAGGGAGAGAGGCAAACCATGAGAGACTCTTGAATGCTGACAAAAACTGAGGACTGATGGATGGGGGGGGAGGAGGGATGGGCATGGAGGAGGACACTTGTGGGGATGAGCACTGGGTGTTATGTGGAAACTAATTTGACAATAAACTATTTGTAAAAAAAAAAATAAATTAAGTCAAATCACTTTTAAGAGACCACTACTTTTGAAGGATTAAAAAAGAGTAGTACTAGGGTTTTTGTAAAGTAATCATAACTTATGAAACAATCATGCAAATTTTTAAAAGAAAAGAAACATTACATGCATTTCAGGAACCATTAGCTATTTTATGTGTCCCTGGAGAAACCGTGATTAGAAATGGCCACAAAATACTGCAGTAACTGAGCTATTATGAAATGATATCTCTTTTCTTATTCCTGAAAGTTATATGAAAGAGTCTACAAAACAGTAAGCAACTTGGTTTATTTTTGGCTGGATTTGAATTAGGACACATGTGTTCTGGTCCCAGCTTTGCCACTAAGTAGCTGTGTGACCTTGGGTACATCATTGAATGTCTCTGAGCTGTAGTTAACTCATATATAAAAAAAGGTTATTGAGGTAGATGACATTTAAGATTCATTTCATGCTATGCCCTAAAATGATATTACCATTTTCTCTTTAAGAACTCGTAAGTAAAGGGGAACCTGGGTGGCTCAGTTGGTTAAGCCCCTGACTCTTGACTTTGGCTCAGGTCATGATCTCACAGTTCGTGGGTTCCAGCTCCATGTGGGGCTCTGCACTGAGGGTGTGGAGCCTGCTTGGGATTCTTTCTCTCCCCCCCACTCTCTCTGTCCCTTCCTTGCTTTGTCTCTCTCTCAAAAGAAATAAGCTTTAAAAAAAAAAAAAAGCACTCATATGTAAAATATAAAGAATATAACCGTTAGTTTAAAGTAAAACCTGTAGTGCACAGAAGGAATGATACCTGTATTAGTTTGCTAAGACTATGTAACACAGTAGTTAGACTGGGTGGCTTAAACAACAGGCACAGTCTGCAGGCTGAAAGTGTGAGATCAAGCTGGCAGCAGGGCTGGTTTCTCCTGAGGCCTCTTTCCTTGACGCATAGATCACGGCCTCCTCGTTGGGTTTTCATGTGGCCTTTTCTCTGTGTGCATACACCCGTGTCTCTTCCTCTTCTTTTAGGAACACCAGTCATACTGGAGTAGGACCCCACCCTCACTGCCTCATTTACCTTAGTTACTCCTCTAAAGGCTCTGTCTCCAAATATAGTTACATTGGAGGTTAAAGCTTCAGGGAGTGAATACAATTCAGTCTATAATGGTATCTCAGTAACATTGAAGAGTATAAGTACTAAGTGAATAAGAGCTTTGGGGTTGTATAAAACGGATCTACAATGCAAAAAAAAAGTTTTATAATTCTTTATTATATGTATATACGTACATGTATATGTGTACGTATTTTCATTTACTATTGGAATCACATTTAGAATTTACCTTGCTAATTGTTCACTTTGAGATTCTTGAGTATTGTTTCCGTAATGGACTCAGTGTGAGGTTATTGATTTTATAGATTCAAATTTTAAAATATTGAAAATGAAAAGAAATATAATAACATTGAAACCAATAATAGGTAACTCATTACCTACCTAAAGGGGTCCTAAAATTACCCTGTTATCTGTGTGCTAGATTATAGTAATGGGAAAAGCTTCCCTCTGTGATGTTTGCCGTGAAAATGGTCTAGGGATAAACCTTTCACTGGGGAGCAGTCATGTCTGTGTGAGGTACTTCTGACTTGTATCTTCCTGGACTTTGTGAGTAGGGAGCCATCGCTCTGTTTTCAGCATCATCTCTGAGTTTGGGTTTCCCTTGGGCTCAAATGCCCCTTTCTACTTGTATTGCTCTGTGAGGGGTGATCGTTGTTGACAGTGCAAACATCACTTGGAGCCCTCTCCTCCCTTCCTCTGGGTCTGTGGCTTCCACTGGGTTTGTGGTCTTTAGTGGGCATGGGGTGTCCTTGTCCAGTTCCCAACAATGAGTCACAAACAGTTGCGAACTCTCTGTTAGTTCAAAGAAGGCTTTTAAAAAAGGCCTCAGCAGTGTTCTCAAGCTGCTTGATGAAAAAGTCTAATTTACACACACTTTTGAGAGAACTGCTTTGGGGACAGGAGGAAATTCTATTATCTGCTGGACAGTGTTATATTCGGGTTAGTTTACAGTGATATTTATGTTAAAAGTCAAGCTGAATTGCAGCTCTCTGCTTTTAAGAATAGTACAATATCATGGTTCCCAAATACATACAACAATGATAAAAGGAAGTCATGTGTCTGATCAGGACAAAGGTCACAGTATAGTGCCCAGTGAGCAGAGCATTATTGATAATACAAAAGAAAAGATAGAAAAGATAGCTACTCCCAAAGTTCAGGCAAAATTCACAAATCCTGTTCATTTGAGCTATCTCTCTGGGAATTCTCCTAATTCTGGCAAGCGAGGTTGTCTAATAAGTAATTATATTTCCAATTTCATACCATCATTATCATTTACACATTAACTATGACCCATATGATGTAAATTGCTCTTGAAACATGTCCAATATGAAGTTTTGAACATTTATAACATTGTCCACAAGCTGTGATCTAATGTGATGATTCACAGATTTGTATTTGTGGGTTGTGTCTAATCAGTCAGTCTTACAATAAAACCCTAAGAGGCATAGGCAGTGGCTAAGGTCATGGAGTCTCAATCTGGATTGCTTGTGTTCAATATAGGATGACTTGGCTTGATCACTTATGATCAAGGTGAGCATCATCATATCATTGAATCTCTTAGAATCAGTTTCCTCATCAGGAAAATGGAGATAATAATAGCTCCTACCACATTAGGTGTTATAAGGTTGCAATGACAGGGCACATACAAGGCTCTTAGCAGAGTGTCTGGTGCAGAGTTAGAATACAATAAATGTCAGCTATCATTGCTTTGTTACTTTGTTATTTACTGGGTTGCTGTAGTGTTCCATTCTAGGAAGTGGGAAATATATCCAAGAAATAACTAAAAAATAAACACAAAATAAAGGGCTCCATCTCATTTACAGGTGTAATTTGTATGATGGAAACTGTATGTGAAAAACATTGACAACCTTCTTGAAACCGAAGGTTGCAGAGTTTTTAGATTTTGTGGTAGTAAGGGTGAGATTCGTCAATGGGTGATTCTTGAACTGACATTCTCTCATGCTGAAATGATAAATCACCGGCTGATGTTTTCAAAAAAGTGCACTTGCAATCGTAACAATACATTCAAATTTATTATCATATATAATGCTTTTTCTTTTTGTTCAAAATCACTGAAACAAATTAACATCGAATAACAATTACAACCACGTCGATGCTGAGAATTACCTCGAGTAGCTTAAATGAATTAAGGGCGTGCTCATGCTCACGTAGTTTGTGTAAAGAAATTAAAAATTGAGATAAAAATTCCTATTAATAAAACAGGTACAAAAGAAGAGAGATGTGGCTATCTTGTGATTCTGAGGATAAACACATACATTTATTGAAGACTTCAGCACAGTGGCAGAGCCTTGATCACCACCGACCACTCTTCTCCCTTCCCCCTTGCTGAAAGAAACTTTCCCACTGCAGACACTGAAATGCCAGCTTTTTTACTTTACCAGCCACTTGTAGCCAAGGCACAGGCAACTGCTCAAAGGGGAGCTCTCCCTCTGGCTTGCAGGAAGGGACTTCTTCCCTGATGAAAATACCAGCAATGTGGAGGTGAAAGCATGCCTTCCATCTTGCCGTTAGGTGCTATTCCCTGTAGAAGGGTGACGTGGGGATAGATCAGCTGCCTTAGAAACAGAGAATCAAGCTATGAGACTTTTCAAAGAGGCCAATCCAGAAGCCTTTGGATTAACCAGCCCTGGAAGCATTTACCTTCAGCATCTTTATAGTGTGAGCTAATGAATCTGCACAGCTTAAACACTTTTTGTCAGGCATTCTGATAGTTGCAATTAATATGAGAGTTTTTATGGAGTAGTTATGCTGATAATTGCTTTCATAACCATATAAAACTGTTATAAAAGCATTAAGTTTAATTAAAGTCATCAACATCATATTGATTATTGAGAAATCATTCCCTAGTCTTAAATCAATCTTACCAACTAGTAGAAGGAAGGAACAAAGAAGTTTACAGTACAGCACATTTAGTATGGTCCCATTTACTTAAAAGGAGGAGAGAGGAGAGAAAGAATGGGAGAGAGTGAGTGAGAAAGAGAATATCTAGAAAGATATTCCCACAAATTTTAATACTGATTACCCTGTGTATCAATTAAAATAAATTTTGTACTTTTTGAAAAAATGACTGTAAGCTTATCCTCACTTTTTAATTTAAGTTTTTATTAATATCTAAATAAAAGCGACAGCCATATTCATTTTGGAAAAAATATAAATAAAACAAGAATAATTCAGGTGTTATCTACTAAGCTGTGTTGAGTGTGCGAGAGAACATAGAGATCTTCTCATACACTTATGTGGAAGTATAATTTGTGCAAATTTTCTGGGTAAGTTAATAAAGTCCATCAAAACCTGAAAAATATGCCTCTCTTTAATGTGAAAAGCCACTTCTTGATCCTTGGGACTTCTCAGTTGCATAGTTTCTAGTAGCAAAAAAAAAAAAAAAAAAAACCCAAACAAACAAACCAAACCAAACAAACAACAACAAAAATCACTCTATGTTATTAAACCAATAGTAGTTTGATGACATCCATACAATATAATACTCTCAGGTTAGATATATATGTCATAAAGCAATGGTAATAGCATATTGAAACTTTAAAAATATGTATATGTATGTATATGTTATTTTCATAGCTTCTGTATAAATGTATGTGTACAGGTACATTTTAGGTAAAAAAAAAAAAACAAAACCAAAAACACTTGAAAGAACAGTCACCAAATTCTTAATGGTGGTTTTAATTGGGGGTAGAATATTATGGAAAGGTAGAGAACTTTCACTTTTTACTTGTACATACTTTTATTATTTGATTTTGCCTTGGGCTTATGTTAACTGTGTAATTTAAAACTCTTTTGGGGGGTGCCTAGATGGCTTGGTCAGTTAAGTGTCAGACTTTAGCTCAGGTCATGATCTCACAGTTCATGGGTTCAAGCCCTCCATTGGGGTTTGTGCTGATAGTGCAGAGCCTGTTTGGGATTCTCTCTCTTTCTCTCTGCGTCTCCCCTACTCAGCTATCTCTTTCTCAGTAAATAAATAAATACATAAATAAATAAATGTAAAAAATTTTTGAATTAAAAAATAAAGCATATACTTGTTTTTCTCCTTTTGTTTTTTTAACTTTTATTTTTTATTGCAATATAGTTGGCACACAATATAACATTAATTTCAAATGCACAGCATAGTGATTCACCAACTCTCTATGTTATGCTATGCTCACAAGTGTAACAATTTTCTGTCACTGGACAACATTATTATGATACCATTGACTATATTCCCTATGCTGTGCCTTTTATTCCTGTGACTTATTTAGTCCATAACCAGGAGCTTGCTTCTCCCACTCCCCTTCACCCATTTGGTCCATCTCCCTGTCCTCTGGCAACCATTTGTTTGTTCTCTATATTTATGGATCTGTTTCTGCTTCTGTTTGTTTGTTTTTTGGACTCCACATATAAGTGAAATCATATGGTATTTATCTTTCTCTGATTGACTTATTTCACTTAGCATTATATTCTCTAAGTCCCTTCATGTTGCTTGAAATGACAAGATCTCATTCCTTTTTATGGCTGAGTAATATTCCATCATGTGTGTGTGTGTGTTTGTGTGTGCGTATATGTGTGTGTATATATATGTACATATATATGTACACATACATATATGTATATATGGACATTGGTTGTTTCCATATCTTAGCTAATGTAAATAATGCTGCAATAAACATAAGGTGCAAGGTGCATGTATCTTTTTGAATTAGTATTTTCATTTTCTCTGGATAAATACCCAATTGTTTCTTTCCCTTTAAACTATGCTGCTAACATGCTTAGGAGACTAGCTGGTAAGCCAGCATGTCTGTGTCAGTACTGACAATGAATATTAATATGAAAGGTTAGCTAGTGTGGTGACAGTGGTTGCAAAGGACACTCTATGCAGGTGTGGTGGCTCTGGCAAGAGATTGGAGTACACATGCCTACCTGGTGTGTCGTTATTCAAAATAGGCAAGGTTGTCTGTTTTTGCCTCATATTAAACTTTTAGCTTCCAAACAAGATAAATCATTATTAAATGTGAGTTTAATTTGTAGTTTTTTTTTTTAATTTTTAAATGTTTTATTTGTTTTTGAGAGAGAGAGAGAGCAAGCAAGTGGAGGAGGGCCAGAGAGAGAGAGAGGGAGGCAGAGAATCTGACACAGGCTCCAGGCTCCAAACCATCAGTGCAGAGCCCACTGTGGGGTTTGAACTCATGAACTATGAGACCATGACCTGAGCAGAAGTGGGACGCTTAAGTCACTGAGCCACCCAGGCACCCTTAACTTGCAATTTTAATCATTAAGAACATTCTTTTCTCCATAGACAAAGAAGTGAAGTGTCTTTTCATTCTCAATAGACTCAACTCAATCCAATAGTTGAGGAGTCCGAGTACCTAACATCACCTTCTTTGAGCACATGCTTAAGTTCTTTGTAGGAGCTACCTTTTCCTAGTCTTTTCACTCTCCCTTTTGACACTTAATTTCTGCCAAGTGATATTAAACCAAAATAATTCCATAAAAATTCAAAGAAAATAGGTGTTTGATAACCAATAGTTTTAACTATGGATTACACTTTTCACTTGTGAATGGATTGCAATTGCATGAACATTGTCTCTTCCTTTCAGGTATGAAGCAAGTTATTTTGGCAAAACAGTTCAGAGAGTGCTTCTCCTTGGATTTAAGAGTACATTTCCTGGGGGGAGATCTCCATTTTGTATTTTTTCCACTAGATCCTTACTAAAAAGCAGAAGGTCAGTGAAGTGAACAAGTTAAAAAAATAAACATGAAGATTGAGCATGAGGTTAGACACCCAAGATGCTTAGTGTTACTATTTAAAGGCCAGAATATATGGATAAGTATTAGAACTATTTCCATTGCTTAATTCACTGCTTTAAAATTTTGTTTGCAGCTTTTGCAAGAAAGGCTATTGGCCATAGGGTTCCTGGATGGCTCAGTAAGTTGAGTGTCTGACTTAAGGTCAAGTCCTGATCTCATAGTTCGTGAGTCTGAGCCCCACATGGGGTCTCTGCTGTCAGCACAGAGCTGGCTTTGGATTCTCTGTCCTCTACGCTCTCTGCTCCTCTCCCACTCCCTTTCACTCTCTCTCTCTCTCAAAAATAAATAAACATTTATAAACAAACAAAGAAACAAATGCTATTGGCCAGATCAGGAGTCCATACTGAAACACAGATGTAGGTTTCATAATCCCTGTTTCCTAAAAGAACTCAATGCTACCCCAGGCTTCATAAGCTCCTTCCAATTAGTATATTCAGGCCTCTAATGTGTGAGGTTAAAATCTGGTCGTACTCTTGAGGTAAAGCATTGCCTATTTCTGAATCAGTTGCCAATTTGAGTGCTCTTTCACTCATTTCTCGTTTTACTCGTTTCACTCATACAACCATTGTGTTTAGTTACCCATTGTGATTTTACCAAAATGTTAGAAGAGGATATTTGTCCAATTTCCATTAAGCTCATATTAACTTTGAATTTGCATTTAGAGCAAACTGTTTTAAAATCTTGCATTAGAATAGCCTTTCATTTTTCCTTCTTAAAAGCTGGAATAAAGACCCAGAAATGTGTTAATTTATCCATCAAACATTCATTAAGTTCTATAAAGGATCAGAGTGAAGTGATGAGAAGGAATAATTAAAAAATCTAATTTAGATTTGGTGACATGGGAGAAAAAATAATTATGATAATATTCTCATACACTAAATAAGCAACGAGACAATATCCTTTCTAGTTGGATCCATAAAGCTGGGGAGAATATGAAGCACACACACAAAGGATTTCCTTTTCTGCCAAAATTATGGAAAAATCCAAATTAACTAACCTGCCCTGCTTCACTGTGTTCGAGAGCCTTGAAATGTCTCATTTTCTTTACCAGTTGCAAGGTCTAATGGAAGCATATGCAATTGCAGTAACAGTGTGAAGGGACACTGATAGGAGATTTATTTTAAATCTTGTGCAAAAGCTTGGTGCTCATTAAACTGGAGGATTAATAGCACTCTCCACTAGAGCCGAGTATAATGCAGGCAGGCGTGCAGGTGTCTGAGTGCAGCTCTGCAAATGCTCCTTCATTCTGACCTGCTCCCTCCCTGTAACTCCAGTCTTAGCCTGTTTAAGGAGAGACTCCAAATCGCACCAAATTGCTCGGCGGACTTTGCAACTTGGTTATACACTCAAGGAAAGCAGAAGAGTAGCATGAAACTCCAATTTCTTATCTGACATTGAAAAGAATGCAGGATGGACTAGTATTGTGGTCTCTCCGAGGACAAATGGAAAGAAATTTTCTCCAATCGAGCTGAATAGAAATTATTGACTCAGCTTATGTCTAGGCTAAAAATTATTAGATTTACTTTTTTCTTAAGTACGGGATGCAAAAGGTCCATGAAATGAGTATTGTTAGCTCACAAAGAGACAATCTTAATGATAGAAGAGATTCTAACAGAACATATGGAAGTCACTTAAAGCAGGAGATTTAGGTGTATTTATTAAAAAAAAAAAAAGGAAACAAAAAAAGTGCGTGAGTCCACAACTCTAGATTTCTGTTTCAAGGTCTTACAGTCAAAAAGTTGTTTGTTTTTAATTATATGTACATGATGTACTGATGTTTTCCTCTATCCTTACTTATTCTTTTTCATGACAAAAAGCCTAGATTTTCCTTTTCTCCAATTTATAAAAAGCAAAGACTGAGAACATCATTCTAGAAATCCAGTTCCACCTTCATGATAAACACTGATGATACCAGGCAGGCTGCTGATGTTTTTCTTGTAGTTAAGCTATGCTAATGGTCTTGACAGTTAAAAGCTAAGAGTTGAACAAATCAACTGAGCTTGTGCTCATAAACAAAACTATCATAATGAAAAAGTAAATCCTATGAAATTAAAACTGTTGAATTAGGAAATTAATAGATTTAATATTGTTTGTAGCTAGAAAGATTTTGAGCATATTACAGATGGCATCTTTAAATCTTTTCTTTGGTTGAAGTTTTAAAATCAATAGAAAGAAAGAAAGTCAAAAGGGATTTTAGTCAAGTATTTTAACTGCAAATTCTGCAAGAAAAAAATTGTATTGGCTTTGGAATACATCTTATCTGAAACATTAAAAATCCTTCTACATTTTAATCCAGTTAAAGATAAATTTTTATGTAAGTATGCAATCCATCTAGGTTTTTTTTTTCTCCAGACAGCAAAAATAAAAGGGAGTGGTACTGTAGAGGATTAAGCTAGATCAATGTATGACAGTGGTAACCCTGAGTGACAGTTGAAGTCATTATCTATGGCATTCTACCCCTCCCCTCCATATGCAATTCTTTTCTCTCTGTCTCACTTTCTCTTTCCCTCCCACTCTGTTCTATTATACTGCCGTGTCTTTTCCTTTTCTACAACTGTCTCTTTCTCTTCCCTTTGCCTGTATCTTAGACCTGATGGTGAGCCTTATAAAATATTGTTCAACACTTTTTCTGATTCTAAAATAGAAAAGTATCGCTGACTATTTTTTGCTTCATTAATTTCTTTCTTTTTTCTGTCATGCCTGAAATCCCCAGAATTGTCTTTAAGATAATCCTTTCGAGGTGTCATATCAAAACCACCATATTGTGACCAACATTAGTTTCTCCCTTCATTTGAATCCTGAAAAACAAAGAAGAAGATTTGTGTGTGTGTGTGTGTGTGTGTGTGTTTTCTTTTTTTTACAAATCAGCTCTAGGAATAAGTGTTTTACTCTTTTGGAAAGGTTTTATCTCATTAGTTTTTTTGTTTTTTCTTTTCAGGTATTGAATTTGTAAGATGAGTTCTCATGTGTAGTAATAAAAAATATCTTTCATATTCCAGATTTCAGGAAGAAAAACATTTCCTTCCATTTTATGGCAGAAAAAAAGTATATGTATATGGTACTCGAGATATACACATAAAACAAGGAGATTTTATCAAAACAAAGAGAGTATATCTAATGGGAGGTCATTAAAATAGCGTCTTCACCATAACTCCTAGATATTTAGGTTGTAAGATAAAACTCTGGCCTAAACATGACGTCTGCCACAGGCCAACTCTACCACCTTGGAAAGTTCATGTTCTCTCAGGGTCTCAGTGTCCTCATCTCTCAAATGAGGTACATGGGCTAAATGATTTCCCCCATCCTAGAAACAAGACCATAAATATTGAAACCATGGTACATTTGGCAACATTTCTCATTTCAAGCTGCCAAGGGAGTTACTTGTCCACACACACTGAAGTCATGATAATATTTCAATTTTATTGCATTCTTTAATGTTAATACAGAGATCAAGAAAATGAGTACCACTGTTCAGCTTCCATTCTGAGGGGAAATCATAAAAGTTATGTTGCTTCCTCTCTTCACCTGGTTAACCATCGTTTTAGTATATTTTAGACTGTGTCATATTGGAGTCCCTACATGCCTTAACAGCAGTAAATCAGGAAATCCCTTAATGGTCCCCTCTATTTTTATTACCAGTCCTAATCACTTTTTTATTTGAACTAAAATCTCTGATGTTATTAGTATCATCTCTGTCTCCCAGTAGGTGGTAATATAACTCAATTCAACAAATAACAGGGTAATCAAAATATGCTGTAAATGCCATGTTCATGTGGAATGGCAAGTGCTTCCTTAACAAGATCCAGGGTTTATTGTTAGCTATTATACTTTTTACAAAACTCATCATCATTCCCATTTTAACAGATGAGCAGTTCAGGTGATAAATAAATATAGGTAAAATTAGAACACAGTGCTCTCTCTTAGTCTGCAGTAATATTTTGACTTTGAAATTATTGGGATTTAAATTACAAGCATTCATTGAACTTCACATTTTTATTGTTACAACTTTAATGGAGCCCAGATCTGGCACTTTTGTTTGTTTCTTTGCAGTCATTTTTGACTTAGCAGAATAGAGCTAGGATTTTACTTTTCTACCTGACAGTCTTAAATAACTAAGGATGTAAATATACAAATTTTCAGTGAAGATATGAAGGAAGAACATTCATTTTAGACCTCAAGCCATCCACATAGGCTGTCCAAGTGTGCATTCAAAAGATAATCAAATTGACTGACAATAGCTTTCATTTCAGCTTCTTCATTCATTAATTTGTTAAGTCCCTTCAACTGATTGCAAATATCACCCACTAAAAGACAGCAGTGGCATAAAAACATCTCCCCTTTATGTTTATGATATATAAACAGTGTCTGTTTTCTCAACTGAAATTGTAGGGCTCATTCGGTCTGGAGTACTCAATAGTAATAATTTACAAATAATTTTATTCCAATTTTATCCCAGAGTCTATAAAAACCTTGTTTTTCTACTAAAAACCTTTGTGTTTGAAGTAGGAAATATTTAAGGCAAGATATTTTTGGACTTACACTTCTAAATGTTGTATGGAAGGCACTAAATGGCTTTCCCCTAGTGGGCTTTCTCATATTAGAATGGTTTGATTCCATCAGACAGAGACTAAAAATGTACATGAACTTCTAATTTTAGGTTGCATCATGAGGGTTCATTGTGACATTTTCAATGAAGTTAAAGGCCAAAAAAATCCCTATTATTGCAGTTTTCAATTACTAGAAAAGCAGCTAGACTTTGTCACATACCTTTCTAGTGCATGACCTGTCTCTAATATTCTCTTTTTCCCCATGTTACTTAACATGTAGGGCAAGTTTTGTGTATGGTGTAAGCAGAAATAAGGGTCATGTTAACATATTTAAAGGTTAAAAGGGCAGTTGGATTGAACAAAAAAAGGAATTAGGTATTATATATCTAAGTGGACCAGGAATCTGCCCTCAATCTTTCCTTCTAAACCAGAGCTCACAATCCTATGCTCAGTGTCTTTGAAATCTCTCACAGTGCCAATTGCATGCTGTCCTAGCCCTTGTGTTCTGAATCTACCAATCTTCCATCTCTAAAAATCAAGTCTATTCTTCCACACAAACTCTTGATTGAACAGTTCTGCAATTCTCACTAATTTTGAAATTCCATTTTTGGTTTTATTGTTGTTAGTCAATTTTAATGATGTACTACTGGTTGTCAAACAATGAAACAAATTTTCTTATTCAGCACAACAGAACTAATGCTTTTAAATGAGTATTCTTCTTCAAAATCATTCCTATTAGGAAATATAATAACTCTTGTGATGAAACCCACATGTCCCCATGACCATATAGGACATTATACTTCTATAATACCTTATGAGCTGACTTCTCAGCCCGATAAGAAAGCAGGTATAAACACATGATGATTGCACAATATGTAGCCAGTAGAGGTTTTCTTTCTTTCTCATTTTCTCATTTGTTTTTCCTCTGCTTACAAAGTTCCGTCCTTTCTTTTTTGTCTGGTAATAACACAGCAACACCTAAGACAAGATCTCTGAACATATCTTGGATATTAGTAGAAGACTAAAATCACCTAGATGGGCTAGAGTTTTCCTGTTACTATAAATTTCTTTTCTTTTAATGCACTAAAAAACATGATGACCTACTGTTCTTTTTTAAAACCATTATAATATGAATTTTTTGGCCCTATAAGAAGTAACCAGAACATGATGTGTTTTCTACAGTATTCTTTATATAGTGATGATCTTTGATGGTCAGAAACACTGTGCATGAAATTCTAAGAAACTCCTTCTTGGTCAGTGTGTAACTCAGCATCTTGTGAACTGTATAATGAGACTCTTTTTACTAGATCCTTAGGCCACTGCGTAAGTTAGCGAGGACTGAAGATGTAAGCAGTAAACAATGTTACTTTATGATCTTACCCTTTGTTTGAATTCCTTTTTTTCAAGGAAAGAGTGAACCAGCCACATGAACCTAATAACAATTGAGCTCTCTCCTAAGAGTATATAATTACTCCTTTCTCTTTCTCTGAGGCAGAGAGCACTCTACTGTACCACTTGTTGACATCTCCTAAAGAAAGAGTTATTTTCCCCCTAAGTTTCTTTGTTCTTGTCAGACTGAGCATGTATCCACTCATCTTTATTACTGCTCACTGATTCCTTCCTATTTGACCATCTGATGGGCACAACTTCCAGCTAGGGAATCTCTGTGCCACTTCATCACCTTCTCGTTGGAGGAAAAGGGTTATAGAAGGCAACATTAAATGAGTTTACGTGTGCATCATTTGACACAATCAAAAGTTAAAATTCTACAGACAACTGGAACTCTAACCTGAGAAGAAACCCTTGACCATCACTATCAGTATAACCTGTATAACAGTAATAGCAAAACATGTATGTTTTTGAGATCGAATATGCATATTTAATATTATAACTTATTTTATGTCAGAGGCCGCGCTGGCTCCAACAGGTCGAGGGATCCCTGAAGGATGGATGGTGTCGGTGAGAGAGTGAGAGAGCCCCGAGATCCTTTCTGATCACCAGGCAGGCATCTCTGTCCTGTCGGTTTTGGTGTCTTTATTTATAGGTCAAAAGTTAACATGGCATCAGGAAATGGAATTTTTACAATGGATAGCGCTTTGTGATAAGGTGTTCTTGGAAAATGNGAACACAGTGACCTTAAGTGTTAAATACTATAATGATTTGTGTAGATTCATGTGGTTTCTACAATGATAGAATGAAATAGCCAAGGATTGTTGGAAGGATAAAGCCCCACTGACCTAAGCAACCCAGAATGACACTTTATTTTATTAATTAATTGATTGATTTCACTTTTTCTTAATTTATAGCAATGTTTGGTTCTGGGCACAACAAAATTATTCTTATCAAGAAGTTGTAGATAAAATGTAGAATTCAGACAATATAACTTAAGAATATTTCTTTTTTTTAAATTATAATTTATTGTCAAGTTAGCTAACATGTAGTGTACACAGTGTACCCTTGGCTTCTGGAGTAGATTCCCATGATTCATTGCCTACATAAACACCCAGTGCTCATCCCAACAAGTGCCCTCTTTACTGCCCGTCACCCATTTTCCCCTCTCCCTCATCCCCCTCATTAACTTTCAATTTTTTCCTCTGTATTTAAGGGTCTCTTACATTTTGCCTCCCTCTCTGAAACTATTTTTTCCCCTTCTTTTCCCCTATGGTCTTCTGGTAAGTTTCTCAAATTCCACATATGAGTGAAAACGTATGATATCTGTCATTCTGTGACTTATTTCACTTAGCATAATACCCTCCAGTTCCATCCATGTTGTTGGAAATGGCAGGATTTCATTCTTTCTCATTGCCAAGTAGTATTCCATTGTATATATAAACCACAGCTTTTTTATCCATTTGGGCTCTTTCTATAATTTGGCTATTGTTGAGAGTGCTGCTATAAACATTGGGGTACATGTGCCCCTATGAATCAGCACTCCTGTATCCTTTCAATTAATTCCTAGTAGTGTTATTCCTGGGATGTAGGGCAATTCTATTTTTAAGTTTTTGATGAACCTCCATAGGATTTTCCTGATCAGCTGTACCAGTTTGCATTCCCACCAACAGTGTGAGAGGGTTCCTATTTCTCCACATCCTCGCCAACATCTATTGCTTCTTGAGTTGTTAATTTTAGCCACTCTGGTGTGAGGAGATATCTCAATGTGGCTTTGTATGTGGCTTTGATTTGTATTTCTCAGATGACAAGACATGTTGAGCCATCTTTTCATGTGTCTATTGGCAATCTGGATGTCTTTTTTTGAAAGATGTCTATTCATATCTTCCGCCCATTTCTTCACTGGATTATTTGTTTTTGGGGTGTTGAGTTTGGTAAATTCTTTATACATTTTGGATATCAACCCTGTATCCTATATGCCATTTGCAAATATCTTCTCCCATTCTGTTGCCTTTTAGTTTTGTTGATTGCTTCCTTTGCTGTGCAGAAGCTTTTTATCTTGATGAGGTCCTAATAGTTCATTTTTGCTTTTATTTTCCTTGCCTTTGGAGATGTGTTGAGTAGGAAATTGCTGTGGCTGAGGTCAAAGAGGTTGTTGCCTATTTTCTCCTCTAGGGTTTGGATGGTTTCCTGTCTCACATTTAGGTCTTTCATCCATTTTGAGTTTATTTTGATGTATGGTATAACAGAATGGCACCTTCGATTTACAAAGGTCCACTGTGACTAGTGATGGGGGTGAGATCAAAAGAGCAGATATTGTACAGAAAAAGAGAGTACTACCCAAATAAGGAAACTTACCAGGATAAAGTCAGATTTCTTGAAGACCATGAACAAAGTGATAGAACTTGATATGTTTGTGTGAATGTTTCCAAAAAATAAAGTGGGTTCAGGAGGGAAGAACTGAGTTGAGAGAAAGAAAACTGAGACTTGGTTTGAGAATTACGCTGTGAATTTTAGCTTGTAATTTAAGTCTTTAGTTTTATGCTTTTTCTGGCTCTCAGTCACTGTGAACCTGAAGGTAGGATGCTAAGGCCCCAGGAGTCTCACTGACTCACTTATATATAGGCAAAGAGGATTGCCATTCCAGTGGTGAGAACCCACCATTTGTAGCTAAATATGGAATACTTCTTGAATAATATTTTTACTTGAAATTACTTTCTGGATAAGTCTATTTCCTATATCATGGCATTGCCCTTCTCACAGTATATGTCATTTCATTACACACAGTATATTTCATTTACAATACACACATAAAATTGAAATTTGGTGATTTCATCGAATTTAAATACAAGAGGTAATTTATTCCCTTTGATTGTGTCTGTGGTATTATTCACTGAAAGAAACATTTGAAGAAATATCCACAAAATAGTTTAATGCATGGGATGGGAGCTGGATAAGGATCTGATTATCTACAAATGGTACTTTCTTTAGTTCTTTACCACCCATTCTTCATGGGCAGTGCCTTTTGCCACAGTGAGTAAAATCTGACAAGTTAACAAGTGATTAATCAAGTTTTAATCAGTGAAATAGCCTGGCAGGTCTAATTCCTGATGAGAGGTCAATAGTAAAACCTCAGTATCTCAGTCCATGATACTACTATATTAACCACTATGGTCAAATTCCTATTTATTATGGTGTTTGAGACAGGAAAATATTGCACTGCCAAATGATTATTTTTTTAAGAGAGAAAATAGCCACACAGTGCCACTTTGGAATACTTATCTTTACTTTGTGTCAAAAAGGCATACTATTAAACCCCGTAATGGAAGTACCACTTCTTCCACCTTTCCTCAGCAGTCCAAAATGTCATGCAATGAGAATTTAATTGGACTAAAGTGACTATTTGGCATGCAGAACTGAGCTGTGTCATCAAGACTCCACAGGTAGTGAACACTTGGTAACTGATGGGTGGAAGAGAATGTACATTCTAATAAGGGGTCAAAGAACTTCAGGAGTTCTACTATGTAATTACCTGCAGTCGCAGGTGCGATGGTGCATGTCAAATAAGAAAATTACAATTCTATCACTGGAGAACAGGGGCATCATATACAAAAAATAAAAACAAAGAGCTGAAGCCAAAGTTATCTAAAACTGTGTTATCTTGTGATAGGCTTTTTAAAAGATTATCTTTAACTGAAGCACAGAGTGAACACTTTTTGTAATACTAATTTTATATGACAAGATGAATATTCACTTCATTGGCTCATCTGTTCATAGCAAGTTTTGTTCAATAGTTGTTTGTAGGGGGGGTAGGTTTTACTTTAATAAAATTGATTACATGTAATAATAGGCCATATACTTTATGATATTACAGATACAAACTTCTAAATGCTTTTGCATATTCTATAATAATAAATACAGTTAGAATTTATTTTTTTGTTCTGGTTATATTAATAAGAAGTGAAAACCTTAAATTAATTTGCATTTCCAATAAACTGAGCACTAGCCCACATTAGACAGTCAAATATTAATGTAATAGTGGAGTGGCATAGGCCAGTACTTTGTGCTTTGAAGTCCCCTTTCTAGAACATGTGATTGCATTTGCTCATCTCTTACTTCCATGCTATTATTTTTAGTAAAGCTTTCCTTTGTTAACCTCAACACTTTATTTTAATAACCAGATAATTAAACATATTAGTAATTGAATTGCTTAAAACTTATAAATTAATTAGGCCTTAATAGTTCTTTTAAATTCAGTTTTTCTGAAGAGTGTATTTTTAATATAATCAACATCAATAGGTGTTAAATTTGGAAGCTGGCTCACACGAGTCTAATTAAGGAAGGGAAAAGTCCTGGAAGAAAGAAGCATGTGCTAGATACATGAAGGGTATTATATACCATGACTTTTATATTTACCTGTGTCCCTGTGCACAACCCATTTAGGGATTTGTGTTGGAATACCAAGAAACTGTTCCTCCTACTGAGTTCTTAAGTGGAATCAGATGGATACCAAATTCAGCATCAGGAAAGTTTAACCTTTTCAAACTTCTAACAGTTTTCCTTTATCAGAATTGGTGAAGAAGGTAGGAAGAGCAGAGAAAAGGATCAGAGATTTCAGAAGAAGGGAAGCTAGAGCTGGATGCAAGGGGCATTACCGCTTAGTAAAGTTCAAATTGGAACCGATCCAGCGGTGTTCTTGGCAAAAGACAGATTGGAAAGGGGTTGATTCTAGAGAAAAAAGAAGGAAAGGTTAAGGGGCTGACAGGCAAGCTGACTGTGAGGAAACTTGAGGGGAACATCTGAGGAAGGAAATGATAGGCATATTTATGTGGATGCAGTTCAAGAAAAAAGATTTTTTCTGGGGAATTATCAAAATTAACAGTGATCACACAGAGAGGAAGAGATTAGGGTCTTATGGAAGTGTGACTTCTCACAATCACACACATTTTGAAAAGTATATTCAAGGGAGTATATACTTCTGCAGTAATGAAGCATTGGGGTTCAGTATTTGAAGGCTAAGCACATGATTAAAGAGTAAGCCTAGTAATAAGGGAGATTCAGAGTTAGCGGAGCCCCAAGGTGAGGTTGAACAATGTACAAACTGCCTTCCTGGATACCAATAACCAAGAGCATTGAACTATGTTTCCTTAAAGTGAGTTATATTTTTAATGTTTATTTATTTTTGAGACAGAGACAGAGAGCAGCAAGGCTGAGAGAGAGGAAGACACAGAATCTAAAGCAGGCTCCAGGCTCTGAGTTGTCAGCACACAGCCCAACACGGGGCTCAAACTCATGAACCGTAAGATCATGACCTGAGCTGAAGTCGGACCCTTAACCGAGTGAGCCCTCAGGTACACCATGTGTTGAATTTTTATTATGAGTTTATTAACTTTTTGCCTCTGCGTAAAAACTCTTTGATTGTATAGTAATTTAGTAATAGAGATAAAATAAAGACACATAATAAAAATAAGCATTTGGGGAGCAGTGACAAGATGGGGAAACAGCTTCTTTTTTTTTTTTTTGACTTGCAAAATGTTCTTTTTNTTCCCACCAACAGTGTAGGAGGGTGCCCGTGGAGAAAGAGCTTCTTGCAAGTCTTCATAATCACAACAGATAAAACCCCTGGAACACATCAGAATATACAATATGATATAAATAAATTATTATATAAATAAATAATAAATATATATATATAAATTATAAATATACACACACTCTGAAAGGTGTTAAGAAGAAAGAAGACTGGTTAGACTTCAAGCCTCAGTGGGCAGTTCCCTGGGCTTTGTTTCAGCTTCATATGTCCCAGACTGAATATTGGAGAAGACAACAATCCAGAAAATTACAACACTATTTGATATGGTTCTCATTGTATTTTGAGTCAATATTAAAGACGATTATACTATAATGGTGAGGAGTAGAGGGTTAAAAGAAAGGTGAGTTTTCTAGGCTTCACCCGAATTAATAGCATGATGACATTAGTAAACTATGATCATTTATGTGTGTATAATATGATGCCTAGGGCAATCACTAAATGTCTATACAAAGAGATACACTAAAAAAATCCACTATAGACAAATCAAATAATTCATTTTATAGGGAAATGTTAAGGGAATGATCAGCGGTTGCATCTTTACTGTAATAGCTTCTTTCTCATTAGTAAAGGGAAAGGCCAGGAGAGGAATCCTGAGTTACGTCATCTGTCTTCACCTGACACTTTGCCTATGCGTTATGCACTTCCTGTGAATTGCTGAAATGTTTCAGTAAACAGGAATATGTTCCCCATCAACTGACTTGCAGGGTTATTGTCACAACTCTTATAAAGAGTTATTTTTATCATCTTTAATCTGCTTATGTTTTATATTGATATAAACACAATCTGTGTCAACCCTCCTCCATGAGGAACTGAGACAAAAGAGATTTTATGTCCAGATGGTCATTACTGCCTCAAAAGTATAGAGCAAGGTCCTTCTGATTTGCATAAATCAGTGTTTTGCCCACTCTCATCTTAACATCTTTTTGAGGTGTAATTAATATACAATTTATTGCACATAATTATAGTATAAAAGAGTTGCACATTGTTTGATTTCATCGATATAACACTCTACACATTAATACAAGTCTACATATGTTATCTACCAGATGTGACAAAATTGCCTAGAAGTATTCACACACACTGTGTCAATGGATATATCTAATTTTGATATTGTACTACAGTTACGTAAAATGTCACTTTTTAGGCGGATACGATTCAGGGAAAATGGGACCTGTCTGTGCTATTTTTGTAACTTCCTGTGAACCTGTAGTTATCTCACAAAAAGCCAAACCCCCTCAAAAAAACCAAAAAAACCTAAAACAAAATAAAAACTGCATTGACAGAAACAAATGACTATACATTGCATGGTTCCATCCATATAAAGTTTTAGAAAAGCAAATCTATAAAGACAGAGAACAGATCAATGATTGACCAGGGCTGAGAGTAGTAGAATAGTAGAAAAGATTGATCATAAGTGGACATGAGGGAATTTTGATGCACGACAGAAAAGTTGTACAACCGGATTGTAGTGATAGCTACCCAAATCCATAAATTTACTAAAACTCATTGAACTGTACACTGTTGGTGGGTGTATTTTATGGTATGTAAAGTTGACTCCAATACAACTGTTAAAAAATGCATGATCATAGTGACTGCAGAAAAATAAGGTTATGCTGAACTTTCATTAACTTTTCTTTGAGAATTTAGTATTATTTACATTTCGAATTACATAGTGTCTGTATCGGAGCAGGGGGAGGATGTCAACAGCTTATCTGTGCCTTAGGCCTCTAGAGGTCTTTTCAAAGCACTGGTGTGCACATGTCAAGGCAGATGGCATGGGGAGGGATCCATGTGGGATGCACTGAAGGGAATCTTTCATCCCTGTAGCTGCACTGGTTAAGAGTTATTATCTGTTCCAATTGAGAGAGGAAAAGACGCTGATATCAGAATCTATTATATTTCCTTTACAGTTTGCTGTCTGTGGATATATATTTCATACATATAGAAGGCTATAAAATAGCTGTCATTGTATCGTGTGCGCTCATTCATTGTCAACAAATCATTTTGTCATCTTTACAAAGCCCTAAGGAAAAAGACAAATGTTCACGCAAACAAACAAAAACCCTCTAACCTCTATAATCAGAGCTGACTCTGTCTGACTACTTAGTATCAAGATTCTAGTGCCCAGCATGAGAAAATCAGGCCAGTGTCACACTTTGCAGACTGCCCTGAAGAGATTTATTTCTGCCCAGATGTGTCTCACTTAATATAGCAACATTTTTATGCTTCTATAATTTATTTATTATCCTGAACTGTAATAGTCTGTTTATATGCTCCAGTAGACTATTAGTTCGGGGTATAGTGAGAGGTGGAGGAGGTGAGGTTATCTTCTGTATCCTTAGTATATCTGTGAGAGGACCTTGCACATAAAAGTTGCTTACTACATATTTGTATAATTGACTAGCAGCTAATGGTAAGAGGCTGCTGTAAGCAAAAATAGATATCAGGATAAAATTGGGAGGTCAGGAACTCCCTGTAGATTTCAAATCTACAACATATTATTTGTAAAACACAAAGTTAAATTAAATTCTTAGGGTTTTAACATCTAAGATTAAACAAAACTGTTATATCACAGAGGTAAGAATCTGACCTTATTTAAGAGTGTGTGAACTGGAATAAATATCTGAAACATAAAACCGGATATGAAAGGCAGTTAAACCAAAGGTGATCCTAAAAATCAAAAACCAAAAATCAGAAAAGCAAGCAAACAAAAACCAGCGCAGTAAGTGAACAAACTACTATAATTAAGTGGAAGGTGGCAGTGATAACACAATTCTGAAGTAGGTTGTATATCTCTCATACAAATAAATTATAAACAAGCCTAGATTAAAGCATATATTATTTTCCCCATCAGATGAAAACTACCTGCTATTATCTGTATGTCTGTTCCCACTCAATTTAATATACTGAAATCTTAATACCCAAAGGTGATGGTATTTGGAGGTGGGATCATTGAAGTGTGTTGTCATGAGGGTGAGCCCGTATGAATGGAATTAATGACCTTGTAAAAGAGGCTCCAGAGAAATCCCTAACCTCATCTACCCACGTGAGTACATTGCAACAAGTTGCCAACTATTAACCAGAGTGAGAGCAGTCACTAGAACAGGCCCACAGTGGTGCCTTGATCCTGGGTTTCTCAGCCTCCAGAACTATGAGAAATAAATTGCTGCTGTTTATAAGCTACCCAATGTGTGGGACTTTGTTATAGCCTCCTGAACAGACTAAGAAACTACCACATTTGATATGTCATAAGTATAGATTTAAATGGGGGATGTCTTAGTCTGTTTGGACTGCCATAACAAAATACATAGCCTGGGGGGCTTAAACGACAGACATTCATTTTCTTCCGGTTCTGGAAGCTGGAAGTCCAAGATCAAGTTTCCAGCTGATTTGGTTTCTGGTGATAACTCTTTTCCTGGTTTGTAGATGACCCCCTTTTTTGCAGTGTCCTCATATCGCAGAAAGAGAACTCTGGTGTCTTTTCCTCTTCTCTTAAAGACACAAGCCCTATTAGGTTGAGGCTCCACCCTGTGATTTCATTCAACCTTTACTACCTCCTCACAGTCTCCATATCTCCATACAGTCACATTGGGGCTTAAAGTTTCAATATATGAACTTTAGAGTGATTCATTTCAGTCCATAGCAACAGTTGAGATGGAAATCCAGATAGCGCATATTAAATCTTTAGCGCGGGCCAACACCTTGAGCTGTGCACTTTTGTTGAATTCTCTCCACAAAGTTGCAGAGTAGCTTCATATGGACCTCCTTTATTCATTAAGAAACAATGGTGAAATTGTCAGTTATGTTTACCGGAGTTTCACAGCTACTAATAAATAGGGTTAAGACTTGTGCCCAGGTCTTCTGGCTTGAAAGCTAAATTTTCTGCTTTATACACTTTTGGAGAAATGATAGGTAAATAAAGTAAATATTCCAGCACGTGATTATTTCATTCCCATACTTTTTCTCCAAATACCTGGGATATTTGATTTCATGAGTTTTTCCTGTTAATATGCTCCATGCCTCCTCAACTAAACTTCAAGTTCAGGTAGAGCCCAAGTGACCAGTTCCTATACACACTGACAACCACCCACTAAGAGCTCCTACATCTCTGCTTTTCTTCTTGGGGGCTTTATCCAGTACCATGGAAATTGCTGAGTCCAAGGATTACTGAACTCAGCTCTTCCAGGGATTTAACACCCTCAGGTGCAAACACACAGACAAAAAACTCATAAGAATCTTGAGCAATATTTTCAATAAAGGACAGTTCTGAGAAAGGTTCTACTAAGGTCCTCAGAGAGTCCCCAGATGGATTGAACCCCAGTTGGCCACAGTAATTACGTATTTACTATCCCTCCCCCTACTTCTGGCTCTTGCTTTCTGAGGTAACCTCCCAGGCACGCTCCCTGCACTCGAGTCCTTATCTCAGCATCTGCCTCAGGAGCTCAGATACATTCCCTAAATGATGGGTTCTTCATCATCCCACCCCCAATCTAGAAAACGTGCATTAATCCTTCAAACCTAAAAACTCTCAGAAAGCTACATTAATTAATTTATAGGAATTAATTAAAATGGCATTGTATTATAGTATAGATTTGGAAAAAATGATATATTATTTTAAAAAGTGATAATGTTTAAAGAAAAACCATTTTCTTCATCTTCATCATCATCATCATCATCATCACTAAAAACATTAATGCACAATGATTCTGCAACTATTGCTTTTCATCTCACAAATGACATTTCCAACTTCATCCATGACAAATGAACTTGTAGTAATCTGCATCATTGTAATACTCGTTACATCTGTAAAGGGTATTAATAGAGTTTCCCATTGCTGTCATATGCATTCTCTTATTTGTACCTCATGGCAAATAGGATAGATATTATGATTTTATACATGAAGAGATAAAAGTTTTTGGGAAGCTAAGTCAAATTCAGTTACTCTACTGTATTTTTTCATATAAACAAAAATATAATGAATTATAATCCATAATTCATTGCTGCACAGTGCTGTGCTGTTTTCTTTGTAATAGTTAAATCTTAAAAGCTACATGGACTTTTAGGCTAATTGCTTATTTCCTGGTTACTTTAATTCATATTGCAACTCCTTATGACTCAGAATACAAAAACAAACTCAGTTTATTCAGTCTGTATCTCTTGCTTTCTTTAAGATTAAAGTCAATATTACTTTTAATAGCAAGTAATTTTTTTCTGAGATATTTGATGTCATACTTACTCAATCTAGTTTGATATCCAATAGAAAATGTGTCAATGCATCATGACTTAATATATATTATATTATACATCATATATTAATGATATTCATTATATTAAAGTTTACATAATGTTAATATAATCATATTGGTAAATACATATTTAATAATAATGTTTAATATATGTAAAGACTCCTACCACCCACTCATCTAACTTGCTTTTCTCTGAGACTTACATAGCTTCAGACCTAGGACCTTGCCTTACCCCATTGCTTCAGGTCTGCTATATGCACCTCCATATAGCACACAGCAGCCTCCAAATGAGATAGCTGCCGTTTTTCATCAGACGATCCCTACATCCCAGGACCATCCTGACCCCCAACGTGCCTTGTACAGCACCAAACTCTTGTTCCCCAGCAACATTATTGGGAGTAGTAACTGCTAGCCATACCTATGCATGGCCCTCTTCTCAGGAGTACAGTTATACACTCCAAGCTTTTTGAAAATAGGTTAGTGTAGAACCAGACTGTTTGAGGAAAATCCATCTTTCCACTTGCGTTTCTCTCCCTTGCTCTCATATTCTTATGACATCTACATGTCTGACACCAGATATATGTGTTTTTTTTTCTCCACACCAAGCAATTCAGTGACACAAGCTGGGTGTGTTTTATAATTTAACTAAATTCTGATAATATCTCCCTAGAGATGGCATCAGACCCCACAGATTAAGGGCTTGGTCCCACAAAACTGCCTTCTTCAAGATGGCAAGATGGTAATTACAAGTAGTAGTAGGTCCTCAGATTACCCACAACTTCTGTCTGACTTGGCTGTGAATCAGAGGTTCCCATGACCCCCTCCTCAGGTACAATTAATTTGATAGAGAAGCTCACAGAATTTTGGGAAAACTTTATCAGTTTGTTAAAGTCTATGCCAAAGGATATAGATTAACAGCCAGATGAGATACATGGGGCAAACTCTGAGAAGGTCCTCAGCACAGGAGCTTCTGTTCTTGGGGCGTTGAGGCATATCATCATCCAGCATGTGAACATGTTCACCAGTCTAGAAACTCTCTGAACCTCAGGATTTTTTATGGAGGCTTCATCATATAGGCATGATTGATCATGATCTCCATTTCTAGCCCTTCTTTCTTCTTAAGAGAACAGGGGAAGGGCTGAAAATTCCAAGCTTCTAGTCATGGGTTGGTCTTTACAGGGAACAGACTTCATTTAGAATCCCAGGAGCCCATCTAGCATTGACTCATCAGAATAAAAGATATTCTTATCAGTTAAGAAATCACAAAGGTTTTAGGAGCTCTATGCCAGAAACCAGGGACAGAGACCAATATATATTTTCCATTATGTTATACAGATATAATTGTGTTCTTCGTAAATGGTGTCTGTGGTCATGTTGATGTTAGAAACAGGGAGATATATTCAAAGAGGATTTATGAACATATAGAACGAGGGTACCATCCTAGGAATTTAACACAAGACCATCCTGCAACAAATTTCTTTTCCTAATTCTGCAACCCTATTCTGATAAACGGGATGAGAGATGAAAATCCATTTTATATAATCCATGTTTTAATTTATTATGCTGAATAGCATAAACAAGACATTCAAAGTGAAAATCATTGAGCAGACTCTAGATCCCTCAGGAGTTAAATCGTGTCCCTAGGTCTGATTCACTTCAACAGATAAGAATCTTTTAATGTCATTTAATATGTTACCTTTGTTCCTATTAAACTTGATTGATTTAGACAATAGATTGATGTAGCTATATAATTTAGGAAGCAATTGCTTCCTATATATATACATACATACGTATATATATATATACGTATGTATGTATATATACAACAGAAAAACTCTTTATCAGAAAGAAAAACTTTGTATTAGATAAATCATTCTGGTGTCATCTGCTTGATGGTATCAAATGACATTGAGGCTGTTACCTAATGAACCAACATAACCTCAAAATTAGTATGACACACTATACTTTTAAGTAAGACTTTAATTTAAATGGTATCAGGTCCTCAGAAGAATTGGTTTTGGTAAAACTTTTAAATGCAGCACAATTTCTTTATTTTACTTAAAAAAATTTTAATGTTTATTTATTTATTTTTTTGAGAGAGAGAGGGAGAACATGTGAGCAGGAGAGGGACAGAAAGAGACAGAATCTGAAGCAGGCTCCAGGCTCTGAGCTGTCAGCACAGAGCCTGACACGGGGCTTGAACTCACAAACCATGAGATCATGACCTGAGTCGAAGTCAAATGCTTAAACAACGGAGCCACCCAAGTGTCCCTCTATTTTACCTTTTAAAAGTTTTAGAACTAAGTTTTTTCCTTGCCAACTTGATCGCTAAGCTTTAGTATCAACAGTATCTAACAAGAAAGAAGAAGGGTAGAAATTTGGACTTATTATTTGCTTGGTTTTCCTTATATGTTTCATAAAGAACAGACTCAAGATTTATCCAGCATCAGAGCTTCATTCTTTCCTAGTGTTACTTAGGCTATTGGGTCTCGTTGAGGAACCCAATGAATGGAGATCTAATAAAGAAATAATAAGGTGAAACAAGACATTTGTACACAGGGAAACCTTAGTAAATAGTCAAGTGGTAAAAATGAAGTGATTACACACTTTATACAAAAAGACTGAAACAAAACGATTGCCTGACTTGTTAAATAAGGGGAAAAAAAAACCACCCTTATTATGTCATTATGTCAATAAATGTTCCTCATTATGTGTTAACATTTTACATAGAGCAAAATTTTTATTGAGCAGATGTGACTAGAATGTTTGTCATTGAAATGTCTTCAGTTTAGTAGGTGCCGTATGAACTGTAAACCTTCATATAAGTTATTATTATGCCTGCCTTTCTTGTATCTGATACTTCATGGGGAATAACAATTTCCTCTGCTTGGTTTTTATTGATTCAGTCAATGTTGTATGTTTGTTTGTTTGTTTGTTTTTCTGACTCTGGCACCAGTACCATTCAAATCAGAAGATACTGAGATAATAGGCCGATTAAATCACTGGGAACATTGATTAATTCTTATGGAAACTTCCAAAAAAAAAATTTACTCTTTTAATTATTAAATTCTTAAAAAGTGCATAAGAGAAAGCCTCTTTTGGGTTTGTTAGAATATCATAATAAGACTCCTTAAGGAGGTAAAACTCAGAGTAATTTTTCTGGGTACATTTATTCACCTACAATGAGATTAAAAACCCTGTTAAGTCTATTAGTGGCACAGAATTAACCACTAAATAATATTTATGTGTTATGTCTTAACTATTGTGGATTTTTTTCTAATTACAAGGTATGTATCAGTGTAGAAACTGGCAAAAATTCAATATAGAAGAAAAAATAAAAAGCACCTAATTATCTCACCACTAAAGAAACATTGTTTCCTGCTAACTAGACATGTAAATTCCTTAAAAACAAGGTAACCATTGACATTTTATTACATTTACTTGCATATACATATACACACATACCAACCCATAGTTGAAATAATCTGTAAATATTTGGGGGGTACTATGTAGCTGGCTTATAATATTCATTGCATTAAAATTCATCATGTTACTATGTCAAAATTTATTCAAATATTCTATATTTAAAATTACT
This sequence comes from Crocuta crocuta, assembly GCF_008692635.1. Taxonomy (NCBI): domain Eukaryota; kingdom Metazoa; phylum Chordata; class Mammalia; order Carnivora; family Hyaenidae; genus Crocuta; species Crocuta crocuta. The sequence continues at coordinate 4,784,134 of NW_027531910.1, forward strand.
TCCCACTTTTGCTTTTATATATAATCCTGTAATAATTAACTTTATACTTAAAATTTGGTTTATGTTTCTGATATTTCAGAAACATAAAAATGAAATAAAAAATGGTTTATGTTTCTGATATTTCATCAAGGTAAAAGATAATAGAATTCTTAGGACAAAAGTGAAATTTCAACCCTTCGGATGTATATTGCCAAATTATATTTGTAATATTTCTTTACAAGAGCTGTGAAATAAACTGACTTCTGTCAAAGGTTTATTTATTTATTATCACATGCTAACCGCAAACTATTTTCGGCTTTGAATTCCTCTACTATTCCTCTATGTTACAATAGAATTATTAAAAGTATGAAGAGGACAATTTGATAAAAATCTGTGCCACCACTTATCTCTAAATAAATAATGATACACTTGATTCTACTTTAATATTTGCCAGGAATACAGAGCTATAGTATTAAAATACTAGTCAGTTTAACTCATTCAGTTCAAAAGATAACTAATCTTCATAACATTTTTAAATCCACTCTTCAAAAATGCTTCTGTTTACTAACCACAACATGACAGCACTCTGGAAATACGCTGCAGAAGACAATAGATCTTGAAACTTTACAGAGTTGTCACTTCCTTACAATTTGACAATCAGGTTGAATAAGATTAGAGTTATATGTCAATTTGAATCAAAGACTTCTAGATAAAGCCAAAACCATTGCTGGAAACAATGAACCATAACATCATCAGCTAAATTTTGCTGCCTCAGAAGTATCCTGTCAAATGATGCACAAATAGACAAGGGACTAGAAAGTATACCAAGATACCCTGACCATCTGTTGGTAGATTATCAGAGTTTGGTGTCAATAAGACAGTAAATGTAACATCAAGGTCAACATCCAAAAGGTTATGGCACTATATTTTCAAGAACCATTATGTAGATTCAGACTTAAACATCCTTCCTGAGCTAAAATCAAAAATTTTAGCTGCATTTTGCATATTACATTCCGTATCAAGTATGGAAAGAATCTTCTCTCCTGGGTAGTGTATTATTGTTCAGTTTATTGCTATTGCCTCCCATTGAGCAAGGTTATGTCTCTTTCTGACTTCCTACTTCCTTTATTCTATCTTGCCCTGATGTTAGGGTATCAGAACAGGGTACACTAAAATGTTGAGACCCTCTCTCTAACGTATTATTATAGGCCATACTGTGACTTAAGGTAATGCTTGGACCTAAACTTTAGATTGGCTCTGAAATGAACTCTATCCCCACCAAAGCTGGTAGGACAGGCTTGATTTAGATGTGCGTCCATTCTCCCTCTTCCTCCTCCTATTTCTCCTCCTCCCTTCTCCTTTCATTGTTCTCCTCCACTTCTTCCTCTCCTCCTCTCTCTTCCTCCTCTCCCGTTCTTCCCCCTCTTCCTCTTCCTCTTCTTCCTCCTTTTCTCCCTCTTTCTCTTCCTCCTCCTCCTCCTCCTCCTCCTCCTCCTCCTCCTCCTTCTTCTTCTTCTTCTTCTTCTTCTTCTTCTTCTTCTTCTTCTTCTTCTTCTTCCTATTTGCTGCTGCTTCATTTATTGAGATATAATTTACATATAACATTGTATTAGTTACAGGCATACAATGTAATAATTCAATATTTCTATATATTGTGAAATGATCACCACAATAAGTCTAGTTAACATCTTTCACCATACAGAGTTAAAATTTTTTATTGTGATAAAAAATTTTAAGATCTCTATTAACAACTTTCAAAAATACAATGATATATTGTTAACTATAGTCACCATGCTGTACATTACATTCCTCTGGCTTAGTTTACATCTGAAAACTTGTACTTTTTGACTTCTTTCCCTCATTTTTTCCATCTCCAAACCCTGGACCTCTGGCAACTGCCAGTCTGTTTTCTGTGTCTATGACTTGCTGCCTCTTCTCTTTCTCCTTCTCCTTCTTCTTTAAAGATTCCACATATAAGTGAAATCATATGGGATTTTTCTTTCTCTGCCTGACTTTTTTCACTTAACATAATGATCTCAACGTCTGTCCATATTGCCTCCAATGGCAAAGTTGGCAAGATTTCATTCTTTTTTATGGTTGAATTAGATATATTCTTTATCCATTTATCTGTTGGTGGATGCTTAGCCTGTTTCCATGTCTTTACCATTGTAAATAAAGCTACAATGAACATGAGTTTATTTTGGGGGGAAGTCTCCATACTGTTTTTTATAGTGACTACACCATTTTACATTCCTACCGCCAATGCACTGGAATTATTTTTCCTCCACATTATTGTCAACACTTGTTATTTCTTGTCTTTTTGATAATAACAATTCTAACAGGTATGAGTTGATATCTCATTGTGGTTTTGAATTGCAATTCCCTGATAATAAGTGACATTAGTCATCTGTATATCTTTTTGGAAAAATGTCTATTTAGGTCATCTGCCCATTTAATCAGATTTTTTTTTTTTGCTATTGAGTTATATGAGTTTTTTTATATATTTTGGATATTAATCTCTTATCAGATATATGATTTGTGAATATTTCCTCCCACTCAGTAGGTTGCCTTTTCATTTCATTGGTGGTTTCCTTGCTGACTGCACATTCATTCTTAAAGCTAGGCTAGACAAAGCTTGGTGTGATGATAATTTTATACATAGACATTTGTCCAAACATTACTCTAGGTATGTCTGTGAGAGTATTTCTAAATGAGATTAACATTTGAATTGGCAGACTGAGTAAAGCAGATTGCCCTTCCTCATTGGGCATCATCCAACCAGTTGAAGATCTGAATAGAACTAAAGGGCTGAGGGAGAAAAAACTCACTTTATAACAAGAGAAGTATGCTAATGAGCCCATGCTAATGGAATTCACTGGTCTTATCATATTCCCCACCATCCTGAAGCAGCGGGCTTAATAGAATTGTTGAATGACATTTTAAAGTACAATGCCAACTAGGGTTTGAGGTAAGATTCTTTCCAGATACATGGTATCGTTTTCTCTCATGGCCAGTTTCACAGGCCCAGAAATCATAGGTAGAAATAGAAATGGAATTACTCGCTATTACCCTTAGTAATCCACTAGCAAAAGTTTTGTTTCCTGCTCCCATGACCTTAAGCTTTGTCTTAATTCCACCAGAAGACACAACAATGATTCCATTCAGTTGGAAATTAAAATTGCTGTCCAGCCATTTTGGCAACTCGTGCCTCTGAATTAACGGGCAAATAAAAGAGTTACTAACCTTGCTAGCAAGGTTAATTCTCATGCTTAATTCTGACCATCAAGGAAAAATTGGATTACTACTCCAAAATAAAGGTAAGGAAGAATATTTCTGGAGATCCCCTAGGTTTTCTCTAGTATCACCATCCCCTGTGATTACGCACAATAGGAAAGTCAACCCAGGTAGATCTACAAATGGCTCAGACTCTTCAGCAATGAAGGTTTGGGTCACCCCACCAGGAAAAGAAACACAACCAGCTGGAGTGCTTGCTTCAGGAGGTAATACAGAATGGGTACTGGAGAGAGGTAGTCACAAATATCAGCTATGACTACGCAACCATTTATACAAATGAGGACTAAAATTGTCACAAGTATTTCCTCTGTATCTTGCTGTAAATATGTGTGTATGTAGAAGTAATTATCTTTCTTTTCTTCCGTTTCTATTCTTTCATCATGTAGGATAAGATGTATTGATTTTATATCACATTATATTTAAGTATTGTTAGTTAGTTTTGAAATATCAGAGAAAAGAGTGAACATCACTCAAGAACATTACCTGCTGTTCTGCGAAAGGGGATGCTATATTTTCAGTTGTATACAAGATAGTTGTATCATGTTAGGTAGAATTATGACTGTGTTGTTATTTTTGTTTGGAGATTAAGTATGTTTTAAGAAGGTACATATAAGAGTTGGTTTTGTGATGGTTAATGTATATGTCAATTTGATTGAGCCACAGGATGCCCAGACATCTGGCCAAACATTATTCTGAATGTGCTTGTGAAGGTATTTCTAGATGAGATTAACATTTGAAGAGGCTCACTGAGTAAAGCAGATTGCCTTTCTTAAGGTGGATGTGACTCATCCAATCATTTGAAGATCTGAGTAGAACAAAAAGGCTAAGAAGAAACCCCTGCCTGACTGTGTGACTTGGGACATTGGTCTTTCATGGCCTTTGGACTGAGACTGAAGCATCTTGGATCTTGAGCCCACAGGCTTTTAGAGACTGGTACTACACATCGGATCTCCTGGGGATATCTAGCTTATCACGTGCAGATCTTGGAATTTCTGGTTTAGGGAGCTAAAGCAGTTTTGGTCTATGTCACCACATACTTTTCTCTGAATTACATTCCTGTCCCTTAGCATGGAAACTTTAATAGTATATCCAGAAACTGACCACTTCTAACCTTCCACACTGCCACATTCTTTTTCTGAGTTTGGAGTTGCCCTCATTTCTTGCCTAGATAAAGCAAATGACCCCTAATTTTCTTCCTACTTTCATTCTTGCTCTATCTCTCCTAGCCTTATTCTTATATCTCTATTCTCTATCTCTCATAGCCTTATATCACAGCAGCCAGAGTGATCTTCTTGAAACATAAGTCAAACTATATCATTTCTCTGCTAAAAACGTTCCAATGGCTCCTGTCTCACTCAGAATAGAAGTCAATATTTACCTTAACATGCCTGGACCTACCTGATGGGCCACACACCATCTTTCTGATCTCATATCCTACTTTTCTTCCTCTCATTCTCTCTACTCACACACCATCTGTCCACACTGTCCTCAAACTCCCGGGACATACTCCCATCTCAAGGGCTTTGCATGTGCTTCTCTTGCTTTTTAGAAGGTCTTCCCGCAGATGTCTTTACTGCATACTCATTAGTCTCTTTTGGAACTTTATCCAAATATCACCTTTTCAATGAGACCAGTATGGCCAATTTATCTAAAATTGTAGCCACCCACTGAAACTCCCTGTCCCCTTTCTTGGCTTCATGTTTCCTTCAGCACTGACCATCATCTAGCATACTACTTATTTTCCTCATTTATCATATTTTCTGTCCTTCCCCTGAATTTTAAACTCTATGATGTCAGAGGTTTTTACCTGTTTTGTTCTCTGCTGCATCTTAAGCCCCTAGAACAAAGCCTAGAAGATTTTACGTGTTCAGTAAATACTAATTCTGTGGATGATTACAACTTAGAAATGCATTAATATTATTATATGCTGAGTAGAATTCACAAGCCATACAGAAGATGCTTTTAAAGATTTAACATCACAACATACCTATTTATTTCTCACTTCCAATGTTATTATGGTATAGGACACAATCCTTACCCTAAAAAATCTAGCCAAGAAGAAAAATTACCTAAAATTGTAATATTTATTTTTGTGGGACAGCAAGTCAATGATTATTCTAAGAGTATATGTCTAGTTGAACATTGATTGTAGACTCCATCATTTTTATTTCTTCCTTCTGACTTAAAAGGTAAGAGAAGGAAAGTGTGTTGAAAAAGTGCTATCTTTATCTTCCTCCTTTTTTTGTCTGAGAAGCTGTAACTCCTCTCGGTAACCTTCCAAGAATTACCTAGATACCTTAGCCATCACTACTACCAATTCTTTAATTTGCCCCCAGTGAGGTATCTCCACTTGCAGACATTCTATACTATAAATCAGGAGCTGGAAAATCCTTATGTACCAAAACTAAGAGGACTTCATACAACTGCTCTTCCCAATCTGTTGCTTTTCTTTCCCTTCTCTCCCAACCCAGTGGTGAGCAAGTCCCATCACCAATATTCTTAATTATGCTCACCTGCATCACGTCCTGTTGACTCCCCGTAGTTTATCTGTTCATCAGCTCCATCGATTCTTATCTAAATTATGGTGACTGGTCTCCTAGGCTCCTGGCTGGTTTGACATCTGATCCTTTTTATATTCTTTTTGCTGAAAGATGAATTAAAAATTCAAACTTCTAAAAACCATAAAGAGATAAACATAAAATATCACTGTTTAGAGCCTTTCCTGGCTCACCAGTTTGTTCAGGATAAAATTCAAATTCCAAAGCATAGCCAAGAGCTTTCATGATATGGTATCTGCCAAAGCATGCAGACTCAACCTCTCTGACTCCTGAAGTTTTACCATGTGGCCACGCTTACCCATTTAGGATCCCTGAAGGTGCCATGTTGGACTTTTTGTGCATCACCTCTTTCACCCAGATCCCTGGCTGGCAAATTCCTTCTCTTTATTCAAATCTTAACTGAGATGCCACACCGTTCAGAAGTCTTGATCATGCTTTTCCTTCTTCTTCCTCATCCATCTTTCCTCTACTCTGGCTGGAATAGCAGTTCTTTATGCACCTTGTACTTATGTTTTTAACATTGAACTTGTCACACTGTGCTGTAATTACACAAACTTTTCCTACTTAATTTCCTATTTAAGTTGCAAAACCTTCAGGATTTAACAGACTATAACTTCTCACCATCCATCTGCATCTAAGTTTCCAAAGCTGATCCTGGATGTGGCTGAATCTCTATCCCCATGATAATCCTTGTTTCCAGAAATTTATCAGGAAGAAAGTTAATGCTTTTCAGATAACAATACAAAGCCTTGTCTCATTTATTTCATCTTTTTTTTTTTGTTTTTTTTTTAAATGTTTTTTTATTTATTTCTAGGAGAGAGAGAGACAGCGTGAGCAGGGGAGGGTCAGAGAGAGAGGGAGTCACAGAATCTGAAACAGGCTCCAGGCTCTGAGCTGGCAGTCAGCACAAAGCCCTACACGGGGCTGGAACCCACGAACCGCGAGATCATGACCCAAGGGAAAGTCGGACGCCTAACCGACTAAGCCACCCAGGCCCCCTATCTCATCATTTATAAAATGCATCTATGTTGATTGTAAAAGGACAAAATATAAGTGCTGCCTGTTAAGTGCCTGGGAAATGTATCCAGAACTTGGTGTAATTTTGTAGAGAAGTACATTGACTTCATAATTATTTCACTATTCAATTTGCATTGTAATGTAACTATAGCATATAACTAGAGCCCTCATACTTATTTCTCTGATTTCCCACTAGACTAGAGAGCCTCTTGCTTTTATAGGGACTACAGTGGTTCTGATTCCACTTCAGATTTTTGACTCTGATGTGTTTTTCTTCCTACCACACAGTGTAAAAGGCAGGAATAGAGCTGCTGTCAGCCTGTTTACTTCTCTCCCACTCATGCTAAGATTTACCTTCAGGAATTCCTGACTTCATTTCTGGTTGGTTCTCATCATCAAAAATTCAGTCGCTTTAAATTACCTTTTGGGCAAGCTCTCTGACCAGGGAGAGATGATCCAGCCTGCAATCTCCTTTCCATTGATAGGCTTGTTTCCTGAGGGACAGGGGTAGAGGAAACCTTTGGCTGTCTTTAAAGAGCTAAGTATGATACTACACTAGATATAAGAATTAAATGCATGATTATTATAAGCTGTAGGAATTCAAAAATTACTATTTTAAAAATAGAAGACTATGCAAAGTCACCAAAATTAATCTTGCCAAGAATGATATAAAAACATAGAGTTTAAATTAAATATAAATTCCACATGGGGTGTCTGGGTGGCTCAGTCAGTTACACATCCTACTTCAGCTCATGTCATAATCTCACAGTTTGTGAGTTTGAGTCCTGCACCAGGCTCTGTGCTGACAGCTAGCTCAGAGCCTGGAGCCTGCTTCAGATTCTGTGTGTCCCTCTCTCTCTGCCTCTCCCCCACTTGCACTCTGTCTCCTTCACTCTCAAAAAATAAATAAACATAAAAATATTAAATATATATAAGTATATATAATTTCAGTATGAAGAAGGTGCTATTATAATAGAAAAGATGGCGCNAAGAGCCTGTTTTTTTTAATCTTTTTATTTATTTTGTTTCTTCAATTCCACATATGCGTGATATCATATCACATATGATATTTGTCTTTCTCAGTCTGACTTATTTCACTTAGCATTACACCCTTTACATCCATCCATGTGTTGCAAATAACAAGATCTCATTCTTTTTTATGACTAATATTCTACTTTAAATAGATGAGATAGATAGATATCTGTATGTATATAGATAGATAGATCTATATCATCTATCTTTAATATATATATATATCACTTTTTTATCCATTCATTGATTGATGGAGACTTGAGTTGTTTCCATACCTTGGCTATTGTAAATAATGCTATAATAAATAAGGATACATAGGGGTGCCTGGGTGGCTTAGTTGGTTAAGGGTCTTACTTTGGCTCAGGTCATGATCTTGCAGTCCATTACTCTGAGCCTCATGTTGGGCTCTGTGCTGAGAGCTTGGGGCCTGGAGTCTGCTTCACATTCTGAGTCTCCCTCTCTCTCTGCCCCTCCCTCACTCGCAATCTGTCTCTCTCTCAAAATATAAATAAACATTAAAAAATTAAAAAAAAACCCAATAGTGAATATATTTTTCAATTTAGTTTTAATTTTCTTTGGGTAAATATCCAGTAGTGAAATTATTGGATCACACGGTAATTCTATTTTTAAATTAAAAAAAGTTAACACAGTCAATAAACATTTATGAATGGAGATCAAGAAATACACATCAATTAGTATTTTTAGCCACACTATTGGAACTTCTGGGAAGAACATAAAAATATTTGAACAGTACTCAGTGGTTGAAAACATGGTTTGAAATCAGATGGCATGGGTTCAAATCCTAGCCCTTCTTCCTCAAATCTGGGAAGTTAATCTCTTTGTGAATCTATTTGCTCAGCTATAAAATGGAGATAACAATAGTATGAGTTAAAAGGCATCATCAAGGCAAGTGATATGTTATAAGTTATGTAAGAATTAATAACTATTATTAATTTTATCATTATTATTATTACTATTAACTTTCTCCTCTGATGTCCACCTAACGTGTTTAGATACCAGAAATTTACTGCTCTCTGAACAGTAATGAAGTAGAGAATTTTGAAAATACCTCGAAGATTATAGTGTTCTTTTAAGAATCCGAAAAACTCTGGTGGCTCAAGGGTCTATTATTTATAGAACTCATATGGAGCAGTACAAATGTGTCCTACTTTATATGCTCATATATGGTAGTCTCCTAATTACATATGTTGTTAAGAAAAAAAAAGCAACTCATGTTTCTTTAGTGTCATTTAATAAAATTAAACCAATCAATCAATAAATCTCATCTTCAGTTGTGTATTACTCTGCCAGCCAACAGATTGCCACGATGAAGTGTATTTTGGGACTAGGATGAGTACATGCTCCCTTCAGGTTACATCATCCCACAACTTAAGCTGTTTAATCCATAAAGCCTAGAACATGGTGAAAGACTTTTATTAGCCATACTTTTGGTCAGGGAGAGAGAGAATAAAAGCTTTTCCTTTGTGGGTATGACTTGAGCATTTTTGAATTACTATCTTATGAACACTGATAATGCAGTGGCTCATAAGCTCATGTTATTTGGTCCCTTGTTTAGGTTGCAACTCTGCGCTATTTAGTTGCTATGGTGACAGTAACGATAAAGGCTGACGGGAAGAAGATAACATCTTATTTGGGAGGGTTTTTTTTGTTGTTGAAAGGGGAGAACACATTCCATGTTGCCCTATTAGAAAAGATATTGGGTTACATCCGTTTTGATTAGCAAGCTTCACATTTTTCAGCCCAGATTGTTTCAGTTTGGTGCTTTATGACTAAAGTCTCTAAGACTAGATGTGGGAGTTAGCAAGCTTGAGATAACCGAATCTCCATCTATGGGGATTTTTCTGAAAGTGGATGCTCGCTATATGAATTATTATAAAAGAAGAAATACTAAGATTCATATCAAAGAACCAACTTCAGAAGTTCAGGCAATGCACAATATCACTTTTCCATTGGTAGAATTATTTAATACAAATCTCTGAACAATAAAGAAACTATGGGAACTCCAGAAGTAAGTAAATTTTCAGAGCTTATTTCCTTTTAATTCTCTGATCCCAGCTGCAACAAGGTGTGATTGGAGAATGGTTTAATTGTTCATGGACATCTGTCTTTGGAGTCAACTGAAAAATAATATCCTGGGCATAATTTGGCCTACAGAAATTGTGACGTTTTTATATCTTTCACAATCAAGGCTTTGTCACAAAGTCAGGTAGTGAAACTCCTAAAAACTTATGGATACATTTAGAGTCGAAAGGAATAAAAAGCTGGTAATATATCAATATGCACAGCTGGAAAGCAGATGTTCAATTGAATGATCTCAGTACTTAGAGAAAACTATTAAACCTGTTACTTACTTAAATGAGAAATCCGCATAATTTATTGTCCTCATATTTGACTTACTTCTTTTTGCCCCTTTAAATTAACTCTGGAATTATTATTTCTATTATTATTGTTGTTGTTGAAGCCAATTACCATGGAAGTTTGACTCCACGCAATACAGTACATGAGTGCTAAGAAATGCCCAAGGCTGCTGTCAATCAAAGTAACCCGTGAGTTACGAGTTGTTTACTGTATTGGGAAATGAAGCGATAAATGTTTGCCAACCGGTTAAATGCGACATTTAACATTAGATACACCAACTTTAAGTGGGTTTTTATTCATCTATTAGAGTGCCACACCATAGTTGTAACTGAGCCGTCATTATCAAAAGAGACGTATAACATTTAACTATTTAAAGTACCTGTAACTGTGAGGTTCCAACCTTTCAAAGCTCGTGTTGGGGGCAGGGGGGGACGCGCTGAGGTGCTTTCGTGGAGGCCCTTTTTCATCCTTTTCATGATTCCTGGCCAATCATATCAGCTGCCACTAGCTCCTTTCATTCAACCAAATTATTCGGATGAATCATTGCTTGCTCATAATATTACCAATTTAGTGAACCTGAAAAAGGATACTTCACAGTGGTTTTTGTCGTTTCTTAAAAAGAATTAAAGACCAGGTCTTGATAGCATTATTTAACGTACATAGTTACTTTAGGTTCACATTGCATGACTTCTTAGCCTGTGATTTACTAACAGGATTTCTTTAAGGGTCATATCAGAGGGCAAAACTGCCCTGTAGTACTAGAAACACTTAATGAGATGCCCAGAGGAGTTGGCAAGGAAAATTCCATTTCGGAAAGTACCATTTAAGCATGAGTACTGCGTCCCCCCTCCAGAGGGAAAAAGATCCCTTTTCTCATAGTCTCTTATTAAAAACAAAAATTAAATGCTTGTGAATTGGTGCACTATGAGTCTAGCTATGCCATCTCCCAGAACACATAATTAGATAATTACATTTCAGACAAAAGAGTACTATACTAATTCACAGCACAAATTCCAGCTAGGGAATAGAAATTGATACATGAAATATATATCAATACAAATATAAATACATGCATATGTGTTCTATGCAGGCTTGAGCTATTAAGGGCCATTAAAAACACTGGAGCAAATAGTTCCTGGGGATTAAGCTCTAACAGCCCTCTTTATAATCAGAAGGCAGCTAATCCCTGCTCACCTATTTGAGTGCTCATCCTCCCCAGTATAACATTAAACCATTATTTTTTTTATTTGTGATGCTGCATGAGCATGCAAATATTGGCAAAACTGCCATCCCCCAAAGATCCCAGGATCATTTTAGATTGAAAAAAAAAAACAGAGGTAAAAAAAATGCAGCTTGGATAAGAGAATTTTTAAAAAGGTTAACTCTAGGTTAAATTCATTAACTCATTTATTCCAGCTACCCTGCCATTTCCCGTGACCGTCCCTCACTTAACTCCTCCTTCAAACCTCTTTTCCCTTATCGATCTACATTATGAGGTTCAGAGAAAGGCTGGTGTTTCATGCTCCCTACCTGTAAATGCCCCACCTAGAGCTGGAGCCTTTAGCCTTCTTCCATAGGAGGATTTATACATCCTATTTGTCAGCTAAAATGCAATGCTCTAGTGTTATTTCCACAGGGATGCCACCCTCTGTCTGCTCTCAGCAAGACCATGGATGGCAATGTGAGAAGAGACTTTCATGGTTCTGCAGAGATGGAAGCTGAAACATTCTTGAGTTTTTCTCTTCAAGCATTTCCTATCCACATACCTATACTATTGGCACAAAAGCTCAAGTAACAAATACCAAAAACATTACATACCTCTATATTCCTGATGGATTTCAAAAACAAAGTCCATGAGCATCTTCCCTGTTTCCAAACATAGCTACTTCTTGTGTAACAACAATTGAGGAGGAAAATACTTATGTACAAATCTGCTCTAGAGGAAGGCAAAGGAATATAAATCTAGTACATATTTGTATATTAAACGTATAAGTATGTTCATGCACATACAGGTATATATTCATACACACACACACACACACACACACACACACACACACACACACTATGCTTTTGCATTTGCCCTAAGAAGCCATTTCACCTGTTGCGGAGAGATGTACTAATGTGCTACTACAGATGCAAGGGAATCCCTTGCCATCCTGTGAATTAGAGGGCCTCACGGGTCACAAACCCACAGAAAATAAATGTATTAAAGACTACAGATGCCCTTTTTCACTCAGGATCAAGCGGTCAGCACAGACACACAGCACAGCCTGGGACTGACATACCCTCGTAGGTGACTCACAGTTTTCAAGTTCTCAAGATACACTGCTCCACCTTTCTCCCCTATTTCCTTTGCACAAAAGGTAACCACGTTTGCCTATAGTCAAGGGCTGGGGCTTATGTTCCTGCACAATTTAGAGACGGACAGTATTTCAGAGGGCAAGAGACTTGAACTGCAGACATGCTTAGGTAAGAGAAATTCAAATTAATTAATGTGTCATATCTTTCTCTCTGGTACGATTGCAAGGGATTCTTACATGACAAAGTATTGTTTCCCAATAGTGCTGAGTATCCATTTTCTTGCTGCTGTTCACATTCTAATTCATGGTTCCAAAACACTAAAAACAGCGCATCATGCACGTGGCACCTGAAAACCTTTTGCAATGTTAAACAATTCTCATTCTTCTCAGATTTGTATGTATGTTGTTATCAATTTAGCATGCATGACAATGCATACTGACAATGCCAGCCAGAGAGACATGCTGGAACTGTTCGTGGTTTTATTTATATAAACATGTTATAAGCAACTTAGTTAATTTTATAAAAAATTAAAGTTCTACATGTGTTTGTGCAATTATTATTTAATAATCCTAAATTATATTTTGCATAGATTAATTTTGAATACTTAAGAGAAAATTTACTTTTGAAAAGGTGAAAAATCATTTTTGATTTCTTACAGTCACTTTAATTTACGTTCCTACAATCTTACATTTACTTTCATTTACATTAGAAGATTAAGAAGAAAATATATTTGTGTTCAAATTGGCACCATCATATTACTATCAATAGGATAAAAATTTTGTTATGTCTTTATTTTACCAACAAGATTATTTGGCTGAAATAAGAGTAAGAAGGATACATTTTATGGGATAATAGGTAATAATTAGTGAGAGTATCCACATCTTTAAGCATTCCTGATCTGAATGCTATCAACCCATTAATGTTACCTAGGCAGGAAGAATAGCTAAGTTTAACTGTCTTTGTATTTGCTGCCATTCTATTATATAAATAACATAGCTGAATCAATTTTTTTTGACATTGTCATTAGAAAGGTGTATCTTTCAAGGCAGAAGGATAAAACACTATTGTGATTTATACTTTTAAAATATTGAGACAGAGGATATGTATTCCTCTAATTGTTTTCTTTCCAAACTAATATTCTAGTATAGAGTATGACACTTAAAAACATTTTTAGAGCCACTTTGAAAACAAAAGCTCAACGTTATTTGAAAATTCTGATTTATTAGATGCCATAAAACCACTCACCGTACTTGTGGCAAGCTGCCATTTGGAGAGGCATGGAACTGTCCTATGACATCTGCTGAGTGTTCCCAGTTAACTCACCCCAAACTTCTAAGCCTTTAGAATCTTTCAAACCACATAATCAGATGAAACTATAATCAATTTGAAGAAATCCTTAACTGCGGAAATGATCACACTTCGATGCTTCTCCACGTGCCCAGACCACTAGGCTGTGGAATCTGGTAAGGAACAGAAGATTGAGTGGTTGGGGAAAATGTGGGCAGAGAGGGAAGAAAGGAAGAAGTCATGACTCCAGTGTCCTTTACTCCATGCTGGTAGGGTTATTTTTACGACAGCCTGCCAAGAGAAATTTCGTATTTCACAAGTTCGGTTCTTTCATTTATTTAATTTTGTGTTTTTGGCTGCTTACTATTGGTCTGTCTGCTGTCATATTGCTGGCAGGCCTTCCCAGAGTGGGAAGATCATGGGCTGGCAGATGACTAGTTTGTACTAAAAGAAGAAGGAGTCCTTGAACTTTTGTCTAAATGTTGTGAGACAGAGACCTAATATTGTTTTATTTCCATTTTACCAAATGTTTGAGAGGCCATGCTAAGTGTTTTGAGGAATAGGCCTATTCAGTTAAATGTATGATTATTTTATATTGACATAGTCAGTTTGGTTTGGAGGTATTTCACATATTCATTAGTCCAACATCAAATCATGTTAGGTTGAAACATCTACTAATGGTCAGGTAATAAGAATAGTCCATACACTACAATTCATGTTTATTTAATGGAATAAATAATCTGGGGTCCTGCAATTTGTTTAGATTTTATTTTTTTGTCTTTAATATGGATACCCATGTATGAATAACAGCATTTATATAAAAAATCAACTACACTTCCCTATTACCTATAAGATTTACTTTGTTTTTAAAAGGATGTGTTTAGGGGCACCTGGATGGCTCAGTTGGTTGATTGTCTGACTTCAGCTCAGGTCATGATCTCACAGTTTGTGAGTTTGAGCCACGCGTTGGGCTCTGTGCTGACAATTCAGAGCCTGGAGCCTGCTTCAGATTCTGTCTCCCTCTTTCCCTGCCCCTCTGTGGTGCTTTTGAGGGTTATTCTCAGAAATGCAGTTTTCATTTAATATGATGTAAATTTATCCTCAAATTTATTTCTTTGAATAAAAAAAGGAATTACATTATCTTCAAGGATAAGGAACTTAATTAGCAAGATGGGTGTGGCACAGTGAGCAGAAGAAAAAAATAGAGAAGCAGTATTTTTTCTTCCTATTAGGCAGAACTATGAGTTATATGATTCAGTGATACCTACTCTATAGCCTCCATAAAGATATTGTTAGGAGTCATATTGAGTAAGATGTACAGAAATAGGTTTCTGGCTTTTCTATCCCTGGATGAATTTCAGCAATTTCCAAAGGAAAAAAAAAAACCTGTGTATTTTTTATTATGGATAAAGTCTTTCTTCCCATAGGCCAACATTTATACTCTCTTTCAGACTGATATATATATATATCCTATATATATATATCCTATTTCAAACATTCAAATTCATTTCTTCTTTATAAAGAAAAAAGTGTCTTAAAATAGGCTATAATACCCACCTCATTATGTACATAATATTTAAATGATCCTGCTGTTGATTCTACTAGGTACAATTTTTTACTAGGCTACATCTTATTTTAAAGTACCATTATCTATTTGGTCTTGTTACCACTAGTTGTACATTATTGTATCCATAATCAATGTTTATTTCTTCTACTGATATTCTAGCATTCCTTATAAATTCATGAGTTGAAAAAAAGGAGAAAGGAATAAAGAAGGAAGGAAGGTGGGAAGGAAGGAAGAAAGAGGGAAGGAGAGAGGAAGAAAAAATGGGGAAGGGAGAGAGGAAGACAGTCAAGAAGGGAGGAATGAACAAAACATTTAGATACTGTTAAGTAAATGAATTTGAACCAGGAGGACCACAGTGGTATTTACAGTCGAGATTCTGATACTCAGTAGCAGATGTAGAAAATAATGTTTTACACAAAATACTGCCTGAACAGAATCTCTTCCTATTTCCACATGACATATAAATACATCTGTTTGACTATGTGAGATCAGTTTAATTAGCACAACCACATAGGGTGGTATCTTGCTCAGCTTAAAATCTATCACAGTGCTTGTTCTTGAAAGCCAGACATTACTTATTTTTCTAGTCACCCTTACTTAGAAACAAGAAAACAAAAGCATCTCAGTTTAAAAACTGCACTTCCTGTTCTACTGTCCTTTATTATTGTTACCCCAAAGGATAATATAACCCTGTAATTGAATAGAACTTTAGTGTTTGCAAAGTAAGCCATTTAAACATTTGGAACATCACTTGAATTTTTTTAAATAAATACACTGCATTTTCTAAACTGAATAAAAACCAAATTAAATGGGAACTCACATATCAGTTTTTCTAGTTATCATGATTCTTTTCTTCTTATTTAACTTTTTTAACATTTTTTTTTTTTTGAGAGACAGAGACAGAGCATGAGTGGTGGAGGGGAAGAGGAGAGAGAGACACAGGGTCTGAAGCAGAATCTAGGCTCTGAGTTGTCAGCACAGAGCCCTATGTGGGGCTCAAACCCACGAACCACAAGATCATGACCTGAGCTGAAATTGGACACTTAACCACCACCCAGGTGCCCCATCATGATTCTTTTCGGTCAAGTACATTACAATGTGTTTTGGCAGTTCATTCAACAACCCCAAGAATGCTCAAGTGATTCAGGTTGGTATTATTGGAAACTATTAATTTCTTAAGAAAGAAAAGCAGCCTGTCCAAGGTGAGGCCATCAGTTTGTTAGTGCTGGCATTAGGAATGGAGGGAAATCTGTTACTATAACTATAGCAGTAGAAGAATTCACACAATTATTCTAATCATAACTTTGGATCAAATATAACAATATAATTCCAGCCTCTGTCAATCTTTCAAATTGGTGGGTGTAGACAGATGGAGGATATTGGATTTATTGAAAAGTTAAGATCAAAGCAAATGGGATGGTTTCTAACAATACATATAGATGTAATTTATATTTGTTAAACCACCATGCTGCTGAAATGGAAATTCACTATGATAATAGCATTTTTCACATATCTGACAATATAAATTACATCTGAAATTCCATAATGATGTGTACTAACATGTTTTTATTTGCATTTGCACAATACTTCAAAATGTGTCTAACTGTAACTTCTGAACATGCAGGAGTAATTGTTTGTAGTTGTTTCTTAGAAGTCTATCTTTGTGCTTATCATCACATACTTTCGTAAGATCATTTAGAAGTGTTTCACAAAACATGAACCACTTCTAGAGGAATAGTATCATTTCAGCAAATGTAACAATCACTTCAAATGTCATTTAAACACAGTGGAAATATACTGTAATGACAATCCTTAGCATTCTGTATGGTTTACAAACCAGTGTTAAGATCTTTATAAAATCTTTAATAAAGGAAATGAAGCAAGGTTTCTCAAAAATTAAAGGAAGATGTATTTCTACAACCAATTCAAAGTGAATATGTATTTAATATTTGTCAACCCACAAATTTTCAGAACATATTGAGTCCGATATCTAGTATATTTAACAATGGAATTTTTTTCCATAATTCTATTTTTCAAAAAACATCTTTGATGGAACTATGTTACCATTTGTTACTAGAGTTACTATGGTCCAAACATGTAAGAGCCACTGTATTAAACTGTGGAAACTTTGAGACATTAATGAGAATTGAAGCCTCCCAAAGGTATTATGTTATGCAGCTTATCCCAAACATTTTGATCTTGAAACGCTTTTTCCCATAAAAGCCATTTAGAAACTCTTTTTTCCACAGAATATTCATAAGAGGAATATAGAAATCAATCTCAATGAGTAATTATTGTTCAATTATTTATACACTTCCATAAGTTATATTGTTGTTATTACATTTTAAAGTCATAGATTCTCCAACATGATTTTATAACATCATTGAGTAGCTTGATTTTTTCAATAGAATATTAATATTTTTGACATTTCAATTTCCACAACAAAATTACTCTTAAAAATGTAGTTTAAATGGTAAATATATAAATAATAAAATAAAATAATAACTCAAATACAAGACTATATAACCTTGGCCAAGTTAATCTGATTGATTTCCTGTGTTATTTATTTACTTATTTATTTGTATTTATTTATTTTTGGAGAGAGAACTCTTTCTCATGCATGTACACACATGAGCAGGAAAGGGGAAAAGAGTGAGGGAGAGAGAGAGAATTGCAAGTAGGCTCCATGTGCTGTCAGTATAGAGCCAGATGTGGTGTTCCCCATAAATCGTGAGATCATGAGCTGAGCTGAAATCAAAAGTAGGACTCTTAACTGACTGAGTCATCTAGGCGCCCCTCCTGGATTATGTAAAATCTACCAAATAAGTATGTATTTTCTTACAGATCAATCCATAAGATTGATTGTGCAGATCAATCCATAAGAAATAAATCTGATATATTCTTAAACATGAGAACATTTAATATAAATAATTAGTTGATATGTATATATGATGCCATTTGTAATAAATGTAGTTTAATGTTAACAAAATCTTTTTTAAACATTTTTTTAAACATTTGCATCTTTGTTCCTTTGGAAAACATTTGTTGATCACCTATTATATGTTAGGAAATAAGGACAATATAGTAAATCTGATTAGAAGAGCTACTTTCACTGCTTTTTGGTGTCTAGTAGTCAAGACCATTAAAACAATAAATTCTGAATTAGAATAATGCAGAGTTAGAAGAATTGTACATAAGAAAACGACTTTTATATGAATTTCTCTTCTGCCTATTTTAAACTCTACCAAGCAAACCAATTAATTCTCATAAGAGTTAAATTTAATTGTTTTGCATGTAAACATTAAAGTTTAATTATCCAATTGAGTTAAATATGTACTTTTTAGTGATTTTTTCCTACTCTGTTGAAGATGCTGTTTCTGTCTAATTTAGGAGAGAATGCTTTAGAGTCAAGTTTAAGGGAAATGTTTAGGGGATGTTTTCTTAAAGGACAGCGAAAATTTGGATAAACAAAAGAGAAAGTCAGGTGAAATAGCATCCAACTATTTCATTAAGCCTTTTAATATTTTTAACAACAATGATCTCACTTATCACATGAGTTTTTATGGAAATTTAAGTGCATAATAAGGTGAGATGTTTTGCAAAACAAAGATTATTATGAAAGTAGCAGCTATGCTTATTTTTGGAGTTTCAACATATGAACATCTTGTTTGCAGGAATAAAGATGATGAAAGGGGCAGGGTAGGAAATTAGATATTAAGAATCTGGTTTATAGAATATTCATATATAGAACCCCTTAAATTCCCCCACTCTTTAGGAATATAGTAGGCTCCCAAATGATGCAGTTCATTGTAATTTCCTCTCATCAAGAGGCAGAGCCTAATCTCCTCTCCTTGGATCTGAATCAGACTTGCTGTATATAGTTTTGGCGCCAATGATGCGCAGGTTCTGAACCTGGTCATTATGAGGCTAGCATTCTATTGTAATTTAGCCCCACCATGAGGACAAACTCGAATTAGACTCCTGGATGAAGGGAGGCCATGTAGAGGAGGACTGAGGCATCCCAGCAAGTTCAGCCAGATCTCTGCTGATAGAGCAGCTACCCCAATACACTGAGGTGTACACTCACCAAGATCACCAGAACCACCCAGTTGAGTACAGTTCAGATTGCTAATCTATACAACCATGAGCTAGAAAGTTGTTTCTAAGTCACTAAGTATCAGTGTAGTAGTTGTCATTCAGCAGGTGTAAGCTGATACAGAGCGTGCAGACGCGCGTGCACACATAAACACACAAAGTATTCATTTTACAAAACCTATATGTTTCTACCCATAGCTCACTAGGAACCAATCCCACTGGAAAAACGAGGCCTATGTCTCTTCTCTATAGGATTTATGAAAGTAAATCATGTCTAATTGGAAAGACTTTAAGAGTGTTTATAAATAATTTAGATGCTAATGAAACATGGAACATAATATGCACTTTTAAGTTTCTGACCAGTTGGAAACATCATCATTAACATTCAGTCCCTTGCCTTATGGCCTAATAACGTCAGCATCCTCAGTATAAAGAAGACATAGATGGCATAAAGTACATCCATAAGGGAGTGCAGAGAGAAAGGTTTAAGTGATGAGAGCTTATGCTCAGTAAGGCAACCTCAGGAAAATGTAAATAATAAACTACTCTGATACTTTTATTCTACCAGCTGGTCATATGTTTGCTAAGTAACCTTACAAATTGCTTTAGACATCATTTGAGATTTGATTATTTCACTTCATTGTCAAATCTCAAATATTTTTTTCTTCCAACTGCCAGCATTTATAAAAAGAAACAAAAAGAGATTAACAGCAAATGTAATTGGTAGTTAATTAACCCATATTTCCTCTACATCAGAGGTGAGGTTTCAGCCTCAGTAAAGCCCACTGACTTGGAGCTAAATGTATTAACATGTCTGTTCTGGAGCCTCAGAAAATTGCATGGAAATAACTGGGTGAAGCAATAAGTCTTTATGGTCACAAAGGTCATAATAGCTAAAACAACACGGAATGTTTTGAAGAGTAGCTGTCATGCCTAACGATAAAATATATCAAGCAAGAGCTCCTTATTACAATTGAAGAAATATATTCATGTCCTGCCAACCCTTATACAAGAGTCAGGACAGCTCTAAAAAGCTACGTATAGACAAAAGTGTGGAGAGCAACTTCCCACTCATATTTTCTTACATTACACATCATAAAATGTTCACCTTCAGAGACGACAAACATAGGTGATAAAAAATTAATGCAAAGGCTGAATGGTGAGACCAGGAAGTCAAAAGATAGAAGTTTCTCTGGATAAGATGCTTTCATCCTCAAGTCAAGTCTCCCAGGCATGTCAAGAATTTCTGATAGCACCATCATAATTTTGCATTTTTGAGTAAACTGACTTTGATGGTATAATGCCCATCACACATTTTCCCAAGAAGAAAACAAAGACCCTTCAAATGGCAAGATATTTTTTAAAAAGGCAAAATCCTATGATTAGAATTGAGTGTCAAATAGCTATAGGTAAAAATGCTTGAGTATTTATTTATTTGTTCAATAGTTTTCTATAGAAATGCACACGTCGATTGTATTACGGAGAAACCTCACAGGAAGGATCCTGCGGGTCTTTTCATTTTAGCTTTCTCATACAGAAATTTAGATTTATATTTTTTCTCTTGGTTAAAACTAATTTCCCGCAGAATCTAAATCATATATATTTTCCCAACTAAAATACTGACTGGCTTTCCAATTTTTTCCCTTATAATTTATATTTCAGCAGATTGAGCAATTGATGTGGTAACTGTTCAATGCAGTCCCCTGCTGGGGTGAGGTTCATGCCGAGATTGCTGAGCAGTGCACCGAGCACTTACTTCACCCAGGACACCTTGTTAGAAAAATTACAACCACAAATCAATGAAAAACTGCAAGGGTTACTGATGTGTGTTTTTTTTTTTTTTTACCAAAACAAAAAAATTAATCTCAAGAATGCAAGAGAACTATTTTAAGATAACATTATTCCACTAATATGTGAGAAAATAAAAACACAAATAACCTTTTAAACCCACTTAAAAATAGCCTATTCATATAAAATGTCAAATATATCACTGTAAATACAAAAGAAACTCTTTTTGGTGATAAGCTATGGAGTGAAAAGGGTTAATTTTTTTAAGTGAGGGCAATAATGAAAAAAGTAGGTACTCAAAATTATTCAATAGATTTTTGTCCTACAAAATGATTGTTATAACTATATTTTTACAATAGGAAAATTAGAAAATCATACCTTAGCCAAATGTTCAAACTTAGCGTAACTAATAATAGGACAACTTGAAATTATGCAGTTTGAAAAGGAATACAATATGATGTATACACAATGATGTTTAATCTGAATCTAATTAAGTCTTTAGATTTAACTTCTGGTTAACAAGACACAATAGATGAAGAAACAAACAACACAATGAGGAAATAATCAGACAAAGTTCAAACATGGAGCATTCTACAAAACCACAGGCTTAACCTCTTCAAAGGATAGTATTATGGGGGGAAAAAAAAGAAAAAGATAGTTGGGGAGAAGAAATTAAAAGGGATTTAGGGGACATGGTAATTAAATGTAATATGTGAACTTATCCACACTAGGGGAAAAAATGCTATAAAAATATATGGGCCAAATGGAATATTTGGATGTTAGATGACATTGGGGAATCAATGTTAATTTTTCTGAAAATGATAATGGCATTTTGGTTATGTAAAAAAATGCCCTTTCCCTTAGGAGATACATTCTGATATATATAGAAGTATTATAGCTCTATGGCATACATATGTATCGTATTTTGGGGGGGACTGTGGAGTGATCACGTATATATATTTCCCAAAATGTTAACTCTTGATGAACCTAGATGAAGAATCCATATGAATTGTTATGTTATTTTTTCAATTTTGTTTTGTATTTAAAGATTTTTATAAGACATATTTAATGGGCACCTGAGTACTTCAGTCAGTTAAACATCTGACTCTTGATTTCAGCTCAAGTCATGATCTCTCGGTTCGTGAGTTCAAGCCCCAGGTCGGGCTCCACACTGCCAATGCGGAGCCTGCTTGGGATTCTCTCTCATCTCTTGGCCCTTTCTCACTCTCTCTCTCTCTCAAACTAAATAAACAAACTTTAAAGAAAGACAAATTTAAAAGGAAGCATCTTGCATTTATATATATATCCTTACATATATATAAGAAGTAAATATTTATTTCAAAAACATCAGTAAATTAAACAAATAATATAGCTCCTATTAAAAATATAAAGAGATTGTACCACAATCTATGAGATTTTATCTTGAATATACAGCCATGTTGTTAAGTATCCCAATTCTGCTGGCTCTTTCTTGCCTCTAAAATCGAATTGATGCTCCTTGTGCTGAGATGTTCTCACTTACAATTGCCTTCCTATGATATGAGGGTAGGATAGTTAATCAATACTTCCTAGAGTGCCATGAAACAAATTATCTTTCAGAATTATTTGAGTCCATGCTTATCTCAAGAATGGTGCCCAAACTACTCAGAGGGAATATACCCCTATTTAATATTAACAAGCTCTATTTATAGGACTATTCATGAGTTTGAGTCACTTTAGTCCTTAGAACTCATTCAAGTCTAGATTACTTAGTTTAATTGATTCTCTGGATTTTAAAATGTGAATGCCCGCTTTGCAATTCTGGTGGCAAACACCCTTCTTATCCTCTTTTCTCTCTGCTACAAGCACTTGTTGAGCACCACAAGGTCTCAGGCATGGTTCTGGGAGCTGGAGATAAAAACCAAAATATTTACTGATTGATTATTTTCTCAATCTACTCCTCCTTCTCTTCTTTATTCAACAGAGTATACATATCCGGCCAGGGTAACGTGTCTTTCCACATTTTAAACCTCCTTCTTCCTTTATCACTGATAAGAAACGGAGTATTTTAAGAAAGTATGAGTACTTTAAGAAAAAAAAAATCCCTGTGTTGTATTTAACGATACAGTTATTATAGGAAAGCAGGAAGCTTGCTGCTTCTGTCAAAAATAGCAGCCTGTGCCTTATTTCACAGGTTATGAACAGGCCCAAAAGGGAAGGGTTACTAGGGAGGCATGGAGTGGTGTCAAGCAACAGCCATGTGAGCTAGCCCTGCCGTGCATGCACTGTGCCTGTGCGGTTGGACAGTAAACAAGCAAAGCTCTATTTCTGCTCCAGAATATGTGTGGATAATAAATGTGACCAACAGACTTGACAGCCTATTCAACAGACACAACTCTCCTTCCTTCTGAATAACAAGGTTCATTCCTCCTTGGACTTCCATGGGCTTTTGGAGAGAGAGGCTGGGCCCCTTCTTAGACATACTGTCTGGATTATGACTGATCAAGCCAGTCATTGTACCATTTCCTTTACCAATATCTGATATAGGCAAAGTATAAGAAGCAATTCTAACCAATGACTCAATAATAGTAAGCTTCTGAGAGGCTGCAGAGAATGGTTTTCCTTGTGGATGAAAATATAATCAATGGAATTTGCATTCAGATCCCTCTGCTACTGATATCACCATGATAACTAAAACTGAGGCTAGCAACTTATAATCATAAAAGGAACCAACCCATGGAGACATGCGATCTAGAGCAGAACAGAAAGAAAGAAAGTATGTGGGTTCTTGATGACATCATTGAACTACTGAATAAAACAAACAAGACACAGCTCTACCTCCAGACTCCTATTCTGTGAAATAATACATTTTCCTTACTTGAGCCAGCTGTGTCAAGGTTCATTGTTTGCTGATGAAAGCATCCTAACTGATGCAACTATGTAAGTGGAAGGAGTGATAAACATTTTGCAGCTCAAAAGTCGGTCAGGATTGGGGCATGGTAGGGTAATCCATTGTCAAGCAAGTAGAAAAAGGGAAGTAGTCAAGACCAAAAACAAGACACACAAATTCAGTCAAGGAAGGACTTAGTGGACTGGTCAATTACTTCACAAGTCTACATGGGGAGGTAGAGCTGAGCTGCAAACCACGGTGTCAAGAAAGAACATCTCCATCCATTCTGCTTGCAGTCTGTCAAACTTCAGCCCATGGTTAGGACCAGGGATGTAAGGTGAGAAAATGAGATATCAAAAAGTAAGAAGATCTCAAGAATATGCTCATGTGCATGTAACAGTAGCAAGAGAGAGCTCATCATCTCCCCTGAGGAATTCAGCATCTGAGACCTCACTGAATAAGAAGCAGAGAATCATGAGTGTAATACAATAGTCCCCCCCCCCCCACCTCTTATCTGCAATTTTACTTTCCATGGTTTCAGCTAGGTGCGATCAAGCACGGTCCTCAGAAGTAAGTGATCCTTCTTCTGAGGAATCATCAGAAAGTCAAGGTAGCCTAAATCTATATCCCAATGCCTGCATCATTCATCTCATTACCTAGACATTCGATCATCTCACATCATCATAAGAAAGGTGAGTGCACTGCAAGAAGGTAAAAGAGAAAGAGAGATCACATTCATCTAATGTTTATTACAGTATATTGTTATAGTTGTTCTATTCTATTATTAGTTATTGTTGCTAGTCTTTTAGTATGCTTAATTTATAAATTAGTTATCAGAGCGCCTGGATAGGAAAAACATAGTATGTATTGGGTTGGGTGCTCTTGGCACTTTTAGGCATCCACTGAGGACCATGGAATATACCACACAAATCGTGGAGCACTATTGTACGTTAAAGATAAGTGATGCCTACTATCACTTATCGCATTTTAAAGAAGGAAGGATTAGGATCAATACGCAAGGTGAGTGAGAAAATACCACTTACCTGTGCTGTGATTGGGTGCCATACCTGTGTTGTTTAAGGGATCCAGTATCCCAAACGTGAGGCCAGAAGGGTGGTGGCGCTTAATTCTTTGTCTGATCACATTGGAAGGTGGATGAGGGTGGGATGTATGAATAGATTGCATGAAAGATACTGGCCCAGGACTTGGGAGTCCATCACTGGCAGCAAATGAGTCCACCTCTGTTGTTAGGATAAAGCAAAATCTTACTCGAGCCCCATCCATTATGCTTTTCGAGGCCCAGAGGCTGAGAGCAATTGCTGAGACTGGGAGCCTCCACAGTATCTCAAGCGCCCATATTCTTTACTGACAGCAGTAGGTCCCACATCTAGTTGACAAGAAAGAGGATAGAGGAAACAATGCAGGAGCCCCACAAACATCACTGAGCCACTGAGTGACTCAATATTCAGCATCAGAGGCTGTGGGAAACATGAGGGTGATGGTATGTGGAGGTAGAATAACCATCCCTCTTTCTTAAGCTCAGAGCTCAGCCAAGAGGACAGAAAGGAACCCCGTGTTTGGAGACCACAAAGAGGCACAGTCCATGGGGGCTGGGGGGAGCTAGGAAAGGCAAAGCCTGGAGCCATGCCCTGTGCACTTTTCATTGTAAGTTCCTGTGCAGATTGCCTGGCACACAGCAAGTGCTCAATAAATAATTGTTGGATGAATGATTCAATTAATCGAGGACGTTTGGTAGCACATTATGATCTAAGGGTAATACTTCACAGTGAGAAGTGTGGGTTTATTGCTGCATTCCACAAGCTGACCTGAAGTTTCTTGGCCACTGTGTCTTCAACATTTTAAACTGGCCATATTCCTTATTTTATAAAATGAAATAAATGCTAATGTGCTAGCAAGGGAATGTAAACAAGTGTTGTTAGACAAATTCAATGTGACTAAAAAGAAACAGCAGCAGGTGGATGAAAGTGGGCCCAATTAAGATATATTTGCTTTTGTGCCACAGATTCTATGCTTTTCCAAATAGAACTGTTTGATGCTAAGGGAATGGAGACTATTTTTGACTCATAGGTTTTTTTTTTTTTTAACTGTGAGAAATATATTTTCTCATCGATATTTTATGCTGTTCTCTTTTCATACTTTGCTTTTGTGATGCTTCCTCTAAAGATGTTTTGTTCCTTTTTATTTTGTGCCATTGTTTATGCTGAATTTGTTGTTATTTTTGCATTTACATTCCACAGAGAAATGATACTTAGCATAAAATCCCAGAACCGCATCAGGATAAAAGAGGTGATTTATAAACACATAATAGTCGTTTTTGATACTTTTCATCATTAGTCAAGCTGAGAGAACAAATTGGAATTTGAGCTTCTGGTGAGCTTTCTGAAGGGATCCTTAGATAAATGTAGCCAAAGATAAAAGATAATTCCAATTAAAAGATAATGGATATTATACACAATTACAGCTGTGGCCAAGTCAAAGCACTTTGAAATTAAATGTCTTTGTGTGAGAAACCACAGTGTTAAATAAAATAATCAACAGGAATTTATTTCTACTTTCTTTGCTCAAATCTACTTACATACTCATTTCCTATGTTTGGTAGGAAGTTACAATTCTGTTTAAATAAAAAGAAATGAAAGTGTTCCAACCTGCAGTAAAGGCTATTACTTAAATTAGTATAGTATTAAGATTATTTAAAGCCTTTTTAAAATATAGCATCCAGTTGTATTTATGTCCATTTAATTTTACTTATTTAGAGCCCCAAACTGGAAAGCTTCTGTATGGTATATATTATCTCACCCTGATGTTGGCTTCTCTGTAAATTTTCCGTGTGCAATTACTTTAGCAGAATATCACATTTATGAGGAATTTTGACAAAATATACAATAGAAGAAATGATGAGACTTTCACCTTAGGTAATATGGCTACCACATACCACTTCCACAGCCTTACCTGGACATACAGAATCGTAGCAAAGAGAGGAGAGCAAAATTAGGAAAACAAAGTGAGTGAAACAAGTGTACCACTTAATTCTAATGAAATCACTAGAATCTTATATGAATGTGTCAGGTGCAGATCTTAAAAAAATTTTTAAACTGTCTTTCTTCCTTGATAGCATGTTGACTCTCTGACATCACAGATGATAAATTGGGGTTCCTCTAGTGCCGTGTGAGATTTGTTATTTTTCTATGTAATTTCACCAGATGGGGGAAATAGCAAGGGCAGAGGTATGTAGATGAAATACAGAGTTGCAATTATCGTGATTTATCACTTCGTGCCCAATTCAATTCAAAAATCCCGCAATCTTCTCAATCTCCAAAACCACTTCCTCCTTTTTCCTATGGATCTTCTCCAGGTGCCATGTAAAACTCACCCCTGAAGCTCTGTGGCCTGGTAGCTGCAGTTTATCAAAGGTGTCACCACAGAAAACAAAGCAGAACACTGGATTCGTCTTATTTTGTTTGATTAGGGCTCTGATGGGAGCTGCTGAATCTCTCCAAGAACGGGCTATGTGGAGATATGCCTATTAATTTAATTCTTATTTTTTTTGTCCAGTTCCTCAATTTCAACACATGGAATAGGAGGGAGGATTTGAAATTATAACTGGCTATCAAGACACTCCCCAAATTGGGCTTGGGGGACACTTTGGGAAAGGGTACAATAGGGCCCCTAATGTTTATTGCTCCCACTGCAAAGAATACAATTAAGGCCCCTTAATGTTTATTGCTCCAGCTCTGAAAGAATACCATTAAGTCAGAAACATCACCTGATGGCATCCTCATCAAGCTACACTCTGTGAGCACAGATGGGACATTATGTAACACAAAGAGAGCGGGGCTGCTCACCCGGCGGCATTTGGAGAACTGTGTCAGGAACCTTTCTTTAAACAAATCCAATAACATGGTATTGTGGCTGTCCCCCTTCCCCTCCATCACCATCCTGGAAACTCTGTGGCAACCTCAACAGAACTGCATTAATATTCATCATTCATGGTCTTAAGAGAAAAAAAAAAACAAACAGAAAGAAAGGGGAGAAAAATACCACCACTGTATGCTCTGCTGTATTAGTGTGTCTAATGAGAATAAATTAAAACCCAGCTGAGACATGACCCTGAACCTTTTGCTTCCTCTTAACTGTCAATTTGACTTTCCTTAGCACTGTGATCAACTGCATTCTGAGTAGAAGTTGACACTGGCTCAACTTTCCACGAATGCAGGTAAAATGGAATGGGAACTGCCTGAAACTCAGTGCTGATGTAACCTGGTTCTGCACCATTACCCGTAATCTGTGTCTTCAGCTCTGTGTAGCTCCAATTTCATTTCTTTAATAGCATGGTTTTTGATAAGAAACTTCTCTTTTCTCCCCTCCCACTGCCAAGTTCCTGTTGTGGTGTCATTGCTAACTTTTTATACAATACAACTTCATTTTCCTAAGAAATTTCCATCAGTGGCCTTTAATAGCAGGTTAATGGCCTGTTAAATTTCAAATTTTACAGAATGATTTTATTACTAGAAGTAGTCTTCTTCCTATTTCCATTGTGGTCAATAAGAGCCTTGTTTTAAGGCACTTAATGCTTTACACACTATGGAGATTGTGCTTTGAATCAGACCAAACAACGGATACTTTTTATTCCCTTACGATATCAACACCATTTTAGGAGGATGTCTGCCCTCGGTCCTATTTGTTATTCCTACGTAAATCAATAAAGGCTCTGAAAAATACAGGAAGCTTTGCCAGCTATGTGCTTACAAATATTAGATGAGAGGTTCATAGACAGCAGATCATCCATAAGCTGGTTCTCAAACCTGTGTTGTCATATGCTTCATGACTTGTTTCATTATCTGCCACTGCTACTTTATGTTGGCTATTTCTTTCTGAACCCTTCATAAACAAAATCCTTAATGATGTATAGCCCAAGACAATTCATTTACCAAAAAAAAAAAAAAAAAAAAAAAAAAAGAATACAAGATTATATATAAACCAGAAACCCCCAGGTACCTTCCTGCAGAGTTCTTGTAAAGTAAAAGAGCCCTCTAAAGTTTTCTCACAATTTCTAATTGTATCAGGGCTAGAGAGTCAGAAACCTAGCAAATGTGGATAACAGATTCTTCCTAATGATTTTTAGAAATAGTAGGTAAGTAAACTATGAAAGCCATGTTAATTAGAATAAGTGACAAAGAGTAAATAACACAATATAACACTTTCCAGGTGTATGGTTCTTGGATCTGATACTTTTAATGGATACTACCTTAGGCTAAAATAATTCATCATACATTTTTCATTGAATGTGTTAAGATGAAGATTGTTATGTGCCAGTTCTTAACATATAATCCTAAGGGATTTTATGTAAGTTTTATAGAACATAATTTTCTTTCTTTCTTTCTTTCTTTCTTTCTTTCTTTCTTTCTTTCTTTCTTTCTTTCTTTCTTTCTTTCTTTCTTTCTTTCTTTCTTTCTTTCTTTCTTTCCCTTCCTTCCTTCCTTCCTTCCTTCCTTCCTAATAGAGTAGTATAGATGTATCATCATTGATTAGGAATGAAAAGAATACAATCCATGGAGCAAGTTTTTACCAAGAAGCTTAAAATACAGTAGGAGAAAATTTCACAAGTTACTGAAGTATGAAATGAAAATTTAAAAAATACTGAAGCATTCTTTTATTTTTGTTGTTGATATGTTGGTGATATATGAGATATTATGTAAGGTATTGCTAATAGAATATAGGCAGAAAAGTATTATAAAGACAAAAAACTAAAAGAAGATCACTTCTCATACACATAACAATTCAAAGCAGGTGATTATCTTACATGAGGAGTTCAAGGGTGCAGTAACTTTGCATATAATGGATCCACCATTCCTTAAGGCTTCACTGTCATTTGTAACTGTCTTCAGAAGGAGACGGAAAATGTGTGGGGTCATACATATGTAGGGGAGGGAAAATAATTTTCTCTCTACCCTTCAAAGTTCCTGGTGGGCCTAATAATTAAATTGACATAAGACAGATTAACAGGAAAAAAAAAACAAACCCAAATCTAACTTTGTACATATGAAAACCCCATAAAAATTTGGAACTCAAAGACAACCATGCAAATGGGTCTGAGCTAAGAAAGGGGGCTGGCTGAAGCTTCAAAGAGAAGCAAGACAATTCACAGGAAGATAAGAACAAATGTTTGATAAATAAATGTTTTCCCTGCCATGAAGATAAGTCTTTCAGATGAAAAATTTATCTCCGGTAATAACACTCTTCCTCATACAAGACCCCTTTCTAAATTACTTTAGGCAATTAAGGGGAAGATAAAAAGCTTCTCCTGAGTCATCTGGATCTTGATTGCCTTCAGATCCATGCCAACGTGGCACACATGTTGGGGTGGCATATTCTGCTCCCCTTCACCTGCTTCTTAAAACCCTTGGAACAGAAATAGCACATATTGCTTATGCTCATATTCATTGGTTAGAACTCAATAATAAGGACAATTCTAACTACAAAGAAAGTAGCAAATAGATCTTAATTGTGGTCTGGAAAGAGAAGAAAATGAATTTCAGTGAAGAGATAGATAGCTAATGCTTCCATTTATGCTTTAAGTATTATGAAATTGAAAAATGCTACTGTTTCAAGTTTTATTTTCCTCTGAGTAGGAATCTTTGAAATAGGAATCTAAGAGTCGTTTAAAAGTAGGAAGACAAGAGAGGCATGTGGGTGGCTCAGTAAGTTAAGTGTCTGACTTCGGGTCAGGTCATGATCTCAGAGGTTGTGAGTTCAGGTCCCATGTTGGGCTCTGTGCTGACAGCTCAGAGCCTGGGTTCTGCTTCAGATTCTGTGTCTCCCTATCTCTGCCCTTCCCCCACTTGTGCTCCTGTATTTCTTTTTCTCCCAAAAATAAACATTTAATTTTTTTAGTGGGAAGAGAAACTCCATAAAGACATACCTGAAGCTAAAATCAGAATTTTATAATAATACAAATCAAATATGACACATAATTGTATTAAACACACTTGGAAAGTGAGTCCTGGGGAACAAAAGGAAATGGACAGTGGGTGGAATACCCAAAGTTGGGCTATCTGTCTGTGAATGTCAAAGTATAATAGAGTGATTCAATCCTTCTTAGCCATCAAGAAATACCTAATATGACTGAGAAGTGGTTCAGACCAGAAAGGAAGGGGCATGAAATCAAGCTGGGTATGGATAAGGTAGGAAAGTGGTGAAAAAATGAAAGTCAAAGAACTTCTAAGCCAAAAAGTCAGTCAATGGTAAATAGCTGGAGTGTATAAAAAGAGAAAATCACAGAAAAGTAATTTCAAGGCAAGATATTGGAAAAGAAGTAATTTTTATTGATGAAGTTGTGAGGTGGGGTTTTGCCAATGGGTAACTGAGTGGAGATAGAGACCATCATTGGAAGAGATGACCCTAAGAATTAGGGAAGGCAGGATGTTCAGGGGCATTGGTAGCAACATGAAGATTCTAACAGTGATGAAGGAATGGATCCACCAGGTGAAACTGGTACCCACAATCAAGACAGTGGGGAGCAAAAAAAAATAATTCAACCCACTTTTAGATTTTTGAGTTGAAATGGAATATACTGTAATGAATATAGTCATGAGAAATAAAGGTATGTTAGGGACAATGTTTTGCCACCTTATTGAAAATCGAGTTTAGAAATAGAATTTAGAATATTTGACAATAGATCTTTGGACTGTGTCATATTTCTGTTCAACACAGTAGCAAATAAAGTAAAAAAAACATACACATACACGCACAACTTTGGGATAAACATTTTTATTTACTTAGATGTAAGATACAATGTCTTATTTCTCTGTGAACTCAAAAACTGGAATCTTAATTGGATGGTATTACATTTCGATATGTTACATTTAGAATTAAGGACAACAAGGGAGAATAAAATATAAATATACAAGCAGTGTTTTTGTCTTTAAATCTACTCCAATTTCATAACCTTAGTTAGTATTGCTAAGTAAAAAAAAAATGTTTATTGAATATAATTACTTACTGCCAAATAATGATGGGCAAAATATAAGCTTATTTTTTATTTACTAAAGGCATAATAGAAACAGCTGTTAGTTATTTTTAGCTGCCTTTAAGATTATGAATGTGTGGAACACTATAATAAATTATTGGGCTAATTAATCTTTGTTTCCATAAACTTTGAATGTATAATTATAGTCCGTAGTGACAGCACATGGAGGGTCCACAGAAGCTTTCCTAGAATAACACACACTTTGATGGGAGTAGAACAGTGGGTGTTAGGGATTGGAAGGTTTGGATCTACCATATCTTGTAAGTATTATTGATATGATTTACACCTATGATTCTATTTACATATATATTTGAGTATATTATATGAATGATTTTTATATATATGTAAAATTAGAACTCAAAACCATATAACATAGAGAGAATAGAGAAACACAGTAATAAATATTTTCTGGTATCTTTATGCAAGAAAGATCATTAAAGTTTCCAAGAAATGAAAAAGAAAGAGAGAGAGAGGAAGGGAAGGAGAGAACAAAGAAAGATATTAACTTTATAAGAAACAGGAACTTTGTCTCATTTTAGAAAACATCACACACACACAATTGTGTGTGAAAGCTTCACTAAGTTGGGTGGATAATAATTTGATTTTCTAAAAGCAGTTAAATTTTAGAGTGCACAACAGTTATTTTATGGCTTTTTGTAGTCTATAATAAATGTTTAGTATAAATAATTTACAAATTACCCACACATAACTCTTTATTGAATAGGCACAAAATAAATATTTATTGAATGAATGAATCATAGGTGGAATGGATTTTATTTCAAAGAGGATAAATAAAATAGTAAGAAGATGATGAAATCCATCTCACACATTATTAATAGTCATGTCCTTACTTATCTTTCAGAAAATATTTCACTAATCTTTCTATGGGAAAGCAGACATTAGATTTTTTAGTTTTTATCATTTTTACAGTAAGAATTACTGTAAAAAAAAGAACAGATATGGATTTCAAGTACTATCATGCCAGTTACTTAATAATAAAAGAAACTACCATATTCAACTGATGTATGAAAACACAGGCTCAAGAATATGAAAGCTGCCCATGGAATTCCACAGAGATGCAGTGAAAAGTTGAATGAGCTTTCTTTCTCTCCATGAAGTTAGGAAAAGGCGGACTTGAAGACTCTGTGTGGAGTCGGGTAGAAAGAAGAAAGCCATGTCACCAGCAGACAGGCCGTCCCAGGGCAATGCGTTGGCGTAAGAAGGTCAATAGAAGCTGGACTGGACAATGGCACTTCAATAACATTTTCATGATGATTCTTGGGAGACCATACAGGAATTCATTTTCTTTCTCATAAAAGAGTATAATTTGATATATTTTTATCCCTTTTTATTATTTCTGCTTTCTTCTCTATTTCTATATCCAAGTTTATTTCTTTCTCCCCTTTCTACATATGAACTGTCAATTGCTGGAAATGCCATCGCTGCCCCATTTCCACAATGCTGCATGCGGGGCTGTCTTGCTCATTACTTATTCATTTCTGAGGTCCTCAGGAGGCAAAGTAAGCAGACTTTCATATACCAGTTTTAAGGTTTTGCTGCATTCAAACATTTACTAATGTTACATTTGGAAATGTGTGTTTGTTAGCTGCTGGTAGTCCTTGGCAGTCTTATTACAAGTGTCATTAAAGCATCATAATATTTGGAGAAATAGCTCTGCTTCGAGATATTCAGGTTCATTAATGAACATTATCCATCTGACACATTTGGTAAACACCAGAGCTTCAGAGAAGAGCTCATCAGGGATAAGCTCGGCCCTCTAGGCTCGCTTGGAGAAGCTCATGAACTCACTACTGTTCACCCTCATTAGTCTGGAGATGCAGAGGGGAAAAAAAACAAAACACTGAAATCTGCCAATATTTGTACTTTAGAATTTAGAGAGTCTAATGTCTTCTTTCATTGTTGTTGTTACAGAGATCAGTGGACAAGAGAAAAAGAAATGCTATATGAAATTTCTGTTTGTTTCCCTTTGGAAAATGTTGATGTTACCTTTAAATTAAATGCAGAAAACTAACAACATGGTTAAATTTTTTTTTTAAAAAAAGAAACTTTCTATCCAGTTTCAAGGTTTTGGAAAAAATCAGGAGCTTCTTTCAGGTGACAAATATTGTTAAGAAAAAGCCCTAGAAAAATATAAATATTATTTTTCTTCAAAGTGCCATTTCCCCTGCTATGACCCACATACTATAACCCACAGAAATATTCAATAAAACTGAATTAAGACATAGTTCCCAAAAGTAACACAATCCCAATTGTATATACCTTTGGACACTTCAAATAAAATAGCCTTTCCAGGAAGCACAATATATATTTTTCTTATCACCGTGTAATATAGAGATTAAAAATATTTGAGTAGATGTGTAAGTTTTGTACATGAAGAATATGTAACTATATCTTACAATGTTTACCTGGGAATCAGAGGATTTCTAAAGTCTGATCATTGAAAATATCTTTAACATTGTAACTACCCATATTCTATTATTTCAAAACTGTCATGTTTATTTATTCTACAACCTAACAAAGGCATTACTAATTTCTCCTTGAAATCATAAAACTTATCTATTAAACAAGTAAATTCAGTAAGGTCGCTCATTTTAAATACATGGGGTAAGTCAGCTTTCTGAATCCCCTGAAATCTTCCCATTCCAAGGGAGTCCACTGAGGCCATTCAGATCATTAGTTCAGACAGCAAAAATAAGAATCCATTTATATTTCTCAAAATATTTTTTTAATAAATGTGGAAGAACAATGTAGTTACTGAAAAAAAAGCTAGAATCTATTTAGTATGTGGAACTATATCCAAGAGAACTTCAATGCTTGTTTGTGTCAATAATCTTTATTTGTCAAATACTTACATTCTTTAGCTTCTTTTATTTTTAATTTGGCATTTGCTTTTTAAAAATTTTTAATGTTTATTTATTTTTTAAGTGAGAAAGAGACAGAGTGTAAGCGGGGGAGGGGCAGAGAGAGAGGGAGATGCAGAATAGGAAGCTGGCTCTACACTTTGAGCTGTCAGCACAGACCCAATGTGGAGCTTGAACACATGAACCACAAGATCATGACCTGAGCAGAAGTCAGATGCTTAACAGACTGAGTCACCCAGGAGCCCCTAATTTGGCATTTATAATAAAACTAAAGTGATTATAAATGGGTGGACAAAATAGGCTATTTTATTAAAATATAAAGGTAATTTGATCATTTTCCAAAAATGTAAAGGGAACCACAGTTGATCATCATTTTTCATGGACTTGCAAATTTGTATTTGCAAATTTGCAAACATGTATTTTTTGTTATATAAAAACAAAACATGTATATAAAATTTGCAAATTTGCCTACTTGCTAAAATTTATTTGTGAGCCCAAAGTCAGTACTCCCAGGGCCTTCGCAGTCATTCTCATTCCTGCATAGAGCAACAAAGTTGCCTGACGTGCATGTTCCCAGCTGAGATGGAGCAAGGCTACTCATTGCACGTTTCAGCCTTCATAGTATAAACAAATATCTTTCCCAAGGTCTATTATGAGCACGTTTTCCACATTTTTGGGTTTTTGATGGTGATTTTGTTATTTCAGATGGTCTCCAAGCATAGTACTAGAGTGCTGCCTACTCTTGCTAGGCACAAGGTTGTGATGTGCCTTTCAGAGAACATGTGTATTTTGTTCAGACAAGTTCTAGTGCCTTTGGCTCTGAGTTCGTTGGTACTGAGTCAACAATACATAGTAAGCAAGGTGCCTTTAAACAGACACACAGATAAACAAG
This sequence comes from Crocuta crocuta, assembly GCF_008692635.1. NCBI lineage: Eukaryota > Metazoa > Chordata > Mammalia > Carnivora > Hyaenidae > Crocuta > Crocuta crocuta. The sequence goes on from NW_027531910.1 coordinate 4,820,124, forward strand.
GTTATGTATTGATACATTGATGAAAATATTATGACCAGGGGCTCACAGGAAACTAACCCTGTATTTGTCCTAGAAATAATGGTTCTATATTCACTAATCAAGTGTTGGTGGCAATGTATAAAACACAATAATTGTAAATAATAAGAATTGACTCTATATTTTTTATCAGTCCTCCTCGGTGAGACATAAATTGTTTATATTAGGGGTGCCTGGGTGGCTCAGTCAGTTCAGCATGTGACTTAAAGTCAGTTCATGCTCTCAGTGAATTTGAGCCCTGCATCAGGTTCTGTGCTGAAAGCTCGGAGCCTGGAGCCTGCTTCAGACTCTGTGTCTCTCTCTCTTTCTGCCCCTCCCCAACTCACAGTCTGTCTTTCTCTCTCAAGAGTAAACATTAAATTTTTTTAAAAAAAAACAGTTTATATTACTTTTTTCCTTGGTTATGTGGAAATTTCGTATTTATCAGAACCTCAAAGTCTTCATATGCTATGTTATGAGGCATTTCTTATAAGAAACAAATGGAATATTATAAACATTCTCCAAGCTTTTCCTTGATCATCTGAGCATTCCAAGAATGTACATGCAGATTCATGAGGGCTATCATCTGATAGGAATAATTCTCTTCCAAATACTTTTATTGAGTTTTGTTTTCATATGTTGCATTACGGTGTTATTGTTATAGCATCTTGGCTTGTAGGGGTTCTTCCTTATTTTCATGTACATAGTGTTAAGATAAATTATCTCTTACATATAACTATACAAATCTGGCGCTTTATATATGTATACATATATATATTTGTGTTTTACAGTTGCCTTTGCAGAAACAAAATAATCATACATGTGTGTATATACATATGCATATGACTATTTTATATGTAGCAAAATTACCTCAGATAAATTTGATAATTATACTTTTGTTATAGAAGTAAATCTAAAGAAAACAATTTCAGTGTTGTTAACATAACTAGTACCCTGGATTGAGTTTTAAAAAAAAGGAATGAATAAAAGCCAATTTTGCTATTTTATAACAATCTGAAATTTACAAATGCTCCTGGCTAACATTAACTTTGTTTGTAAGATGCAAATAAATTATTGTGTCAAGACTCTGAGACGAGTTGTAAGAGGCTTCTGTTTAAAATCGAACCAGCAGTTGGTTCAGAATTATCATGCACTTGAATTTGATCATGACATCAATGGTCAGGAAGATAGATACAACATCAGCTGTTAAAAGAAACAAATACATACATAATAATAATGCTGCACTTAATCTGAATATATTTGGAAACAAAAGCCCAGTGAAGGGCATGACAGGAAAGGCCCTGGATCAGAAAAGTAGGCTAGAAGGCTAGTAGGCTTCTAGGAAAGGCTTAGATTGGACGAAGGGCTTGGATGCCGGGAAGGGTGGGTGCAGAATGTATTGGTGATTTGAGCACTGAGTTTTAATCTTGGCTAGCTGGAAATTTCATGCCTGTATGCATTGTTTTCCTTTGAGAGGGACCTTGCTTATCTCAGACACTCTTGTCTGGGGCTCTTACTGTAATTTGTCATCCATAGTTGGCCACTCAGCAAGCAACAGAGCTTAAGAAGCAGCATTTGTTGTTCCAGAAAGGTTTCTGGGTAGTTACACCATCAGACCTGTCACAGAAACCAAGAGCACTGATTTAAATTCTTCAGTGTGTTACTTAATTACCTTTTTAATTAGGATAAAATGTCTTTTCACCCTCTCCTATTTGAATACCGCCATCCCTGCTTTCGAGGCCAAGTTATAAATACACTGCAATGAATAGCTCTCCCCCCTCCCCTTCCTCTTCCCACTGAGCCAGCTGCTCCTGTGTGTTCGACTGTCAGTATCTGTGCTGCAGAGACGCAACGAGTGCTCCCTAATAACTGGGGGAATCGGTGCCGCTCATCGCTGAGGCTGACAGCTGAACACAGCTCAGGGGAACTGAGTGCGCAAGAGGAGCAGAGAGAAGAGGGTAGATTGATTCTTTGAGATGCAAGGATAAGATGCCTACGAAAATAGCGATGATCATGCTGGGTGGGTGATGAGGGTGAGGGCCGGGGAATGTGGTAGTCGCAGCTGGAAAGGGAAACTAAAACTAGAATTTGAAAGTGGAAGAAAAAATAATTTACCAGACACACCTTACTTCTTTTTGCTCACGGAAACATGTAATCAGGGTGGGAGGAATTAGAAGAACTCTCTTTTGTCTTCTGGGACCAGAACCTCGAGACATACAGGACTGAAGTCGAGGACCATTGGCCCAGCCTTGCCGTAAAACTAGGTTTTCCTTCAGGGAAGAGATTATCTGACTCAGAAAGCACCTGCAAGTACCTCTGCATGGTCTCTGTGAGACCTTCCAGAATTGTAAAACAGTCTAACAAGAAGAGTCTTGAGGTACAATTTTAAAAATTATTTTTAATTGTGGTGAAATAGCCAGGATATAAAATTTGCCACCTTAACCACAATTCAGTGTACAGTTCAGTGGTGTTAAGTACATTCACAGTGTTGTGCAGCCTTCATTACCATCCATCTCCACAGTTCTTTTCACATCCCAAAACTAAAACTCTGAACCTATTAAACAATAATTCTACAGTCTCTCTTCCCCCCAGGACCTGGTAAATGTGATTCTACTTTCTGTCTCCATGAATATGACTAATCTAGACATCTCATATAAGTGGAATCATACAGTATTTTTCTTTCTTGACCAGCTTATTTCACTGAGGATAATGTCCTCAAGGTTCATCCACATTAGAACGCGTCAGAATTTTCTCCATTTGAAAGGTTGAATTGGTTATCCATCCGTCTGTCCATATGGGTACTTGAGTTGCTCCCACTTTTTGGCTACTGTGAATAATGCTGCTATGAACATGGGTACATCAATACCTACATTCCATTATCTTCAATATCTATTCCAAAGTAGAATTGCTGGACCATGTGATAATTCTATTTTTAATGTTTTGAGGAATTCCCTACCCTGTTTTCCACAGTGGTTACATCGTTTTACATTCCTATCAGCTGTACACAAATGGTTCAGTTTCTCTACATCCTTGCCAATACTTGTTATGTTCTGGTTTATTTGATAGTAATCATCTTAATGGAAGTGGACTGTCTTCATGAAAGTGGATTGTAAAGATACAATTTAACTTCTTTATTTTGCATATGAAAAAATGCTGGACCGGGGCGCCTGGGTGGCTTAGTCGGTTAAACGTCCGACTTTCACTCAGGTCATGATCTCGCGATTCGTGGGTTCGAGTCCCGCGTCAGGCTCTGTGCTGACTGCCAGCTCAGAGCCTGGAGCCTGTTTTGGATTCTGTGTCTCCCTCTCTCTCTGACCCTCCCCTGCTCACGCTGTCTCTCTCTCTCTCTCTCTCCTAGAAATAAATAAAACATTAAAAAAAATGCTGGATCAAAAAGGTTGTTTTAATCTGCATAGTTAGTAGCAGTGCAAGGATAAAAACCCAGGTGTCTTGGTCAACAACTTGAGTTCAGGTGTCCAAAAGTAGCCCAGGTTGTGTTTTGTTCTGTAAATGGTGGTCAACAGTAGGTCCAACAAGACTACAACTCTTCCTTAACTTACTCTAAGTAGAGTAAGTCACATGTCATGACCATGGCTCCAGCTTTCTGAAGAATACCCCAGCTAATAGAGAAGTGCAAGCACAAGAAAAAGTCTCAGAGAGCTGCAGTTTATTTTTTTAACCTTTTTAATGTTTATTTATTTTTGAGAGACAGAGACAGAGCGTGAGCAGGGAAGGAGCAAAGAGAGAGGAAGACACAGACTCTGAAACAGCCTCCAGGCTCTGAGCTGTCAGCACAGAGCCCGATGCGATTTTCGAACCCATGAGCCATTAGATTACAACCTGAGCCAAAGTCAGAGGCTTAACCTACTGAGCCACCCAGGTGTCCCAGGGGAGCTACAGTTTAAACACAAGCCAACGGACAAGTTCACGGTGCACGTAAGTGCTGAAAACTGAAGAGTGATGAGTGTAGAGAGCAATGAACAACATTTCCTGGGAATTGTATATGGCAGCTGCGCCCTGATATTGTATACAATATAGAAGAATATACAGTAACATTGGATGATAAATTGTAGTTGATAAATTGTGAGAAATCAAGTACCAGAAAAATGTGCACTGTAAAAAAGTTATATCGTTATTGTTCTTGTTAGCATTTATAAGAAAAAAAGGATGTGTGGATACTAAAGTGTTAGTTTTGAGTTTTGAGATTCATTTGTTCAACCAATTTTAATTGAATACCTGCAGCAAGCCAAGTACTGAAAAAATAGCACAGATCAAGACAAGTAAGGCCTTTGTTCTCTTGAACATCTTTTCCAATGGGAGATAATTTTAAAGAAGAAGCAAGTAACCAAGATAGGTATTGATTGTGATTAAGACAGAAGTCACCAGTGGGCCAAATATGGCTAGCATTTAGGTAATTTTGTTTGGTCTGCAAGTATTTGTTTTTAAGTGTAAATTAGGTGATATTAGGTAACAATTAAAAAGGGAATCTTCCCATAAATTCCAATTTTCTGGCTTTGCTTGAGAAATCTGTGAAAACATCAAATAGGAGAGTCAAAGAAGATAGTTAGAAAAGCCATGCTAATGAAGTAACTAAAATTTTAAATATGAGAATTAACCAGGTTTAGGCAGTTCTGAGGAAAGAACATTCAAAACAGAAGGAGCAGGAGGCCCCAAGCCCTGGAAAATGGCAAAAGTTAGGACCAGGGGGGCTAAAAAGGTGGCAGATCATGTGAAAGGATTGTACCAAGACTTGAAAAAAAGTTCAATTTGACTCTAAGAGATATTGAGCCACAGAGAGACACAGGGTAATTTCTATCTTTTCCCCTGTATTTCCAAATATTTCAGTATAAAGATACATCTTACCTGTGTAAAGATGAGACATATTTTTAATACCAAAAAAATCTTAGTAAATATGTGTTTTGAATAAAATGAATGAATGAGGGGGAAAGTAAATCACTGAAAATCAAGATTACTCTACGGTCTTTATTTGAATGTAACTTTATACCTAACTTGAAAGTCATTTTCCGTCTGTAGATATGTCCCTTGTAGAGGAGATGAAGGAAATGAGATTGGATGAGTCACCAGTGAGTCACCAGAGGTTACATAGGAAAGTAGCACAAGTTAGTAAGATACTAGAGGTCGTTGTCTCCAAGTGTGACAAACTTATCTGGTCTACAAAGGTAAAACCATACTTACCTCAACCACAAAATGTGAATGCCCTGACTAGTTCTTTGGAGGTATGAGCTTTTGACCTAAAAAAAAAAAAAAAAAAAAAAATTAGTTCTTTACTAACCAAAGAAGAAAAACTTTTGACTCAGGGCAAATAATAGAAAAAAAAGGGCACCTGGGTGGCCCAGTCAGTTAAGTGGCCGACTTCGGCTCAGGTCATGATCTCACGATTCGTGGGTTCAAGCCCCATGTCAGGCTCTGTGCTGACAGTTCAGAGCCTGGAGCCTGCTTCTGATCCCATCTCTCCCTTTCTCTCTCTCTGCCCACCTTACCCGCCCCCCCTGCTTGCAGTCTGCCTCTCTCTCTCTCAAAAATAAATAAACATTTAAAAAAATTTTTTTAAAGAATAGAAAAAAGGAAGGAAAATATAATGTAAATGATAGGACTTCAAAAAAAATTTTTTTTTTACTGTTTTATTTATTTTTGAGAGAGAGAGATAGAGATAGCATGAGCAGGCAAGGGTCAGAGAGAGAGGGAGATACAGAATTAGAAGAGGCTCCAGGCTCTGAGCTAGTTGTCAGCACAGAGTCTGATGCAGAGCTCGAACCCACGAACAGTGAGATCATGACCTGAGCCGAGGTCAGACGCTTAACTGACTGAGCCACCCAGGCGCCCCTAAATAGNCATCTCTCCCTTTCTCTCTCTCTGCCCACCTTACCCGCCCCCCCTGCTTGCAGTCTGCCTCTCTCTCTCTCAAAAATAAATAAACATTTAAAAAAATTTTTTTAAAGAATAGAAAAAAGGAAGGAAAATATAATGTAAATGATAGGACTTCAAAAAAAATTTTTTTTTTACTGTTTTATTTATTTTTGAGAGAGAGAGATAGAGATAGCATGAGCAGGCAAGGGTCAGAGAGAGAGGGAGATACAGAATTAGAAGAGGCTCCAGGCTCTGAGCTAGTTGTCAGCACAGAGTCTGATGCAGAGCTCGAACCCACGAACAGTGAGATCATGACCTGAGCCGAGGTCAGACGCTTAACTGACTGAGCCACCCAGGCGCCCCTAAATAGTTGCAGGTGCCCCTAAATAATAAGACTTTAAAGCCATCATGGTAATAAGCTCATTCAATATTCGGAAAAGACCAGTTGCTGTTCTGGTCCAAGTTGTTCAACCAGAGTCCATGTAACTGATGGATGGTTGAACTCAAACAAAGCCCCCAGGCTTGTTTCTAAAATCTTTTTTGCTATAGAACGATTCTGCAATGATCTAGAAGAACTAGATTTCCTTGCCTCCAAGACACAACTATGAAGGCAGCCCGCTGTTCTCTCTAAAATAAAACCCGTGAACCAAGAAGGGGGGCAAGACAACTGGGATTGTATCACTTTTTCAATCTGGGATTTTCTCTCATAAATTTTTGGTTTGCTTGTTTTGTGTTTGATTATTTTGCTTCTGTGTTTTCTTATAGTTTTGGGAAATGAGTAATTAGATAAAGAGTTAAAATGTGAGCAATAAGTATCAGAATATCTGTAAAATATTTCTGATATAGTAGACTGCATTGTATGCTGAGTCTTATGAAGACATTGATCTTGGTAATGAATTATTGAAATAGTTCTTCTTTAAAGGAAAAAAATAGAGTATTAAATCAATGAAAAGTTATAAATCTGAACTGTGGCCCTAGCTCAGTTTGTGGGATTGTTTGTAATGATATTGTGATATTAGAGCAATTTATAAATGCACACACACATATATCACATATATGTGTGTATATATACATATATATGTATGAATATATATGAATATTTATTTTTATTTTTATCTTTTTAAATTTTTTAATGTTTTATTTATTTCTAGGAGAGAGAGAGAGATTGAGAGAGTGAGCAGGGGAGGGTCAGAGAGAGAGGGAGACACAGACTGAAACAGGCTCCGGACTCTGAGCTGGCAGTCAGCACAGAGCCCGACGCGGGGCTCGAACCCACGAACCACAAGATAAAGACCTAAGCAAAAGTTGGACACTTAACCGACTAAGCCACTCAGGCGCCCCTGAATATTTATTTTTAAAATCAGCCCTAAAGCTGACATTCAATAAAATATGAAAAGTTTATATCTGTATAAATATGAAGAAATATGACTATCTTTTTAAAGATATGATCCGTTACTAGAGCTTAATTTTTAAATCAATTATGGAAATAAATAGAACTCTATAAATAAACAATAATTCATGATCAAAAATTATTTTCCAATAGCGTCTTATCTCTTTGTTCAAAGACATTGCCAAGTCCTAACAAGTATTCACATTTTATTTATTTATTTTAAATTTTTAATGTTTATTTTTGAGAGAAAGAGAGACAGAGCACAAGTGGGGAAGGGGCAGAGAGAGAGGGAGACACATAATCTAAAGCAAGTTCCAGGCTCTGAGCTGTCAGCATAGAGCCCGATGCAGGGCTTGAACCCACGAACCACGAGATCATGGCCTGAGCCAAAGTCGGGCGCTCAACTGACTGAGCCACCAGGCTTCCAGGTCTTATATTTTTAAATGTCTAGTTTCATCACCTCTGCTTTATCTACCCTACCACTGCTCCATCCAAGCATAAGTCACATACCTGAGATATTATATAAATCTGACTATGCTATTCATCTATTCAAAGTCCATCAACTTCTATCCCTTTTAGAAAAAGAAAAAGGGAGATACATCTTTGACCTGGTATGTAGAATAAGACTTGTTATGACCTAGCTCTTGTTTGTCCCTAGTCTTAATCTTTTGCCATGCCCTCTCATATATACCCACATTCCAGGCATCTGTAGTTAATAACTATCCTGTTGAGTGCCTGCTATGTGCTAGGCTGAGGATGTGGTGGTTCTTGCTCTCCAATACACTGTTCTAGAGGGTGTAAGAAAGTAAATAAATTATAATATCATATTTGCAGAATAACTACACAGTGAAAATAAATGACAATATGATGTATAAAAAATAACCATAACCCTTGAATAGAAGGTTATGGAAGTTCTTCTGGAATGAGCAATGTCTGAGCCTAGGACAAGTTTGGGAAGGACCAGCCATTTGAAGCAGAGGACAGATCATTTTCCACTTAGGGGAAACAGGAAGAGGCAAGGTCCTAAAAGAAGGAAAGGGGTGGCTAAAAGCAGAATGAGCAAGTGTCCTATGTTAGAGATGTTCTTTGAGACATAGGTAATGTCCAGGTCATGCAAAGGATATTAGGCCATGATACAGAATTGGGACACTGACCTGAGCTAACTTTAAAAAAAAATCTCACTGTAGCCACATTGTTGAGAATGTGATGGCTGAATGAATGGTAGCAACAACACCAGCCCCTGATCCATGTACTTTCTTGACAATGCAATACAAAGAATATTTACAATGAAGAGACTTCGGTTCTGTTTTTTAAGCCCTAAATCATTCACTTATCCAAGTGGATGATTTGTGACCTGCAAGCTTGGAAGAGAGAGAAGAACCCCAAGAGATTAGTTCTTACATAACTTGCAGATGGGCACTGTAACTTAGATCCTCCTGGGATATAATAGCCATGATGACCTGCTACATCCAACTATGGCTTATGGCTTCGCAAACGATGATCCAGCAATGTTCTTAACGGGTCTGTGTAGAAAATAACAAGAGTATTAATAGGTAAATAATAGTAGCCATAATTAACTAAATCAGTGCTGTTCATGGCTAGGTGTTTGTGATGGATGCCTTAAAATCTCTCATGCTTTCCCCAACTTTGCAAAGTAAATAGCTTCTCCCATTTTAGAAATAATAACCTTTGGGGTCTGAGATATTGACTCTCAATGGGCAGAGGGAACATTCAAACTTCATTCTTGTCTGGCTTTCAAGCCCACATTCTTTTCATTTCATCGTGTCAAAAAGCAAAGTTTAGACTTTGTGTTTTATTATTTCTTAGAAGACAAAATAATTTTGTCCTTCTTTTTTTTCCTTTCTTTAAGCTCGATAGCACTTTAAAAACAAAACCTCATCAAACTGCCCAAGTCAAAAAAGAAGAAGAAGAAGAAGAAGAAGGGGGGGGGGGGGGAGGAGGAGGAAGGAGAAGAAGAAGGAAATAACTTTATGGAAAGAAATATAGAAAAAATGAATAAGAAACCTTGAAAACGATGTTAACTAAGTAGAATTGAAATAAAAATTTGAGGGGTGCCTGTGTGGCTCAGTCAGTTAAGCATCTGACTTCAGCTCAGGTCATGATCTCACAGTCCACGAGTTTAAGCCCTGTGTGGGGCCCTGTGCTGGCAGCCCAGAGCCTGGGGCCTGCTTTCGATTCTGTGTCTCTCTCTCCGCCTCTCTCTGCCTCCCCCTGCTCACACTTTGTCTGTCTCCCTCTCAAAAATAAATAAACATTAAAAAAAGAAATAAAAATTTGTAAAAAAGAAAAGAAAGAAAGAAAGAAAGAAAGAATGAAAGAAAGAATGAAGCTTGAAAAAGAAAAGAAAAATCTTCTCTTACATAAAAAAAAAAAAAAAACTGAAAGGAGATCAAGAAGTGGTTTGGCCTAATTCGGCTCTCCCCGGGTGGGCAGCTCTGGCTGGCAAGAAAATGCCTGTTAAAGTAGGTGAGTGTCAGGCTTCTCTCCCTGACGTTAGGCAGGGCCCTGTCAGGGCTATCACATGAATGGCTGCCAAATGGACCTCAAGCACAACATGAAGAGCAAAGACCAAATCCCTTACTGTGCAAAGCCAAAGGCCAATTTATGCTCTCAAACCGGTCATGGCATTTCTGGTCTTGAGCACGGTCCCAGCAAGGATGAAGGCTGTGCGTTCTGATGAGATGTGCTGATGACTTCTGTGACCTCTAATTTCATTCAGCACCCAGTGTGGGCAGTATAACTCTAGTGCTAGAGAAGGCAGCCTTTAGAGGAACCACTAGTCCCACAAATAGTCCAGTGACATTTGTAATCTATCCAATTCTGTTCCTAGCTTCCAGCTTTTATATTTCATTATTGCAGAGTCAAAACAGGAGAGTCAAATATCACAGCAGCTATTTCTTTTGCTGAGTGCCGATGCCTACCTCAGGACAAGAGAAGCAGGAATAACTTATTAACATACACACACGACTGGTGATAAAGGTTATTTTTTGGCCGGAGAAAATTGGAATCAATGGAATAGGCGTGGACTTTGGAGGCAGACATCAGTAGATTTTAATGTGGAGTTCCCAGCTACCCTGCGGCCGTAGGCAAGATCATTGAATTACACAGAATCACAGTATCAATGCTTATCAAATGAGATTAACGGCAGCTTATAAACTATATGAAAATATGCCTAACATATAGATGGTGAACAGTAAGTATTTGTGGGTTGCCCCCACCTCGTTTGAATAGTTTCTTAGAACAAAAAACTGTTAGTCATGAAAGACTGCTTATTTAAAAGTGGCATGTGGAAAAAAAACCCACTAAGGAACTGTGTCTTTTACCAATTCATTTAGCATCTCTGAGCCTAAGTTTCAACATCTTTCAGAGAAAATTGTATCCCCCAAAAGCAATTATGGAACAAAGATAAGAATAATTATGATTCTCATAATCTTTATTCAGAGATCTTTACTCATAGAGTTTGAGGGAAAAAAGTTGAAAAAGCCAGGTACTTTGATTTTTATAGTCATATTTCTTATTGGCATTAATAAATATGAAAAATAAACACTAAAGACAAGAGCTATTTTAAAAGCATTGTTATTCATTTAGAAGTTGCTCCTTTCCAAAATTTAAGATAATTTTGATATTCTCTTAGACTGACTTTTGTTGGAATTGTTTTTATACAGATATGTATCTATCCAATCCTCAGCTATTAATACTAAAATGTATCTTCTGTCTGAGATATAAATGATGTTCAAAGGCCAATCACTCTGTACAAATGTCACCATCCTCATGATTGATTTAGCATTTCTCCACCTTCAACAGATTCTTGAATCAGTAATACTTGGAGACACCATGCACATCAAATGTACTAGTGTAATGCTTACAAAATCAATAAATGGTGGTCTTGTGAGTCTTGTTATGTCTACTTTATTGATTTAGTTTTTATTATATCTGTAATTATGGTTCAAAAATACAATTTGATGGTCTTAAAAAAACGTGTTAACTCTTAAATCTCTTATCCATAGGGCCTTGGCTTTTCCGTTTTCCTTTTCTATCATTCTATAGTTTAGCCTATTCCCACATTCAAACAGACAAAATCTCACTCCGACAGGCTTCTCTGAGGCGCTGGGGCTGAAGAGGAGACCCTTAACTATAGTAGTCAGATAGGTCATCCCATCTACACGGAGAAATAATAAGTGGGGCTTCTTTAACTCAGAACTTTACAGAGATAATCAAAGAACTTGTTGAGATTTATTCATCCTATACTATCTAATAAGATAATACTTAAAATAACCCTAGATAATGGCTGGTGATTTCCGATGACCTTTTTTTCTCATCAAGAAAATGGTGATAGTTACTAGTGGCATAACGAGGTAAATGGTTGTGGTTCGGTTTAACCCTTCTTGTTCTTTCACTTCCCATTTCTCCTGCAAAAACAAACAAAACCTTCTCTGTGCTCCAGTGTCGTAATTATCCCTTCATATGATGAGTAGAACTCTTTTGAAAGTGACTCAGCATGGGTCATGTATGTGACAGCTACTTTAGAGATAGTCAGATGCCCTAATCATAAATACACTCCAAGGGCAGTGAATGTCTAATTAGAAAGGACAGGACCAGATTCCATCTTTGTTCATCGAACGTGGTTAAATATTGTCGGTTTCCTATGGTTTAAATTAATGTAATCACTTCATCAATTTGTAGTAATTTTGACCAACTTAGATGTTTAGGTATTTAGCTTAATATATTTTTTGAAGATGGGTTTTATTAGTAAAATTAGTGATGTATATTAATGAATTTCATCAATCATCTTTCTGTGGTAAAAGTAATGCTATTTGGATATGTGGATTGACTTAATTATTTCACAGAGAATCTCTACTTTTTCATTTACAGGGGATAAAACTCTAACAAGCCCTTTAGAGATGGTGCCTGAGGCTTGATCTCTAAATGCTCTTGCATCCAGGCATTAGTCTCTAGAATATTGTCATACCTACTTCCAGTAAACTTCACATGCAAAGTATGATGGTAGAACATACAAATATGGACGACTGAGCTTTCATTCATCTTATAAGAGTTTGAAATATTCTATGCCAGCTTGCTAACAAAGCATTGCTTAACATTTACCTGTGTGGGAGGTAGAATTTGATCTGACACTTGCTTTCATTACTGTTTGGTTGGGAAGAAGGGGAAGTAGCAGCCACATTACTTCCTAAAACATCATAACAGTTGTGTATAACTGTTTTCTTAGGTCACTTTGTGATACAATATCTTAATTTTCTAAACGTGTCCTTGATCAAGGTATAGTCTTCATGAAGTAATTACTCATTGGCCTCTGTGGAAGACTTTTCTTCCTCCCATAAGCCCTGCCCTGTGTTGATTGACCCTGTGATGCTATGGTTCATTGACTCTAGACCAAATGCTCTGTGTTAAAATAATGTGATTTGTGTCCATGTGCACTGGGATCAGCATGCTCTCTGAGAGAATTTAAACCCTTTTCAGCTGGAAGAGTCACTTCTTGCTTAGGGCTAGAATGTCAAACAGATATCTTCTTATCAATTTGAACAGTGATGAAATGGTAGCACTCAGTGTTGACACTATTTTACTTCTTGCCCTGAAGTATGGGGTGTTACTGCTTTATGGTTTCCTGTACAACGTCTTGAAGGAGAAGCAGTATGTGTGTTCATTCTCTAAATTGTGTTATGCAAATTATGCAGAGATGATGTATCACATGTTGCTATATATTAACATAACATATTACCCCATATTAATTTTGGAGCACACACGCCAGAATTGAGTCTCTCTGGACATAAGATTCTGAGACACTGAGCCTTGCATCAACTGGTAATTGGATATGACCAGTTATGTCTTATGGCTCCCATAAGACAGCCATAATAATGGACAAGGCAGCTTCTCTCTGCCAAGGACAGTCCTGGAGAGGGGCTTGGCTGTGAGCTGTCAGCAGCCAATACCTCTCTAAAACGTGAAGAATAAGACCACCATTCTAAAGGGAGTTCAGGTTGGTACATCACTGCATCATTTTTAATTCAGTCCCAGTTTGGACCATTCCCAGTGAGTATGAGGTTCCTTTCTGCTCCTGAGAGTGTGCTCCTAGTCTGGCCTTGATTCATTCTCAATTTTTCTCTTGATTTCTCCAGTGCATACTTGATTATCTGAGCTCCCGTACCTCTTCTGTTAAGTATTATTAACACTGGGGAAAAATATTCATCAACAGAATGGCACAGTCTACCTTTCCTGTTCAATCAATCCAACTTGCTTCCAGTACTAACTAATAAGGATAATTTAGAGACAGATCTTCACTGAAGAGAAAGTTGGTAAAAAATTGTTTGGCTCATAGTCATCTCAGCCCCATCCTTCCCCTCCCGCCCTCCACCCTCCCCTGGCAATGTGAAGAGAATTCCAACATGGGGGCCAAGTGCCCTTGAGGAGTAGGAGAAGCTAAAAAAGAGAAAGCAAAGGTAAATCAGGATTTTACATGACTTGGTGAATTCAAGGATGGCTTAATGATTGAGAAGTAAGTGGTTAAAGATGAGTTGACAACTAACAAATTAGAATTGTACCAAAGCAAAGAATGGAAACTATGATGGGAAAAAGAAGTTCATAAAAATGTTAACTAATTTTGAAAGGATGTTTCTGGGCAAACAGAGAGAGTGAGAAAGAAGGAGCTAGACTGAGACTGATCAAAGGGTAGGTGCAGGGACTTCTATTACACTTAGGGCTCATAAGTGTTCTCAGACAGGATTCACCTTGGAGACTGGCCTCAGGCCTTCTAACTTTTACAGAACTCCACATTAATGCAACTCATGCTCAGAGACAGCAAGAGTGTGATTAAGTACAGAACTAATACCTACAATAAAAATGTAATGCTTTTTCCCAAAATTCCTAGATAACATTTCTAAATTTGACCTTTTATTTGAATCACTGGCAGAGTATCTTTCCAACTTTGAACTCATCGATTTTCCTTTTATTTAAATTGTTATTGAAATGCAACTTCTACCATGAAGTCTTCCCTCATAAGAAGTTTTCTTTGCAGTTCTGTCTAATCTGAATATGCAGATTTAACAGCACTCTTACTTATCCCTACCCTGATTTCAAATACCCTGAAAATGTGACCTATCGAATTATGCAGTCATGCTTACGTAGCAATCTATTCCCTAGTTCTCCTCATCCAGCTTACCAGTGCCAGAACTTTGCAGGCAGCTTGGTTGCCAGTGAACTATTGCAGAATAAGGAAATGGTAATAATGACACAGTTTATTACTCAAAATGGCATCTACTTTAAGCGTCTTTATGGCCATATCCCATGCAAAAGAGAAACACTTCACGAGAGTCAGAAATCTCTGTGAGGCACCACTAATCATCTCTCAGACTTTTTCATTGAATTTATTCACAGCTGGATCTGTATCCATCAGTAAGAACTATCTTCAACTCTATACTGTGTCCATCTGTATCTACACATAGGGAAGTGAGGATATAAAAGGAGCAGGGGTTACCCCAAAATTTTAAATATAAAAGAGCAATGATCATCACAGACTGTCTCAATGCACAGGAAAGTCCCCTCAGAGACGTCCATAAACATGACAGCGTGGTCCTGATATTTAATTCAGAGATATCACTGTTTATTTTTAAGCAGAAGGGAAAGCTCCCAAGACCCATTACTTTTCTCTTAAATACAGACAATCTTTAGCCACCCCTTCTGGAAGCTGTGATGATTTTCATAGGACGCCAGATCATCTCAAAAAGAATAAAATATAATGAAGGGCTGCTCCTACAAACGCAAATTTTGTAGAATCCTTTGGACTGGCAGCTTTGGAAATTCTTCTCTCGGGGGAGGTAAATTTAAGTGGAGCTGCACTTGAGTTCAGTTTGTATTCCCCTCTCAATTACCATCCATGCAGCTGAATCAGGAGCTATACCAAAATTTCTGAGAAAGCTTTTTAAAAAATCTAAAATAAAGGAAGAAAGTGTTATTGCAGACAGAGGTGAAAGAAACCTTGATACGAGAGGGACAAAATCCCCCAAGGGAGGGAGCAGAGGGCATGGAATAATGAAACAAAAACTTGAAATACCCAAAACGGAATATACACATTCTGATCCTTGTTCTTTAATTTTTTAGGCCTGCAAATATTTGATGTATTTTTGCCAGGCTTAGGATGCACAGTAATTTAGTAACAGATAGATAATAAACCACCCAGATAATTATCATATTGTGGGAAAGAAACAGCCAAGTAGTGTCATATGTTTGGGAGTCGTGCCTTCCTGCGTGATTAGAAAATTCCCCAAAAGTGTACCCCAGGCAGCGTGCAGTTAGGAGAGTCCCTGTCATGGCTTATTGCTTAAGCATGCTGCAGGCGACTACTATATCAGCATCTAATGGCTCAAAACAATAAGATATGTTTATAAGACACAGAACATTATTCAGTAGCACTTCTCTATGACCAATAGATAGATCATTGCTTGGGCTTTGAGTTTTCAGCAAGTCGAAGACATTTTTACTAATTAAAATGTGAAAGTAAGCTTCAGAGCTAGTTGTTGGATTCAAGCAATTGTAGGGAAACAGCTCTCTTGAAGACAATGGTACAATCTGATATTTATAAAATGTTACTGGAATTGAAGAGTCAACATGAAGTAATTAGAAGCAGAGCAGTTTTTCTCTTATTTACCTTCAAACCTTCACAGAGGCCCACAATTCCAGCCATACCAAACATTAAAACTATATTCTGAAAGCTGTTAAGTGCCATCATGAAGGAATTTTAACACAGCACTAAGAATACCCATGGGAGCATCATTAAAGTTGCCGAGAACATGTACCTTGGTGCATGATTTCTAGTGTGACAGCTCCACTCTGCAGAACACATTCCGGTTCACACAGGCATGTCAGGAGCACTGCAATTTCCTCTATTGACTCACTATGTCATTGGGCAGATCTAAACTGTGTCTACACAGCAAGGATCTGAGTCTGTGAAATAATAAAACCAAGTTTGTCTGATTATAGGAGGATTTTGGCGGGTGCTTCAACAACAAAGAATTTCATCTGCCTTTTATTTATAAGTTGATCCAACAAAGAGGTGCAAGATTTGTGATGCTAAATGTAAAACTTGCATTTTGATTCTCCATCATTCGATCACAGTATAGATGTGCTAGTTCTACCTGCATCCATAGTACATCCACAATGTACTACTACAGTGAATATAAAGATGGAACAGATAAGGCCTCCAAGAACTACATCAACCTATAGAGGCGCACAAAATTTGTGAAGTTAAGAATTTGATGGGCATGGAGGAGGGCACTTGTTGGGATGAGCACTGGGTGTTATATGTAAACCAACTTGACAAAAAACTATAAAAAAAAAAAAAGAATTGGATGAAGTTAAGATTTTAATGGATTTAGGACTTTGGTGTGAGCCACATTTGAGGTTGAGACCTGGTTCTGTCTGTTACTAGTTCTATAACCCAGGCAGACTAGGCTATCACTCTAAACTTCCGTCTCTTCGTCTGTCAAATGGAATTAACACCAAAACCTGGCTTACTGGGGCGGTTTAAGATGAGGTGAGGTGATTATGTAACTCTTTTAACTTAGCGCCTTGCTGATAAGTTCCCAAGTAATGTTAGCTAAAAGGCATTTGAACCAATGATTAAAAAATAAAAAAAGACTCTGGGCTTGAACTTCCGAATAGGCAACAATCATAGAGGTCCTAGTGCAAGTGAGAGATACGGAGAGAAATGATGGTTAATGTGTTCCTCTGCAAGCCGGTCCCTTTAAGTTCCACATCATAGGGCTGTTCAAGAACATAATAACGGGCCACAAACACAACCGCCCTTCAATAACATGAAGGTGAGCCGGCCGCAGAAGGTGGGCAGAAGGACTACAAAAGGTGCAGTGAAGCACAATGGGAGGAAACATAAAATAGCTGTTGATCACTGGGAAGTAGTAACAGCAAACAGGCAGTGCTGGCGGGGACCAGTCAGAGAAGAGGTGGCTCAGAGGAAGGGAGACAACTGAGCTTCCCATGAGGCATATTCGCTGAGCTCCAAACAGTGGGCGGTCGGGCAAGTCAACCAAAGGATTTCCCCTCGTGCTCTGGCCTGGGCTACCGCGCGGGTCAGACGGCCTTCTCTCTCCCCGCAGGTTGGTATAGAGATCCAGACAACAACTCCTAGACACAGCCTGGGAGAGTGAAAAGAGCAGAGCCTGTGTGTTTTTCTCAGGGCTCCGCCACCTACCAGCTCGGTGAACTTGGGCAAGTCACTGGACCTCTGTAGAGTTCAGTAGCGCAGTCTATGAAGTGCGATGATAGTGTCAACCTGGCAAACAATCGGTACGTGTTCGTAACCTCCTCTGATTTCCTTCCCACACCCCCGCGATCTAACATTTGGCTTCTTTCTTTATGTTTTTATTTTAGCACAGTAGCCAGTGCTTAAAGCACCTGGGAATTCCTGAGGTAAATCCGTGGCTTCTTTGTCATGGGGACCGAGGAGATTTCCTTCCTCAGTAACAATGGGGAAATCATCAGCACCTATCATCCCTCTGCAATCATTTTAGCTGCAGCAGAAATCGTTCCCATTCTTTATCTCGGGATTACTTTTGCTCTGTGTAGCTCTTCAGAGCTTCACAATTCTTGGTGCATTTGACGAATTTTGCTTTCAATCTCAGATGCAGACCTTTAAAAACTGTATATATTTATTTATTTTTTAAGTCTCTGGCAACCAAACTTCATCTTTTAAAACCTCAAGGAAAGCCTGCTGTCATTGGTTTTGCCCTTATCCAAATCTGCATGTACTTCCTGACCACAAATTAGGTCACAGATAAGTCTGGAGCTGCCAATCAGCCTTGGATTCATCAAGCATTTGAAACGGCTGGTGCTGCAGTACAAACGCCAGTGAGTGCCACTGATAACGGCATCATTTGCATAGTTACAATCAGTTAGTGATAGAATGCCTGAGAGGCAGAGGGGATGCGTGGCAAATGCAAAGTCACTTTCAGATTTGCATTCATTTCAGTTTTAAATAGGAAACAGAGGACCTGACAGAAAGGGGCATCGCCTCCTGTTCAGCTTGATTCTGTGGATCCCGTGCCTACGGAGCGTTTCAACTCTTTGAAAGTGCTTTGTGATCTTCCTATGAGCTGTTCTTCTCAACAATGTATGACATACCTAGTAGGCATTATTATCCATAATTTAGTGAAAGGGAAGTGAATCAAAAACAGGTTGAATGACTTGTTCAACACCGCAGGAAGTCACAGCACAGGCGGAGGAAGAACCCACAGCTTTGTACCGGCTCCCCATCTGTTGCTAAGCCCCATTAGCCGTGTTTCCTACCTGTACCCAGTAATTAGCCAAACTGAATGCCGCCAAATAAAGACATGGCACTGAATTTTTTTCAGCATCTGTCCTTTTTTGAACTTACTCACTTGACTTGCAAAGCATTGTAAAAACACCACTAACAACACCGCCCCCCCTCCCACACCAAAAAGCCAGGAACAATAAAAAGGACAGCAAGCTAGAGTTCGTTTATTCTGAGGATTGAGAGTGCAAGGAGTTAATGTTTCTAAATGCTGTGGCTGGTGCTCAGAGAGGCTGGTAAACCTTGAGAGAATTGTGCTCTACTTAAATGACAAGTACCAGGATCTGATTGATATTCTCTGTAAAGTTTTCCCCAGTTACATGGTTTTTCCTTGGCACCTATGATTTATGGAATATCCCTGTATTAATTAGGCATATGCTTGTATTTTGGAGGGAGAGGTAATAAGACAATTCTCTAGCATTTCATTGCATAATATATACAATTTATTGAAAAGACATGATTTTTAGAAACTGGGAGAAAAGGTTAAACACCTTCTTCAGGTGCCATAATGGAAAATGCTGTCATGAATAGATAGCAATCCCCTAAATATAAAAAACAAAAAAGTAAGTAACTTCTTTAGTAGGAAAAAAAGTTAAAAACCATAGCAATCCCTGACTCAGCAAACAAAAGCAGTTGATAAATGCACCTGCTACCCTGTCTAAAGCTGATCTAGCCTTTTCAGGGTGGCCTTATCAAGTTAAGATCTTGTTGGAGAGTAATGAACACGAGGAAAGACGCTGCTCCTCAATTGCTCATCATTAGAGCTCCGTACACGGCTTGAGGGGGAGCGGGAACTGGGATAAATCAGTGCCTTGAACCTCCTGATAATTGGTGCTCAAATCTTAGAATCTGGGTATTATTCTTGGTTAAAGTATCTGCCACATGACTAGGTTGCTATATACATTAATATGTTGAAGACAAAGTGGGGCAGACATTCATCCCTGCAAAGGGAATTAACAGAATTGGACTGCATATGAGCCTGACCTAGCGTGTCACACTGAGCAGTCTCTTTGTACCTCAGTTTCTCCCACATGGAATAAGAATGACAGTCACTTCTGGAGAGGGCAAGTGAGAGCATACAAGAGGGGAGTTTACTTTTAATTAAAGTGCCACATTAATGTAAAAGCAAACCTACATTTTGCAGAATTTAGCAAAGCAAACGAAACATTTGTTGAATACCTCCTTGCATGTAAACTCTAGGAGCTTTTCAAAGGATATCACTAAACATCACAAGAATAGAACAGGTGGCTCATAATGGCGTGCATGTGTAACTCCAAAGGAGAGCAGAGACATCTCTAACTCTGTAGTCAGATGACATTGCTTCAGAGGCCCTGTTTGAAGTCTTCGGGCAGTTCATAGAAATCCAAAAATGAGCTCCTCTGTTATCTGTCATCTCTTAGTCTTGCTCAGTCCTCAATCGATCTTTATTTATTATATTTATTTTTAAAAAACTAGTTACTTGTCTGATCCAAGTATAATTAATATACAGTGTTATCTCAATCAATTTTATGAATACAGCTGCCTCCAGGGACACTGAATCTTCCTGTGTGTGTTGTTTTTCTGTCAGACTCAAGAGTTGCATCCTTGGGCAACCTCAGCTATCGGACCACAGGTTGACAGGCACATTAAGTAGAAGCATATTCTCCCCTCCATCCCTTCTCCACTCCATCAGTTAGGTTCCTTCTCTTACTCCTTCTCTTACTGTAGGGGTAAGGACGAAATACTGAGTCTGGAGCCATGGGCTTAATGTTTATTTCATGTTCATATCAGATAGATCCTAGGAATTCTGCCATTTTAGAGTGAATGACTTACTGATTTATGGTAGCCACAGAAGTGCAGGATCAGAACTTTCTAGTGTTTCTGAGATGGTACAAAAAAGTTAATGGTAATGATTACTGTCTGACTTAGTAAGGAGTCTGCTGCCCACTCTAGGGGTGGGGTAAGGGGTGGTGGCTCAAATCATCATCTAAGTTGTGAGTGGCAGGGGAATGAGCATATCACAGTGGTCACTTTGTCCATCATAGATTTATATTTATCTAGTTTGCTTAAGACAAACCCTTCAAATTTTTTTGTTCCCATCTTATATATATTCATCCTGCATAAGATGGATAGAATACTCTGCGAAATAGGCAACTAGTTTCTTATTAAATCTGGTCAGGACATAGACATATGTAAAATATATTATTTAACAAAAATAGCAAATCCTGGCTGCAATATAATGAGGCGATTAAGAGTATAGACTCTGGAATCAGTTGCCAGGATCCTTAGCTGTAAGGTTTGGGGAACTGCCTTCATTTCTACAAGTCTTTGGCTTCCTTCTGTGTAAAACAAAATAAAAATAGAACCTACATTATAGGATCGTTTTGAGGATTGAATGTAATAATATATATAAAGTACATGGGACAGCTCCCAACACATACTAAATACTTGATAATTGTTTTTGTAAATATGTCTGTAGACACGCATATAAAATGCACACACAAGGCAAGCAGTGTGTCTCATCAGTAAGATGGACATTGCCCATGATGACTTTACTGTTCAAGTAGATATTACTGTTTTCCCAAGAGGTAGATGAAAATGGTTTTCCTAAGCTCACATGGCTGGTTATTGATCAAGCTGGAAACAATTCAGGATTCCCATCACAGTTTATATCTTCACGTTGGCTCTTTGAACCTCCATGCTCTGCACCTAAAACAGAGCCTTCTCTGCTATAGGGGAATTAGCATGAACAAAAAGCAAAGAAATAAAAAAAAAAAACTCGTGAAAACTGCTTTCAACTCCATGCCACTTCCTTCTTCCATAATTCCTCATAACTATTCATCCCCTAATTATTCTGGAGAATGATATGCAAAGCTATTTCCTTCCACCTGGTTTTCACTCCAAGGAAGTTTCTGTTCCCATAGTTCTAAATGGATAAGGTTTTCAGAGAGAGACACACCCCATGGGAACTGGTCATTTTATTTTATTTATTTATTTTTAATTTTTTTAATGTTTTATTTATTTCTGAGAGAGAGAGAGAGAGAGAGACAGCATGAGCAGGGGAGGGTCAGAGAGAGAGGGAGACACAGAATCTGAAACAGGGTCCAGGCTCTGAGCTGGCTGTCAGCACAGAGCCCGACACTGGGCTCGAACCCACTAACCAGGAGGTCATGATCTGAGCCGAAGTCAGACTCTTAACCGACTGAGCCACCCAGGCACCCAGGAACTGGTCATCTTAAAGAAGATTCTCAGAAACCTAAATGTTTATTATCCAAATGAATGAGTCCATAATGGCAGAATTTAAGCATCAGAACTTGTAGCTAAGTATACTTCTACGATGCTCAAATCCCTTTCAAGAAACTACTCCACATAATGCTTCCTTTCTCAAACTTTGTTTTACTTTTGTTTTTGTTTTCCCACTGCAAAATTACATAGTGATAGTTCAAATCTTATAATCATATACAAAGAAATCAGTCACCCCATGGCTGGGCTTTTAAATTATGAACTAGATGAATAGCTTCATTTTTTAAAACAATAAGTGTGAATAATTCTAACATGCTCTCACGAAACTGCAATATTCAATGAAAATATTCCACCATATAAATCAAAATCAACATTAGGTAATCCCTAAAAAGATTATTTTATAAGTAAAATTAAATAAATGTAAAATGATATTTGATAAATATAATTTAATAATATGCAACATGGTTCACATAAAACTATCAATCAACAATAGAGCCTTTAAAAATATCATAGACTTACAAATCTGCCACTGAGTCAAAAAGTTAACATACAGTAACTGATATTCCGTATTCTAATGGATGAGATGCCCTGTACATCAGTATATGTTTTCAAATCTCAATTTTACCACTTGTACCTATTTGAATTTGAGCATGTTCATGTATCTCCGTGCCTCATTGGCTCATTAAAATACAAGGTTAACGATAATTTCTACTTCCTGGGCTTGTAGTAAGGTTTAAATGAGACAGTTCATGCAACATGGTTAAAAAATATCTGTCATATGGCCCCTGGCTGGCTCAGTCAGAAGGGCATGTGACTCTTGATCTTGGGATCATGAGTTCGAGCCCCATGTTTGATGTAGAGTTTACTTAATAAAAATATGTTTAAAAATTGTCATAGTAAATGTTTGATATAGTTTTCACTACTATTATTAGTATTACTATGACTAGGCACATGGTAGTCATGCACTGATCTCAAGATAACCAAATCTGTGAAAATAAGAGGTTATTTTTAATGGTGTTTTCTATAACAAAGTTTTTAGAGCAGTTACTATAAAATGACATGTGTGTTAGCTAAGTGGGTTTTTAATATGTACTTTACTGAAAATTCTTATTTGCAATACACAACTTACTCAAAGAATCTTAAATAAGGGAAATTATTATGTTTCACACAGCTTTCTAAGTCCAAGAACCATAATCTAGGTGGTCTTTTCAGCTTACCAAATACCAGTCCTTCAGCATGCAGCAGCCTTCACCATTTTGTTTGCCCCTGCATCTGCTTTGTTCTGTCCCATATCCCAAGCAACCTACCACTCCTTCCTGCCCTTGCACATGGCCCAATATCCCTATCACATATGATTCTTTACTCCAAATTCAAAATCCAAATGCCACCTCATATTTCAATATTCTTATTATCCAAAGAGATTCTGTTTGGTTTGGGGTCGTCCAATGGACTGAGGTCCATCTGGGTAGAATCAGCCCGGATAAAACAGGGTGTAAGCATACTGCTTCTAGAGGCTGTGGAAAAACCAAGTAATAGAACTTTCTAAAAAGAAATGAATAAAATAAGAAATACCTTAACCTTGAAGATATTTGTCAAAGTTCTATTTATATCTAGCCATTTTGATGAGCTATTTTCACATAAATCTTGCTTATATGTATTGTAAGTTTCAACAGAATGTGCAGCAGCTCTTATTTTCCCATTTTATATAGATCTGTATCATCTTTATTGACTTTACTTAATGAAAAATTGGCTTCCTAGTATCATCAGTATTGATCTTGATGAGGGTGAAAGTGACTGTTAACTGTCAAAATCATCTGTAAATATTTAGTCATTCCCATTGATACTATGAGAAATAGATCAAGTGCTCATTTCCTTTCCTACAATAATAGCACTATGACTCTGTAAATGGAAGAAATCTGTATCCTCAGGATTAAAACAAAACCAAACTGGACTTACAGAAGAGACTTCTTAGATTTCAATAAAAGAAGGAGGGCATAAGCATCTAAAATAAATCTTTGTCTTAAGGTATTATTTAGCCTCACTGCTAACAATAGACATCCAAAACTACCTTTGGGAAGCTGTGGTTAACATTATAGCTGCTTGCTAGACACATGCTGGTTTGCCATGCAAGACTCCTGGTAATCAGGTGTGGCCAAGTAACTTTCTTTGTTTACTGAAATATTAGCAAAAATGAAATCTTTCAATCTTGAGTATTACTGGTGTTGAATCTCTAGCTCTTTATTGCCCTTTGAGGTTGATTGTGGTAGAGACCTTGTGTTAAGATGTTAAAGGAACCCATAGTGTGGATGACTCAGTCAGTTAACCATACAATTTCGGTTCAGGTCATGATCTCATGGTTTATCAGTTTGAGCCTGGTATTGGGCTCTGTGCTGACAGCTCAGAACTTGGAGACTGCCTCAAATTCTGTGTCTCCCTCTCTCTCTGCCCTCCCTCAGTGGCGCACACTCTCTCTCTCTCTCTCTCTTAAAATAAACATTAAAAATTTTTTAAAAATGTTAAAGGAACCCAAGTCACCCATTGTGGGTGGCTGCACTGGAGTCACAGAGAGCTTTCAGTAATTGAAAATCATACTTTTAATTTGTTAAGCTACTTAGATTTGAGGGGTTGCTTGTTATCACAGTTTAACCCAGCTCATCCTGACTTATTGTTATCGCTATTAAATATTGATGTCTGTTCTCTCTTTTACTAAATGCAAAGGTTTTTAAAAAACATACTGAAATACCTTCTTGTCGGAGGCCGCGCCGGCTCCGACAGGTCCAGGGGTTCCTGAAGGATGGACGGTGTCGGCGAAAGAGAGTGAGAGAGCCCCGAGATCCTTTCTGATCACCAGGCAGGCATCTCTGTCCTGTCGGTTTTGGTGTCTTTATTTATAGGTCAAAAGTTAACATGGCATCAGGAAATGGAATTTTTACAATGGATAGCTCTTTGTGATAAGGTGTTTTTGGAAAATGTACAGAAACAGGTTTTACAGAAGTCTTCTTGCAGAACAGCCCCAATTATAGTGAAGTTGAGTAACTAAGAAAATAACAAGGTGTTCACATTATAATAACACTAAGATTAAGTCATAGGTTTGTAGATACTCTTATCCATCCTCATCACAGCTGCCAGGGTAAGGGAAGGTGTTTGTGGAAAGTAGGCCTTAGGGAAGGGGCTGCTATACACCATCAGTTAGCAAAGGTGTATGTACTAACTTATCTTCTGCCCTTATCTGTTCCTTCTCTCTAAGTTAGGCTCTTTGTCTCCGGGCAAGACTTGGTTTTCCAGTTATATGCTTTATTGCACCAGAGAGCCAACCATACCTTTAAAGAGTTTAGCTTATTTCCAATACATAGAATAGCCTCTTTGAGTGCATTTACCTTTGTGTCTACTTTTATGATTTCTAGAATAGCTAGGGCATGAGAGACATTTTTGGTTAGTTGATTTACATGTTGAGCTGTATGAACATCTTGGACTAATGCAACGGTAGAAACAGAATTGTACATGTAAAGGTCAATCTTTTATGACTAGGGGTCATTAGCCTGTTCCTAGCTCAAGGGAAAGTATGGAGGGAAACAGGACCTTCTGGAGACACGATGTCTGTTCCCATAATCAAAAGAAGAAGTTCCCACCATAAGTTCCTTCACAAGGTGCAATCATCATACCAGGGCCGGAATAAGGGGACAAGTCACTCCCGATATTGATCAACAAGGGGTTGAACAACTAGGGGTCAGTGCTCAAGCAGAAATAATTGAGTGGGGGTGGATATCGGTCATCATCTGATTGGCAAGAGACCGTGCAAACTTGCTTTAACCTCACCAGGAGTTTTCTCAACTAGTGGGCTCAGAATGGCTCCCAACACCTTCTCTGTGTCAAAATGTGGCCCACAGTTTTGTCCATACATGTGATTGAAAATCAGGGACAAGAAGAATTAATGACAAACCACCAGAGACTTTTAACCATGGAGAAGAAACTGAGGGTTGAAGGAGGGAGATGGGCAGTGGGGAGACGGGGGTGGGTGGTGGTATGGGCCAGATAGGTGATGGGTATTAAGGGAAGCACTTGTTCTGATGAACACTAGGTGTTGTATGCCAGTGATGAATCACTGAATTCCACTCCTGAAACCATTATTGCACTGTATATTAACTAAATAAAATTTATATTAAAAAAGAAGAATTAATGACATAAATTACAGCCAATAATTTTACCTCCTCTCTAAATTAACCTTTTTTCAAGGTTAAGGGACAGTGCAATGGGCAATTACTGTTAAGCCTTCTCAACCCATATCTTTAATAGTTTCTAGTGAAAAAAAGAAAATGGCTGATAATAAAATCAATAGTGTAAATTTATTCAATATTATGTCTAAATAATTTTTAAAGGATATATAGGAAAAAGAGGACTGAAAAGAAATATAGAAGTATCAGAAGAGAAGTTCTATTAGAGCAGAAGATATATATTTTTGTTATTATTCTAGTTAATGTATATTTTTATAATTTGGTCACATTGTCTTTTTCTTTTATTTTCTTTTTTGGTTTAAAACAACACATATTCATTAGCTTACCATTTTTCCAGTTAGAAATCTGGACCAAGCTTAGCTGGCTCCTCTGCTTCAGGATCTCACAATGGTTTAATCATGATGTCAGCAAGGAATATGATTTCACCTGAGGCTTGATTGGGAAGGAATCTGCTTCTAAGCATGTGTGGTTGTTGGCACATTCAATTTCTTGTGGGCTGTTAGAATGAGGGCCTCAGTTTCTCACTGGCTATTGCTCAGAGGCCACCCACAGTTTTTCGAAGCCTCTCTCAATCCTTCCCTGATATGTCTCATTAGTCTCTAGAGATCCAATTTCCACCAGCTCTGTGCCTGAGGGGGCTGACTTTTATGGAGTACATCGGTTGAGCTTTGCCTTCCAACTTCTGGTTGAGTTTGACCAATGAGAGGCACTAATGGAAAATGTAGAGAACAAAAAGAGTGAGTCTTTTTCTATTCCCTTGACTTCCTTCCTTGCAAGCCTTCATTTGGCTGATGTTTTTTCTAAACAAAGATCACAGCATTTTTAATCCAGGTAACTTTGGCTTCAGCTGTTGTCTCTGGATTCTGGTAACTACTTCCTCTCCTTGCCACTCAAAGGATGATAATGGCTTTCCCAGTTTATTGGTCCTGGGTGGCTACATCATTTCTGTCAATTTCTCTTAACCTATTCACACCTTGGAAGATGTTCTCTTTATTAACATTCCCTATATCCCTCATTTGACTGTGCCATCTGTTTGTCCAGGACCTTGATAGAATGCCCTTTGCACTGCTCAGCATCAATCACTTTCTTCTCCAAACCAATAGTTTACTCCGATTCTTTTTTTTACTGTAGTAAAGTATACATAACATAAAGTTTACTAACTTTACTATTTTTAAGTGTAAAATTCAATGGTTTTAACTACATTCATATGATTTTGTAACCATTACCACCATCTGGCCTCAATTTTGGAGCATCCCCTCATTCTGACACAAGAGTGAGGTAGCCATTAGACAGGGTGTCATGGTGGATAATTTTCAGTCTTTACGATGTAACTGGATACTCTTTCATGTTCGAAAAATTTCATACCTTATAGTTTGTGAAAGAGGCCGAAGTAATAGGAATCTCACTTCTTCAGCTTCCCTTGTAGCTAAGATATAGGCAGGTGATTTGTGGACAAATCCTACAAGGGACTAGATAGAGTTTTAGTGGAATCAGAGGAGCAGGGAGTGGTGTGTGAATCCAGCAACCATAAAGTTGTCACAGGATTGTGAGGTGAGAGTTATTAGATAAATTCCTGCTTCTCTAGTCCATGCCTTCCCCTCTGAGAGATTCTGAATCATCCAACATGCTATAGCCACTTGTTTCCTACTTAAATTAGCTCAGGGGCACCTGGATGGCTCAACTGGTTAAGCGTCTGAATTTTGATCTCAACTCAGGTCATGGTCTCACAGTTATTGAGTTCAAGCCCCATGTTAAGCTCTGTGCTGACAATACGGAGTTTGTTCGGATTCTCTCCCTCTCTGTGTATGCTCCTCCTCTGCTCACTTGCTCTCTCTCTCCCCACCCCTCTCAAAATAAATAAATTTTTATCCCAGATCCAGTTTCTATGCTTGAAGTTAAGGCTCATCTCAAATTATAAAATCCATGTGAAAGACAGGATTAACTCAGCCAGTTAAGCATCTGACTCCTGATCTCAATTCAGGTCATGATCTTGTGGTTCATGAGATCAAGCAGGGAGTTAAGCTCTATAATGGCAGCATAGAGTCTGCTTGGAATTCTTTCTCTCCCTCTCTTTCTCTGCTTCTCCCCCACTCTCTCGCTCTCTTTCTCAAAATAAATAAATAAACTTAAAAAAAAGGAAAGAAAATCCATCTGAAAGACAAATTTCAGTATTCTCATAATAAAAAAAATAATAAGTTGTGTCCCAATACTGCAGAGGGCTCCAGAGGCTGTGATATGAACTAATAGGAGTAGCCAAATGGATAAATGGTGATTAATGGTGGGACTTTCAGAGCAGATAATATTTGAAAATATAAGTAACCAGGCTGGAAATTTTAAAAATAACAATAGCTATTAACTGATAAGAACTGTGTTGATGTATGTACCTCAGTTTTGTGTTTCACCAGCTGTCTCAGGCCATTTCCTAAAAATACAAATCCCAGGCTTCAATCCAGACCCTATCTATTAGAATTTGAAAGATGCTATTGAAATTTATGTACTTTTTATGAGCATCCTAGGTAATTTCAATATTTAGGAAGATTTTAGAAACAGCTTATTATTTATTTGATCATCACAAAGCTGGAAATATCACGAAAGCTCCATCTTACAGTTGAGGACACAGTTTGAGAGAAGTTACTAATTCAGAAACACAAGCAAATGAGTGGCAAGTGCACGTTATAGATTTCATATGGACTTGTCTCAATCTGATCTCTGATCCTCATTATGTTATAAAATAAATTACTAAAGACTTTTGGTAGGTTCTTGAGAAACAGAGGCATTTGAGTTCAACCTAAGCTCTGACAAGTACTACCTCTATAAAGTTTAACCTATTTAATTTTCCAGACTTTAGTCTTCCCACTTGGAGAGTAAGGGATTAAATCTACTTTAAAATTCTTCGACAGATAATCTGATATAAGATTTATAAGGTATATAATATTCAACGCATGGTTTTTTTTTTTTTCCTTCTTTCTTCCATTCTCTAGTTATCGGGACATTCCATAGTTTCAAGAGAAAATGTGTTAGTCATTTACTACACCAATATCCCTTACTCTTTTGTAATATTGCTTAGCTTTCTTGTGCTATGGATAGAGATAATGAAATATCCCTTTCCCCAATGTCATATTTGGGCTCTGGTTCCAACCACCAGCTGACATCTGACTGATTTCTGTCCTGGCTCAATGGTACTGTTCCCTTCTTCTTGGTCCCCACCTAATCCTGCTTGAATGCAGAGAAAAGTGAAGGCAAATCTGGAAATAGCCAGGTTGCTGGATGTGACTGCATGGAGTCATGGGTGAATAAGATATAAGACACTGTTTTGCTTAACTCTTGAGGCTTATGAATTTTTATAGCTCAGCAGCTAATAACCATGCAGGGGGGAAAATGCAAGCACACATAAGCTTTGTAAAGTCTTAAATTTTTGCTTTGTTAAATGTGGTTCAGATTGCAATTTAATCAACCATGAAGACACTGTGGTCATAAGTGACTGGGTATCTCTCCAGGATGGCCAAAGCCATTATCCTATACCTTCAGCTCTACCTAGCTCTATCCTAGAGCTTCAGCTCTATGATGAGGGCTCATCTCAACCTGAGACAAGGGTACCTTGAGAAGCTATGGGTTAGTCTGCATGGAATCAGAATCAGGCTCATTTTTATTCCTGTAATGACCTACCACTCCATTTCTTGGGTCTTAGTTCTCCTCTCCTCTCATTACATTACTGAGCCCTTGACTGCTTTCTTTCAGCTTCTTCCAGCATTGAAATATTTGTTCTTTACAACCCAAGCTTTTGAGTTGATCTTTGCTAGCTACTATAGGATCTCTTTATCACAATCTTTCCTTGAACCTCAGAACTGTGACTGACTTTGCCCTAAGATACCAGAGCTAGCCTACTCTTTGCCAAGGTCAATGAAATCCAGACAGAGCTGTCTCTCTCTCTCTCTCTCTCTCTCTCTCTTTTTTTGTTGTTGCTTATTTATTTGAGAGAGAGAGAGAGAACAGGGGAGGGACATGTAAAGAGGGAGAGAGAATCCCAAATAGGTTCCACTCTATCAGTGTGGAGCCAGACAGGGGGCTGGATCCCACAAACTGTGAGATCATGATCTGAGCCAAAATCAAGAATCAGATACTTAACTGACTGAGCCACTCAGATGCCCTTAGACAGAGCTTTTTAATATATTGTTAATCACTCACATGTGCTGTAATCTTCTTGTTTCTCTTCTTTTTCTTTTCTTCCTTCCTTCCTTTTTCTTTTTCTTTTTCTTTCTTTCTTTTTTTTTTTTAATATTCCTTTGTGCAGAAACATGACCTCTGGAATCAGGGCTCTGATTCCATCCATCTGCTTCAAATGCCTGAAGTTCTAAAAGAGACACTAAGCTCCCTTTCTATAAACATGAGCCAATGGAATAAGTTACTTATCTGATGACCTGACAAACTGAGGAATGTGTCCCTGTTCCCAAGATCCATGTTCCTTTGGTAACTTAGTGTCTCCAGTTCCCATGTTTGGGACTTTGTATCATTCTGCACTCTAGATTTTTTAGAAACTAAAGTCATGCTCCTGAAGTCATGCTCCTGACCTTCAATCTTGGAGGTGGATTTATTTATTTGTTTTTATTGATGTCTCTGATCATTAGGCCTCCTTGTTTTGCTTGCCTGAACATATTTTGAGAGCTAGTAATAACTTGCTGGGCTCAGCTGGGAACTTTGAGGATACAAAAGGAGAAGATTCTGACTCTGTCCTTTTGCATACTCTAGTTGAGGTGGGGTGGATGGGGTGTGGCTAAAATATTATAAATACAAAAACCAACTGGAGATGCATGGTGATATGAAGCTGATCATAAAGTGTTTGACAAGATAGAGCAAACCTTCTGGATGGGTCTAATAAGCAATGGGCAGTCGTTGCAAGTAGCTTCTGGAGAGACAAGAAATCTGTGAGACAATGTCATTTATGTATGCTGAATGAAACCGGCCTTGAATGATTTGTTTTGTAAAATATGCCTAATTTTTGGTAGATTACATGAATTACATGATACAAATGTTGAAGACAATCTAAATGATCTGGTCAGAGTATTTCCCTACCTGCTGGCACTGCTCCTTTCTGCCTCTTACACCTGCCCGAGGCTGAGGTCCTAGGAGGTGGGGAGTGGGGCTTCTTTCCAAACCTCAAGGCCTGAGCACACACAGATTGCCCACCATCACCACTGATTTTCAGCTTACCTGTGTTCCCAAAGTCATTCTATCTGCTTGAGAAGCAGAAGATTGTGAGTAGTGTTAACACTCAAACTTCCATGGGGACGTTCCTAGATAAACAGAAGGGGAACATAAGGTATCTGGAGTATCAGCTTGGGTATCAGGAAGAATTAGAAAAGCTGGTCTAGCAGGAAGGCCTGTTTGAAAAACCTGCTGAAGCTCAGGTATAGACCAAATATCTGAAGGCATCACAGCCAGCCTTCCTATTATAGCAGGTCCCAGTGTCAGCTACTTATGAATCTTGGGCTTCTCTATTTGACAGAAGACTGTTTCCCTTCTTATCTAGCATCCTAATCCTCATTGTTGTGCATGCAAATAGATCTGTTTTGCATTATTTAAAAACAATGCATTAGATATACATTAACACATTGCAGGATGCAGATGCTGCCCCATCAGGTAAGTCATGTTTCCTATCTGCACATACCTGCATGGAATCCAATTACACTGGCCCGTGGAGGTGTATTTCAATGAGCTCTTCATCACTCTCCTTTCGTTCAGTGGGCTCTTCTCTATCTCAGAGCCTTGAAATAACAGCACATGCTCGATGATGCACCTTGTATCACAGACAGACCCTGGGCATGAAAAGCCAAAAGAAACCCCAGACTTCAGCTCAAACTCTCTTAACCTCTGTCACTCAAACCACCCTCAGTGACAACTTCTGTGATCTGCCCCTAATAATCAAAACCGTTCCTCTCTCTCCTGATAGGAGCTTCAGATTTTCTACTCCTTTAAAAACCTTCAGCTCCCTCAGAATTTGCTCTATCTTTCTCACTCTGCCCTCTACAAAAATCATTTACTATCAGGGATCAAATTCTTGGACCATCCTCAGCCACATGAAATTCAAATCATCATGGGGCTCTTGTTTCTTCTGATATAAACCCTAGCATAACCACCCTTTGCTCAACAATTTAATTAGAGATCAAAACCTATTTCCTGATGTAAATGATCTTCAAAAGACTTTTTTTTGGTCATAGTCTCATTCTATTTATTAAGTGTTGAAATCCACAGTACCCCCCAATACCCTTAAATATTAAAGTTAAATATCACTGCAGTTATGTAAGATTTGCAAGTAATAGATGTCATCTTTCTGCTTAATACTATGCAAATCTGCCTCAGATAAGTCTGGAATGTCCCCAGAATATAGGAGATATAACAAGAATTGAGGAGAACTCTGTAACCTTAACTTTAGTGGTGGGAAAAAGTACTTAAATGTTCAGATGTGTAAAACCGCCCCAAAATAACCTTTTATGTTCCCACTCTCTGCAGAAATATTTCCTAAAGCTTAGTAGAGCTAGGTAGAAATGGGCTCTGGATTAATTTTGACCTTCTGTGGCAATGCATTTTCAAGACCAAGAATTTATGTGTGCAGAATATTAAATGTCAAATGCAAATATGAAAATGGAGCTACATGGTTGCAGATAGTCCCTAATTGATATTGAGCAGACTATTCCCCTTAAATGTTAATGAAACTGTTGTAATTACTAAATGACCAAAACAGCTCAGAAGCCAGGGTTCACAGCTGTAAACCATTACTTGTAAATTACTGGCACAGGCCTGCATTAGCAGATGGCTCGGCCCATGGAAGAAAACTTCCTCAAGATGCTGTTCTTCCAGGCCCGGGCTTGGGAGCAAATTAGATGAGCATATTAGAGAAGGCCAGAGTGCCTGTTTGGACATGTCGCCGGCGATAAGCACCTTCTTTGATCTTCTTATTTTTTTCATTACATTCTTTGCAGAAAGTGCTGAATATCACAGAACACAAAGAAAAGAGAAGGAGAAACTGACAGAGCTTATAAACATAGCAGGAAGGTTCAGATATGCACATTTCTGCTGGATTTTTAAGGAGCAGTGTGTTTCCTACATCCTGAGGCAGATGAATTTGATGGGATAGAGGTAAATACTGTAGTGGGGAAGGGAGTGTGTGTGTGTGTGTGTGTGTGTGTGTGTACGTGTATGTGTGCGTGTGTGATGGTGAGACTTGCTAACAAGCCAGTGGCAGAAAAGCAATTAGAAGAAAAATAGGGCATTTGAATGGGCTTAGTACCCTCAAGACAGAGAGAACGTCTGTAAAGCTGTGTAAGCAAAACTATGCAGTAGAAACAAGCGATATCTTTATTAGAGAAGGCCTGTGGCTCTTCACAGCTTTGTTCTGTAAATTCCAGACTAGCTTTGCAAACTCTCTGAGGTTATTAACTTTACTGAAGATTTTTTTTTAAGAGTTGGGGAAGTCCTGCAGTTGAGGCTTTCATGAATATGAAAGAAAGATTAATTAAGACATCTGCCAATAACAGGAGGAAGGAGGAATTTGTCTTGTGATGTATACCACCAATTATGCTAAGAACGAAATGATGGATTTTCCTCACCATGAACTACTCTGAAGAGAAAAATGTTTACAGGATAAGGTGTTTACAGGCAAATCCTGCCTTTGGAACAGTTTGAATCTCCGAGTGATAGAGAAAGCAACTGTTAGGATTTCAAAATGCATCTTCACAGAGAAGGGAATTTATAACTGTATGTTTAGTTTAAACATCAAATTAATCGAAATAATCTCCCC
This sequence comes from Crocuta crocuta, assembly GCF_008692635.1. NCBI lineage: Eukaryota > Metazoa > Chordata > Mammalia > Carnivora > Hyaenidae > Crocuta > Crocuta crocuta. The sequence continues at coordinate 4,854,005 of NW_027531910.1, forward strand.
TTGTGGTGGCCGGAGGGACAAAGCACTAGGATGTGGGTGACCATTGCCATGAAATAATCTGGTATGAAAAGCTGAGAACACAGTTTGAGAACTTTGTCAAGGGAATACATAATACTGAAATTTCCAGGATATTTATGTTTTATGTCTAGACTTATGAGACCAGAATCATCAGAGTTAGAATTGACCCATAAAATCTGGAATGAAAGATGAATGTGCTTGTAGAGTATCTTGAGTCTGGATCTAGGAGGTCTGCATTGCAAGGGCATGATGAAGACTGCAGTACTTCTTGGATTCAGAACCTGTTTGGGGCAGTACTTGAGATATTTGATGTTAGCCTTCAGGTTCCTACCACTTTTATGTCTTCCTAGGCGAACCTCACATACAGGTGCCCTAGAAACAACCTACTTCCCTTTCTCTCCTTTGCTTTCTTTTCCTGGCCTTCCACCCACCTGGCATGGTAAACATAATCTTCTTTCTTCTTTCTTTCCTGATTTTCCTCTCTTACTCAAGGGACATAGATCTTAGATCTGTTTTAGAAGAATGCAAGCAAGCATATAGGCTGTTTAATTTAATTCATAATGAGAGATGGTCAATTAATCTTTAACTCTTCCAGAGACGGGAAGCATTTTTGGAAGTAGATCATCATTCAAGTGTGGTGCTTTAGGCCTGCAGACTTTGAGGTCAGGCAGAACTGCATTCATAAGCCTGGCCCTCATATGAACTCACTGCCTGTGTGACCTTAAACTTGTTGCTCAACCTCTCTATGCTTTAGTTTCATCATCTAAATACTGGGGAATATTAATATCTACTTCATGGGATTCATTTTAAGAATTTGAAATACTCAATATGTTCTCTGATACACTTTAAAGTGCTCAATAAATATACCACAGATGATTACTGAATTAATCAAACTTTAGATAGTTTCACATTGTAAAAATAAGAGATTCAGTTATGAAACAGAATATTTTCTATTGAGACAATTAATAAAAAGTAATTCATTTCCTGGTTTTGATATACAGTATAGTTATGTGAAATGCCACCACTGGGAGAAGCTGGGAGATGAGCAAATGGAACCTCTCTGTACTATTTTCGCAACTTCTTGTGAGTCTCTTGCAAAAAAAAAGAAAAGTTTGAAAAACAAGTAAATCAACCCAATCTTGATTTTGTCCCTGAACCAAACTGACTGAACTATTTTTGATTTTCATAGCTTTTCTTCCTCTTGTGCTTTTGAACCATAGGTTCTTGAGCCTCTGTATTTTTCATGGCAATTCCCTTTTTCATTGCTACAAAAGGTATTCCCAAAAGCGTATTGTGTGTTTGTGTGTGTGCCCATCCATGTGTGCATGTACATGTGTGTTAGGGAAGTGATATTTTTATGCTTTTCAGTTTTGAAATAAAGGGATAATGACCTGTGGTTATTTCAATTGACCATTTGTACAGATATATGGGGAAAAGGTTATTTTCATATACTCTGTTAGAATCTGAAAGATGTTATATCTTATGATGTTTTAACAGTTAACATACTATAGGCATACAGAGATGCTTTTTTCTTTAATTTAATTCTTTTTGGGAGACAGAGACAGAGCATGAGTAGGGGAAGGGCAGAGACAGAGGGAGACATAGAATCTGAAAGAAGCTCCAGGCTCCAAGTTGTCAACAGCACAGAGCCCAACACGGGGCTTGAACCCACAAACTGAAATTGTGACCTGAGCCAAAGTGTCACTTAACCACTTAAGCCATCCAGGCACCCCATCGTTACTTTGAGGCCATGGACTTTTCTGATAAGTTAATAAAAGCTATGAACTCTTCCCATGAAAGTGTGTTAAAACAAACTCAAGCAAAAAGATGTGCACAACTTATTCCTATTTTATGTCATTATTGGACTTCTACTATGTGCTAGTAATAGACAGGGTTGCAGAGTATAGAGCACATATAATAGGTAAGATAAACTTTGTCCCCTCCAGTGCCAGGAGCCGCACCGGCCTCTCTGGATGACAGTCACAGCAAGGAAATGGCAGTGTTTGCAGCTCCTGCCATGAGAAGTGAAAACTGGTATCTCCTTCTGCTACTACTGGCTCATGTTGGAAATGAGGCTGCTGGTATTGACCAGGCCTCACAATATTCCAGATCAGACCGATATTCCCCACACAGATTGCTCATAAGGCAAGGCATGTCCTTGCCTTTCCAAAGAGACTTCAGATGATAGCAATGCCAAAAGGCTCTTCCTAAGGACCTTGCAGATCCAAGACTCACATAATAAAGGGGGCTTGAGTCTAGCCCTGAGACAAAGAGCCTAATTTAGAGTTAAGGGCAAATATCCACCCCCACCCATTTGTTTCTGCTTAGAGCATTTTCTGGCCTTGTATATGCTGATTGCTCCCTGTGAAGGAGCCTATTGAGGAACTTCTTTTGTGATTATGAGAGCAGAGGTGTTCCCTGAAAGACCTGTTTTTCTTGATACTTCCACCTTAAACAAACAAGCTATTGACCCCTGCCCACAAAGAAGTAACTTCATCCTTTTTATGCTAAAAACTTTGTCTGGTATATTAAAGATGCCTTCCTTCCCCTTAGGATAGGCATCTAAATCCCCTACCTCAATCACTATTGTAAACGTTACGCACGAGTCTTCTACATTTCTATGTTCTGGGAAATTTCTTACATATCAAAGAAGTTTGTTATCAGAAACCATTGTCTAAGGCAAATGTCACATCTGTGCCATCCCCCAAACACTTAATGATAAAATAAAGTTGAGCCCCAGTAAGAGCAGAGATGCCTGCCTGGTGATCAGAAAGAATCTCCGGGGCTCTCTCACTCTTTCTCTCGCCTCTCTCTCGCCGACACCGTCCATCCTTCAGGGACCCCTGGACATGCAGGAGCCCCCCAGCACTCCAGTGACAGGAGGAACAGTAAAGAGACATTATAATGCAATATGACTGCTGCTATTTACTGTGAAGGCAGCACACCCTTTCACATAAGAGAAGCATTGAGCCCAGGCTTGAAAGAATTAACAATGCTTTTTTGGTAGGATCTGCCTTTAAGTTGAAACCTGAAGAAGTAGTCATTAGCCACTTGACGAGGAGGAGTTTGCTTTTAGCATAGGAAAGAGATCGTTTGAAGTTGTGATTTTAAGAGAAAGTAGTTGCAGAACTCCAAGAGGCTCAAGTGGCTAGTATATGACATACAAAGAATGTAGGAATAATAGATAAATGTTGGAAAAGTGATCGGGGCCAGATTATGCAGGACCTTGTAAGCCCTGCTAAGAAAGCTTGACTCGAAGAACTTTGGAGAATCTTTGCAAGATTTTGAGTTAGATTTACCTTGTAGAAATCATAGTCTATGCACTGTGGAGAATGAAGTAGAGAGGGAGAAGGCTGGAATGAGGGAAAGTGGCAAGAGGCGAGTTGTAGCAACACAAGGAATGTACAGTAGAGTTCTGCATTCTTGACAAGGGACACACAGAGAAGTGGTTGGTTTTTGTGAGACTTTTGGAAGTAGACTATGTTAATTTTATTTTATTTTTTGGATGTGAGAGGTGTGAGAAAGACGAAAGTTGAAGGTTAATCTAAGATTTCTATCCCAAACCACTGGGTTGCCGAAGGCACCCCCCCCCCCCCCCCCCCCCCNAAAGTTTGAGTAAAGAGAGATCAATTAAGGTTTGGAGTTGTTGAACTTTAATTCTATGGGTTATCCAAGTATCCACTGGGGCATTTAGATATGCAGCTCTGGGCTGTGGAGATTGATACCAGAATTAGTAACATTTGAAAATAATTGAAGCCACTGCAATAGATGAGATGATACAGAAAGTGACAGAATCTTAGTGAATTAATTAGAGTGAAAGCTAAATTACTGTAACAAAAAAACTCTATAATATCATGACTTGAAGGAAAAAGAAGTTAGTTTTCTCTCCCATGTCAGTCCCAATGTGAAGAGATCATGCTGGTAGGATAACTCAGCGCTACCCATGCTCTCAGGGACACTGATATTTGATGATCTACCATCTCATGACTGTTATCATTAGCATGGCTGGAGCCATAGTGCTGCCCCCTCTGCATTCCAGCCATTTGTGCCAAAACTCATGATAAATGGAGAGAAAGGAGAGAGTAGACCTAAAGATGCATATTAGTTTACAGGTTTGGTGATGGAAGTTGAAGAAACTTCTCTGTGGAAAACAAATCAAGGTCATCTACTGAGAGGAAAAGGGGCAAGACAAGGCTAAAAATCCAATGTCTGAAGAAGTTCAGATTGCCTCTGTGGAGACCTAGAGACAGAGCTTTCTGGAGAAAGCAAGTGGGCCAGGTTGCTGTCCTTTTGGGGGTGTCTACTTAAGATTGGGAACTGTAACTTTGTAACTGCTATATCTGACTGTTCAATCACAAAACTGTAGAGACAAAACATCTGAAAAAAATCTTCAAAGATTTCTATCTTTCTTGTGCCCATGTATTTAGACATATAACTAAAAGATGCTTACTAAACATTTTAAGTCATCCAAAATTTAGGATACAAATTTTGCAAATGTAGCAAATAAATTCTAGAGGCATCTGGGTGGTTCAGTCAGTTAAGTGTCCAACTTCAGCTCAGGTCTTAATCTCACGGCTCGTGAGTTCAAGACCCACATCAGGCTCTGTGCTGAAAGCCCATAGCCTCGAGCCTGTTTCAGATTCTGCCTCCTTCTCTCTCTGCCCCTCCTCTGCTCACACTCTGTCTCTGTCTGTCTCTCAAAAATAAATAAACATTAAAAAAATTAAAGGTAACAAATTCTGTCCCAAGGAAAATGTCAACAAGAATATATTATTCAGCTTTAAAAAAATGGAATTGTCATTAATTTGGAAGCATGCATGTCGTCCTTGACACCAAAGTTTGATATTTTCAGTGGTTTGTTTAAGTAACTCCATTTGCTAATAACCTCATTTACAAAGACATATGAATAGAATCAGTGTTTTCATATACGGCTCTCGCAGGCGAGTGAGCATTGTCAAGTAATAACTGAATTCTCTGGGACTTCTTGATTTGAAATCCTGGCATGGCACCTTCTTTGTCCTGAAGTCATTAAGGTCAAAGTCTGCCACAGTGATGCTCTGTTGCTGAGAAGAGGATTGTTGATGCAGACTTCAATATTTAAGTTTGTTTGAGAAAAGTAACCTTCGAAGGACTCTCTAATCTTTCCAGGGATCTGTTGATTTCTTTACGTGGAGAATTGGCCAAGACTCTACCACACTCAGTACAGACTAAAAACATGATTTTTCTAACATTTATAAATTTAGGATGGTTACCTAATTCTAGTCTTTGGTTCAGAACAGGTGACCTGGATGCAATGGTTTGTGTTTGTTGCAGTGGGGGTTTGAAGGAGGGATGGGGGGTTGTATATTTGTTTTGTTTTGTGTTGTTGTTAGCAGCATCAATAGTTCAAAGCTTTGTCTCGAATTAAGTACGTCATTCATGTTGTCACATATATCTTTTCCTTAGCCAAGATATGGATCAACTCCACCTTGTCAAGTAGTTCTGAGTAGATTTTCCTTTACAGCGCTTTATCTTTTGTCTGTCCCTCTCCATAAAATATGATAAAGCAATCAATAGAAGAGAAACAGAGAAAACAAAACAGAACAAAAAAGACAAAACGATTTCCCAAAGCACTATCAAGTGCTTAAAAGTTTTGCTTTTGGAACCTGTAGCGAAGAAGTCCACATTCTTCTTTCATCCCTTGACAAAACACGCTGAAATTAGTGATTTTGAATTCAGGGCTCTGATAAAGTTGATCTTCCCATGGCAGTGGATGAAGTTTCTTTCAGAATTGCTGGCAGAGGCTCTTATGCCATTGCATGCCAGGATAGAAGGCGGTGAGTCATTATGACATGTGGAGCGCCTTTCTTCAAGCAAGCAGCCAAGCCAGATGTGTTGCCAAGCATCACAGGTGCTCCACCTGTGCACGGAACATCCAGATTTGTCTTCCCGTGGAAGCCCTCCCTGGCAAAAAATGCTTTGTACCATTTTGAAGACACTGACATTCTTTTCCAAAAGTGGGCTCATAAAATGCAAATTCTTTTTTGATGGCGACAGTGTGCACACAATAGATGAAAGCTAGGAGCTGGCTTCACTGAGGGACACCTAGGTTTTTGTCCGGTTGCATGCAGAATGCAAGTGACGCAGCTGCCGATTACTTCAAGACTTGCTTTCAAATAGTTGAAAATGTATCCGTGCTTCAAAAGTGAATGAAATATACCGACAGAGGTAATTTTCTCTGACAGCTCAAAGGTACAAAATAGTTAAGCATGGTTCCACTAAAGTTCCTCTAATATGGTGACTTATTCTGTTTGGGAATGAAATAAGTAAAGTTATATGATACTCCAATATATGCCTTCTCTATTGGGAAATCTAAATTCTTATAAATATCCAATCTTAAAAACTAAGGTTTTTACTCATAGAATAGATGCATAGCATCTGATGTCTTGCATGATGACCAGGTTTAAGATTTTCAAAATCTTATTAAAGAGATTAAAAGAAAGAGATTAAAAGAAAGAATGTTTGGTGTTTTTGTTAGTTACTTTATTATTTTCATAGCTAGTTCCCAGCTTGCAGAAAGCTCCATCTGGATCTTTAGGGTCTCACAGATCTAGCTCACAAAATATAGGCACAAAAGAAAAATACTAATTGTTGAAGAGTAAGCAGCCACAAAATATTCAAAGTAGGAGAGGAAAAGATCTATGTATTTAAAAGGATTGAAAGATAATATTTTCTGAAGCTTGCCTCAGTGTAACATACTTACTTATATTACTATACGTATTTTTATTACATTGTATCATAGAACTTCCCTTTAAGCTACTGTATATTTTAATATTTTTTAGCATACAAAAAACTCCTGACAGTAAAATCTTCCTATTATTTTCCATGATATCAATTTAGTTATCATCTGTCTCAGTCAGCCTGGGCTGCTATCACAAAATACCATAAACTAGGTGGTTTATCAACAACAGAAACGTTTGCTCATACCTCTGGAGGTGGGAAATAAGAGATTTATGGTGCCAGCATGGTCAGATTATATGGTGAGAGCCCTCTCTTGGGTTTCAGACTGCTAACTTCAGCGTCCTTACAAGATGGAAAAAAAAAATCAAGATAGCTCTCTGGTCTCTTCTTAAAAAGGCACTAATCTCATGCATGAGGACTCCACCCTCATGACATAATTCCCTTCCAAGGGCCATACCTCTACATGCCATCACTTTGTGCATTCCACTTCAATATATGAATTTGGGGGGTGGAGAGGAGGATACAAACATTCAGTCTATAACATCATCACAGAGTTAGTTGTCTTGGAAGGATTTTTAACTCCTTAAAGATAATTCAAGTGAATAGTGTTCCGTTGAACCTAACCTGAGATTTCTTCCCTGTGTAACTTTGACAATATTTATGAGTTAAACTAGTCTGTTTCCTGCCTTAAAATTTGGAAGCCCTTTTATTGTGCTGCAAAAAAAAAGAAAAGAAAAGGAAAGAAAAAGAAAGATAAGTACAATTATGCTTCTAGGACAATGGTCGCCAATTAGAAAGTAGGAAGACAAACAAATAGTTGTTAAAAAACATCTGTTGTTTTGTCTGCCCGTGCAGCAATTCAACACATGTGCACCACATTCCCACCAACTCATACCAGCCATTTTCTTGCCCCAGTGATTCCAAAGGAAGTTGCCATCTTCTTACAGATTTTGATACTCTGTTCATGGTGATTATTGTTACTGGAGTCAGCATCTGACTCGGAGGAGACCAGTAAGAATCTTTCCTTGAGATTTGTGGATGTGGGATAATAGGGAAGAACTCTTACTTCCTCTTTAGTTTCATATGTGAGGTAATTTGATGGTGGAGACTACCACTCATACTGTGCCTAGCAATTATGGGAGAAGTCAATATAAAGAGAGGAGCAGACTATAAAGGAGAATACTTTTACCCCTGAGCCCTCATTACAACTCTGTCCTTACCTTGGTTATGTTAACCAATAAATTACTCTTGTTTCCTAGAGGTAGTTCAAGGTGCATTTATGCCACATGCAGTAAAATTATCCTGATCATATAACGGTTCATTAAGTTTTCAGTTTGTAAAGTTGATTAGTTACCTCAGCACTAATAGATTAATTATATCAGTGAAATAAGTCCATTTCATCATTTACATGTACTTTTATCTCTAATAGATGATAAATCTATTTTAGAAGATTAAATGCCATTATCTTTTAAAATGTCACTTTACATTATTTATATTGGTAATAATAATAATTAATGTCTTAATGAATTATGTAGAATTAGGAAAAAAGAACATTTAAACAAAAATCATCAAAGAAATTTCATGGGGGAGAGAAGGAAATATAATTCTTTAAATACAAAAAATGGATTCTTCTCCTAAGAATAGAAATGACACAATTTGGGTTTAAATCCTATTTTTACATGTAATTAGGTATTTTCTAAATTAGATTATAAAGTAGTGAAATCTCTAGGGCCAGCACACGTAAGGAGTTTCAATGTCCTTTGTAAACACATCAATGTCAAAGGAATATTGATCTTACAGACACATTTTATGACATGAACCATTCATCATCATCTTGGGACTGTACAAGCTGAGACAATAATTTCTATACATTATTCAGAAAATTATGAAACTTTAAATTGGTACATCTGTTTTTCCTCTATGTATAGTGGAAGAAAAGTCATTACTTTCCAGACTGACCACAGAATTCCTTTCGGGACAATAGTGATGATGGGATACAACTTAATGGGGATTTTTAGTGACCAGATGAGATCCTCTAAGCAGTGTCTGTTAATCTGGGGTGAGAATAGTATCACTTTAAGTGTATCCAAGTCATAATGCATTGCTAATTGTATTCAACTACAATCAATGAAGTAACCCAAAGAAACCACAGAGTACAGTGCCTGGCATGTACTAAGAAGTTCATACACGTGCATTTGTTTTTCTTTTATTAGACTTATTAATTTGTTTTCATTGTTGGTATTGCTGAAGTCAAATTTGTCAAAGTACCCCCTGTTGGTATATCATTAAACCAGTTCCAGTGTCCTTTCTATTAAGAGAGTATCCTGTCTGCCTTGGCCCATGTATCAGTTTTTAGATGCCCTCTTTCTGTGCTCCCCTTGGATGATATCTTCCGCTCTGCCATGATCTTTATATGCACACTCCTCTTCTAGGAGGAATAAAGATTCCTGCCAAAGGACCATGGTCTGATTTCTTCATCTCCTCACCACCAAGCAGAGAGCCCAGCTCACAGGTGCGAGATCCATTTTGAATGGGTGTATCTGAATGGAATTTGAATCCAAGGTGAGAGCATTTCATGGTTCATTCTTATAGTTAAGAGGCAAAGCTTCATTCATTTTATTTCACGTTAATCATTGTTGCTAAATATCATTTGTGCTTTACCTGCTTAAGTGTCTGGAATGTTTTGCCTTGGTTTGGTTTGTTGTCTGTGTCTGCTGCAAAGGTCTTCTTTCAAGCTTTTCCCAGGCGTGGGCCTGTCCTATGGTCCATTTCAGTGCCAGCATGCTACTCTACATCAGCTCTTTCATTTTCTTTTATTTTAGTATGAGGCCCTGCCACCGGTCACCTGCTTAATTTCTTTCTCTCACCCTTTCCTAGTGAGGACTCTCGAGCATCTTGACCCCACACAGCACATTGTTCACAACAGTTGTTTTCAAACTCTACCCCTTTTGACTTAGGAATTCTCAGAGTTGCCCCAGAGGTCAGCATCAAGGGAAACCATAAAATATAGGAGCACCTCTTGTAACTACTTTATATATTGGGAACATAAGACATTTTTCTTTTAAGAAAGAGCAATGGTAAGATAACATTTGAACACTATTTCTTCACAGTGTTTTCAATGCCACATGGTATATATCTATATTTTCAGGACACTTATTATTAAAGTTTAAATATTTTAAATACTGATATTAAAACACAGATAATATGTCGCACTTCCCATCCACATTACTTCTTGAAATTACATGATTTCCAAACAATCGCATCATGGGTCTCTATAATTTAAAACACAACTTTGATATATTTAGCAGGGTGTTTATATATTTTGCTTTCATTCATCACTATTTCTTTTGTATTTTTTTTTAAATTTATGTTTTTTGAGAGCTTAGCTTTAGTTTTATTTTTGTTAGGGAAGCATTCTTTTTCTTTCAAATTCTTATTTAAATTCTAGTTAGTTACCGTATAATGTAATATTGGTTTCAGGAATAGAATTTAGTGATTTGTCCCTTACATGTAACACCCAGTGATCATCACAACATGTGCCTTCCTTAATGCCCATCACCTATTTAGCCCATCTCCCTGCTCAGGTCCCCTCTAGCAATTCTCTGTTCTCTAACAGTCTGTTTTATGATTTGCCTATCACTCCCCCCACCATATTTGTCTGTTTCATTTCTTAAATTCCACATATGAGTGAAATCATATGGTATTTGTCTTTCTTGCTTATATCACTTAGCATAATACACTCTAGCTCCATCCATGTCATTGCAAATGGCAAGACTTCATTTTNCACTCAGGTCCCCTCTAGCAATTCTCTGTTCTCTATCATTAACAGTCTGTTTTATGATTTGCCTATCACTCCCCCCACCATATTTGTCTGTTTCATTTCTTAAATTCCACATATGAGTGAAATCATATGGTATTTGTCTTTCTTGCTTATATCACTTAGCATAATACACTCTAGCTCCATCCATGTCATTGCAAATGGCAAGACTTCATTTTTTTTGATGGATGAGTAATATTCCATTATATATATACACATGTATATATATATACACACATATATACATATACACATATATACATATATACACATTATATATACATATACATACATACACAAACACATACACACAAACACATACACATCTTCATTATCCATTCATCAGTTGGAGATTTGGGTTCTTTCCATAATTTGGCTATTATTGACAATGCTGCATTGTGCATGTGTTCCTCCAAATCAGTATTTTTATTTCCTCTGGGTAAATATCTAGTAGTGCAATTGTTGGATCATAGGGTAGTTCTATCTTTAACTTTTGAGGACCCTCCGTACCGATTTCCAGAGAAGCTGCACCAGTTTGCATTCCCACCAACAGTGTAGTTGGTCAGTGATGATGGACGGGGACAAGATGGCATCACCCCCCTGTCTCATCCCCAAATGGGGAGTTTGTGCTTGAGCTATTCACGAAGTCCTCTCAGAAGAGCAAACAATCTCCTCTCTTGTGTCTCCAGTTTCTGTCAGATCCCTGTCTTCACCCTGTCTGTGTCCAAGCCATCTGCTTTCCCCGGCAGCACACTCTTCCTGTATTTTATCTGTCATGAAACTAGGTGTCAAAACTCCAAATTTTAGGGACCCTGTGGAGCATAGACCTGCACTGATCATCTGAGGAACAGCCTTACCACTTTGTGGCTTATGCTGGTGTGTCCCACAAAAGCAGTCACACAATTGCACAGAAGCTTAGAGTTTATGGTAAAGCACAGCAAAACGCCAGCACCAAGATTTGCTGCCCTCAGCAGGTGTCTCTGTTCTTATGCTAATGAACAGGGCAGCACGTTGGTGCCTGCCGGCTCTTTTGTCCCCTGAGAGGCAGTGCCACCTCTTCCAAATGTGCTCCAAGAAGGGGAATAGTCCCTCCCAATGTGACCCAGGGCATCCTCAGACCAAGATGTCCACTTCCAGGTCTCTGCCCTTCTTCACAGGAGCACCATTATGCCTGCCAGGCTCAACCTTGGCAATGGCGTGAGCTTCTATAACTTGGGACTTTGAGCTGCTGCTTATAAAAACTTGTGATAATCAGCCACTCTAGTTTTCCCAGTCATGGTTTTGGGGACATGTTTTTCTTGTGCAATCCCCTGTGTACTGCTTTCTTTTTCTTTCTCTATCTCTCTCCTCTATCCAAGATCAAGGCTCCCTCCCCTTCTCAGCACCCACAACCATTTTCTACCCAAAATCATGTCTCTATACCTCCTACCTTCCACAGTGTGGACTCTGTTCTCCCTCTAATCGTGCAGTTTGTTCTCTCAGCCTTCAGATCAACTTCTTGGGTGTTCAGAATGATTAGATATCTATCTAACTGTGTTTAAGGCACAAGGCAAGCATAGGTCTCCCTATTGCCCCACCAACTTAACTCCTCTTTTCACCATTTTAAATTTAATTAAACATCTCTGTGAGAAAGTACATATATATGTATTTGTATATATACATATATATATGAGAAACATATGCATAAGTAATTTACATGTATTCAGAATCCACAAAAGAACTGCTATCTGACTGGAGGATGTATTTAATATAAACATGACAGGTAAGATGAATTGGAAGGGGCTTTTACTGATTTTTAAAAAAATTTTTAAGAAAGAACATCACACGCAAAACTTACCTGAAAAAGTAACGAGATGGAGATTTATAGTTTTTAAGGCTAATTGAAAATTTCAGCAGTTAAGTTATAAAGAAAACTTTACCATCTCAAGTTTTAAAACAAGTTGAGACATCATAAATCAAGACAATTTATTGCTCTAGATACAGTCAGAGTCCCCTTCCTTTATGTCACTCAACCATCTAAAAGATGTAATGAATTCATATCAGATTGATGTGAAGTCTCAGAATGTAGTCAGTGGTTTCCATCTCCCTTAACTACCCTAAAGTTTATAATGGCTTTGACTACTTCGTCTGCTAAGAGTCTTTCCTCCCTTGGTATCTTTTACATTCTCTCTCCTAGTCTTCCTCCTACTTATCTGACCATTGATGTTCTGTTCATTTTTCATGTTCTTTTCCTATGCATCCATAAAATGCTGACGTTTTCTTGAGGGTTTTTTTTTTTTTTCAAAATACTTGATCATACTTGGAGATTTCATTCACTTCCATGATTTAAAATGATTTAAACTACCACTGTTTTATGTTCAAGGCTCATAAATATATTAACAGATTTCAAATCTAGCTATCTACTTTTTATTTCTACTTGCAGACCAAAACTTGTTCACCAAATACATTTTCCTTTCCCTACAAGGCATCCAGGTTGACTAAATCCCCCAGTTTCCCATAGAGTCAGTATGACATGTGACTGATTAACTTATGACCAACAAAATGTGTGCTGATATGATGCATGCCTTTTTCAGGTCTGGCCTATAAAATAATTTTACCTGGATCTTCCCATTCTTTGTTCTCATCCACAAGCTCCATGGAGAGGATTCTAAGGATCTAGAGAAGGATGTAAAAAAGGATGGAAAGAGTCTTGGTGCCTGACTGGCTGCTTTGAGCATAGACTTTCACCACACACCCATAATTGTGACATTGATGAAACGGAAACTTTTTTTTTGGGTTAAGCTACTGAAATCATTCGTTATTACTGTAGTTAGCCAACTAACACATATCTTAAACTCAGTGTGTTGGATGTTGAATTGATAGTCTATTCTTTGAATTATCTTTTCTTCCTATTTTTCTCTTATTCCAATTTCAAAGCATGACATTGAGACCTATTGTGCCTACCTGAATAGTCATCGTCATGGTTTATTATTCTCTCTTCTCTCCCCCTTTCATCATTTAACCATTTTGCCAGTGTTATTCAGAGATCTGGGCTCTAATCCCTGCTCACACAGGATCATTCTCATGCCCTCAGCTGTATACTACCTCTGCCCAACAAACATAATTTACTCCTATCCAACATCAACATTTGGCTTCTATGTCATCACCTATGAGAAGATGACAGTTGGATAATATTTCCCTCTTCCATGATTCCATATCATCCTGTGCTTACTTCTATCATAGCAATTGTCACCTTATATATATTCCTGTCTTTGTCTAGACTGAACATTTTGAATTTAAGAATATTGTTTTTAAATCTTTTTATCCTAGGTAAAACTCACAGGGTCTGGTCCATAGCATACATTCAGTTAACGTATGCTGAAAAAGCTGTATGATATAATGAAAGTCGCAGTATGGATATGTCAGTTCAGTTAAACAAACATGTATTGGCCAAATGCATACTACAAGGTGCTTTGGATACTAAATATGGATAACATGTGCTTTGACCTACAGTTTACATTTAATAGCCTAATATAGAAAAAATTTTCTATAAAACTAAATTTTAATTGCAGTTCTATTTAAAGGTTAGAAGTTGTACCTGCAGAATTACATAGCTTTAACAGCTCAGGTTCTGATGCTTAGTGAGAGCAGTGAATTTTTCTAATGTTAAATCAATTTAGCACTAGTCTTACTGTATCTAACTTCAGTGCGCCTTTTAATTCTGTCCCATTTTCACCATCTCCTCTGCTACTGCCTTTGTTCATACCCCTTTCATTTCTTGTTTGCATTATTCCCCAATATTTGTACTCTAGACTTCCCTCTATTACATCATCAAACTGACTTGTTACTTGAACATCTGTACCTGAGTTTTCCATTTGTACCATAAACTTAACACGGCTTTGAACTCGTTCTTTACCCTCTCCCTCATTCCCTTATGTCTGTTTTTTCTTCTCTTTGAATCCCTAATGTTGGTAAATATCAATTACTGCTGATCCTACCAGCCCGAAACACAGGAGTCTTTGTTACTTTGTCCACTAAATGGCCCTCAAAACTGTTACTTGCTCTTGAATCTCTCCATCACTACCTAAGCTTATTTTTGGCCTAGAGTAATGCAATAGTTCAATGATAATTACTTAGAGAGTTCACATCCCTGTACAACCATCTACACTTTCTTCAAGTTACCATTGTAATATTCAAGGCTGACTGTACTGTCTCAGCATAAATTCTTTCCCCATAAGACAAAGCCCCGGTTCCTTAGCTCTGCGTCACCCAGATCCCTAGTATCTCATCACACCATCTTCTCACTTTCCTAAATGAATATGAATTGACTTTTGTGTTTTCACACCTTCTTCTGATTATAACACCCTCCCTTTTCTTTCTTCTAACTCTAACTTACCTTTCCAAATGCTTAAAATATACACAGTCCAAAATGGAAAAGACCATGACACAAAACAATATGTTATCTTTCACTTGAAGTATTTTAGCAAGCTACATAAGATATATCCTTGATTTTATCAATTGGCAGAATTTCTTAAGCTCTCAATACATAATAACTGTAATAATAATAATCATTAAATCATGAATATTTACTAAGAAACTTGTCTGAGTCTAGAATTCAGTTTTATCATTTAGCTGAGATTAATTTCAGTCAATAAGTAGGGTAGTTGGTATTTGAGGGCTATATAAACTGATGAAAATAATGATGACTAAAATATGTATATATCTATATACAGCCTCCATCTCCATCAGCCTGGACAAATATAGGTAAAATAAATCTTTTCCCAATGTAGCCAATAAGCATCGATTCTGTTCAAAGCCCTGAAAATAGATTTATTCTGGATCAAAAAAGATAAGAAGATGAAAAAGAGAAAACATTTTAAATGATAAACACTAGTAGAATGAAGTGACCAGTCATCTTCAATTATCCCAAGAACTTACATACATGTGTAAAATCAGTTCAACTCAATAAACATGTACTGGCCAGTAGCAAGATAAAATATGTAAAAACATTCAACATCAAAACTTGGTAAATTTGGCAGGTAGATATGATTAAATACTCTTTAAGAATAATGTCATTTGTTATTCTGTCTCAGACTGTCTGGTCGGTGAGTTGGGCAAAGTGTTATTTAATCCGTACACATGGGAGGGTAGTCAACCCACTTCCTTATGCAAAGAAAAGAACGGTGCCCAAAGTTTGCTGAATATGTCACATTAAATGTCAATCAAAGCAATTTTATACTGCTTATATTTTATTCTTAATATCTATGCACCAAGGTATTCAATATTTATACCACTATTTTTACTTTTTTTTCCTCTGACATTTTTAAGCATTATAATTCAGCATATACAATGACTATATTTCTGGCAAATCAACATATATATAAATCAAGCCACATTTTCACTTAGATTTCTACCATAAATGTATGATGCTTGATCCTGATTTCTAATAGATTTTAGTATGAAGTGGCTCAATAAATGTCACTTCTATTTCTTCTAACCATGACTTTTATTATTTAAAAAATGAATAATTTACAGCTATCATTTTATATTGCAAATAATCAGTGGCATTGCCACCAAATTCAAACCATGCCAAGGATGCCTGGATGGCAGTCAATTAAGCATCTGACTCTTGGTTTCAGCTCAGGTCATGATCTCAACAGTTTGTGAGTGAGAATTGCGATTCTCTCTCTCCCTCACTCTCTGCCCCCCCCCCAAATAAGTAAGCTTAAAAAATTTAAAAAATTCAAACCATGCCAAAGAAATAAAATAACATTTCTTGTAAAGGAGAATCTATATTTTCTCAATATTATACAAATATCTATATCCCTAAAAGCATCTTTACTTTTTATCTGTTAAATACAATCTAAGTAGTAGCTGTATTCAAACACAGCTTCAAATTGTCCTCTTTAAATTGTTGTGCCTTAAGCCCCTTCTATTTAGAAATGTCAGCAGTATCAGAGCAATTTTAATTGTCACTAATATCACACATATGTTTAGAAATAGTATCTAGTTTGCATGTTCCTACGCACCGTTTGCTGTTCGTTATAAATGGTCATTTACTCTAAAGCTATGAGATTGCTTCCTACCAATCAATAGGCTGAAAGATTTCCTTTTCTTTTATTTATTTTTTATTTTTTTAATGTTTGCTTATTTTTGAAAGAGAGACACACGGAGTGCGAGTGGGGAAGGCAGAGAGAGAGGGAGACACAGAATCCTCAGCAGGCTCCAGGCTCCGAGCTGTCAGCACAGACCTACGCGGGGCTTAAAGCCATAAATCCTGAGATCATGACTTGAGCCGGAGTCCGATGCTCAACCAACTGAGTTACCACGGTGCCCTAAAGATTTCCTGTTCTTATGCTAGGTTTCTCCTCTCTGTTACTGGATCCTTTAGAAAAGACATATCCAAATGTCAGAAAAATGAAGAGTTTCCTTTCCTATCTCCTTTGGCACAATGAGTAATTCCTGGGAAAACTCTGTCAAAGAAATTACAGCATTCCAAGACTGGAGATGTTTTGTTTTCTCTCTCAGCCAACTCCGTATTTTCAGTGGTCAGTTGGCACTTCATCAGCCAAGTCAACTTTATTCTCAAGTCAAGACTCACTAGACAAGGGCTCCTGGGTGGCTCAATGGGTTAAGCGTCTGACTGCGGCTCAGGTCATGATCTCACAGTTCGTGGGTTTGAGTCCGTGTCGGGTTCTGTGCTAATAGCTAGCTCAGAGCCTGGAGCATGCTTCAGATTCTGTATTTCCCTCTTTCCCTGACGCTCCCCTGTTCATGCTCTCTCCTCTCTCTCTCTCTCTCTCTCTCGCTCTCTCTCAGAAATAAATAAAATAAAAAGACTGAGTAGATAGTCCTTCATGGTTGGCAAGGCCCATTCCCCACTCCAAATCTACCACGCCTGAAGAACCTTGTACCACCCTTAGTTACTACAAGTGGCTAAGAGCCTCCTCAGAGCGCTCTGCCTCCTTTCTTTACTTTTTTTTTAGTTTTTTCTTTCTTTCCTTCCTTCCTCTCTTCCTCCCTCTCTTTTCTTCCTTACTCCTTTTCCATTCCTTTCTTTCTTAATTTGTAGAAAGATGTGGAAAGTTACAGAAAAGATGCCTATTATTTTTCTGCCCCAAAGAGAATGTGTGATAAGTTGTTATGCATGGCCCATTTTTCTCTGAGCTTTTTCTCAGGGATCTTGGCCAGCTTAGAAGACAGCCGGCTCAGCGAGGAAGAAGACTTAACCATTTAGTTTATTTCCTTTATTTTCCCTTCTCTGAGCAATGGGAAGGGCATTTGGTTTGATTTTCTTTCAATCAACAAGCAACAAATGTTTCTTGAGTAATTGTTGTATGTGTTGAGCAAAAATCGTTCTGGGAATAGAGCAGTAAACAAACAAGACCAAGTCCTTGCCCTCATAAATCTTATAGTCTCAAAGCAAGTGAAGGAGCAAATCTGCTTCTTCATCACTCCTGAGACCTTACCTTTCCTCCATAGCCAGTTCTGGTCAAGGAAAGCCAGAGAAGATGCAGGATACAAATGTTCCTTTGTATAATTATAGTGCCTTCCTTGGTCTACAGATATGTTTCTTATAACAGAACACCTGTCCAGATACCCCTAAATAAATTCCAAGCCACTTCTATTTTCTGTAACTACATGCAAATCATATTGAAAATATCAGGTCATGATCTCACTTCCAATCCGCTCCTGTCAGTGAAGAAGTTTTATAAAATGCATGAATACACACACACACACACACACACACACACACAGGCACAATGACACAAAAATACAAAGCTAAGCATATTCAGCAAAAAAAAGCAAATTAATTTAACTAAGATTATTTTCCTATTACGAGATCTTAGCTAAAATTTTATGAGGTAGCCTAGCACCCTTAAAATATGCAATAAGTAAATTCCTGAACAATGTGGTATAAATTGATGTTACCTTTAAATGTGAAAAAAGAAGTCTGTGAGATCCATTAGGATCTTGGATTTATTTAACTGGTTATCACTAATGCCCCAATTGAAATACAGTTGAAAATTAATATATCTGGCAGTAAAAAATATGACCATTAATGAAAGTTCACGCATGATATTTTTATAGAATTGCCAAGTCTCTTAAATTCAGAATGTGGGACAGATGGTCACATGGTGAATTGTTCTCATTTGCTAATGCTTTCTGCTGCTTCACTGATTTTTGATCTTCAGATGACTCCAGTCTCATTCAGAATGTGTGGCAAATGAGAGATCCCCAATTGTCTTCAGAATAGATGAAAAATCTCATTACATTTGTGACAGAAAATTATATAAATTTTGTAGACCGAAGCCAAATAAAAGCCTTCCTAAATTTTTAGGTTCTTCACTGGGAAAATTTGAGTTTATATCTAAGAGTGAAAATGACTTTTCTGAGAGTACAATATGCTCAGCTCCTTATTTTTTACTAAAATCCTTACATTTATTCACTAAATTCATATTCAATAAATATATTTATTGTTATTCATTTAATCATAACTCAGGGTTAATTTGTCTGCTTGGGCTATTATAACAAAATACCACAAACCTGATAGCTTAAACAACAGATATTTATTTTTCACAGTTCTGGAAACTAGAAGCCTCAGAACAAGGTTCTGGCAGATTCTGTTTCTGGTAAGAGCTCTCACCCTGACTTTCAGATGGCTGCCCTTCTGGTGAAATCTCACATGCCCTTTCCTCTGTGGTGTGTGGAAGGAAAGAACACTCTGGTCTCTTCTGCTTCTTCTAAGAACATCAGTTCTATAAGATTAGGGGTCAACCTTTAGGACCTCATTTAACTTTTATTATCTCCTTATAGAGCCATATCTCCAAATACAGCCACATTGAGGGTTAGGACCGGAGATCTTGGGTTACTCCAGATAGTCTAAAGATGTGGTTTATGGTAGAAGTCCTTGGGTCACATGATATCAGCTAGATTTCCAGAGCACCTAGAGACTGAGATCAGCCACATGGTCAGTGGCTAAAAGACAATACAAACTTTGGATTCAAGACTCAGGATTCACTCTTGGTTGGCAGTACTCCATGTATATTGTCACACTTTAATTCTGAGAGAGTTGATCCTCTCCTTGACTCCACAAGGAGAAGACAACCAGAACCTCTGTGTTTAGAACATTCCTGATTGCAAAATTTCCTGATATACCTCTGCGGCATCTAAAACAAGGCCTATAGTTTATACGGAACTTTTGTTCTTCCTGTAAAACCAGGTTGCATGACCTTTCCCTGGTGCCTGTGAGGCTCAGCCACATGGATACCTTCCTTCTATGTTTCCACAGATGTCCCTGCAGTGAAGCTTTCTACATGAATGTATGTAAGAAGTATATGAGAGAATAATAAACCCAGCATTGTAATCAAAGAAAGAGTATATATTTCAAATGTCTTTAGTTTATTTAATTCACATTTGCAAATATGGTGCAGTAAAATTCAAACACTTGTAGGAAAGACTTGTTATGATCTATAATCTCTGCTAAGGAACGAGGACAAGAAACCCAATATGGATAATTCTAGAATAATAACAATTTTTTAAATGCTGTTGAAATTTCACCCTTTAGGTTCAGAGAAGCATTATTCTAAGGTAGCTACTAGACTTTATGAAATGAGAAATGGCTTTTGGGTTCTCCTTGTGTTAACCCTGCTGCTGCTGTGGTGCCCTCAATGCTTCGGGAGCTTCCTTTTACACCATCACACACACACACACACACGTCTGTCTGATGACTTATTTCCTTGGGAACCTGTTTCTTGTTTTCCATGTAAATGGGTCGCTAATACGATAAATTTATCCTTACCTAGTTATTTGGTGTTGTTGGCTTAATATATAACTACATAAGTTTAATACCTATATTTTTGAAAGATCTTTCATAATGTCTATCCACAAATCAAAGAAACATCTCTAAGCGTAAGCCTTTAGGTAGACCAGTAGTGGGAGTCTTTGGCTGCAGTGGTTTTAGAAAATCCCTGAGACTATGTTCTATTCTGCTACTAGTAAACTGTGAGACTTCAAACAAAAGATTTAATCCTCTTCTGTACCCTCAACTGTAAAATAAGAGAACTGGTCCTGCAGACTCTGCCAATGACTATAAGTATTTTCTCTTTAAAGGGTGACCATATATCCAGGTATGCCAGGTACAGTGACAATTGTTTCATATTGCTTCAGCATAACTATTAATTAATTAATTATTAAGGGTGCATCCTTTACGCTCAGAAGGAGCCCTGTTTTAATGATATCCAAGCAAATTATCTGCCAACTGCCCAGTTAATAGAAAACTTTCTTTGTATCACTGTCCTGATAACCTCATAATGGTAAGCCCAGGTAGGATTTACCTGCCAAACTTTCCACTGCCTGACTGAGGCAGTGTCTTTTTAAAACTGTTACAATGACTGAGCCATTCTAAACCTAAAAGGTATTCATAAAAAAAGTTCTATGTCAAAAAATAGAGATTGTTTTTTATGAAATCAGTATTATATTTTTCCTTCATTCTTTATTCTTTTTCACCCCCTCTCCTTCACCTCTGCCAGTATCGTAAATCAAAAGGGAGCAAAAGTTACCTAACTCTAATTATCTAGGTTTACATTTTATTCAGTTCATTGAAATCCTCCCTTTCTGAAAATCCCCTCCATCCAGGAGACTCCAGTGAGCATATTCATATTTCAAACAAATCTGCCTTTGTTAATCATCAAAAGGTATTTTCTTTAATAAGTGAGGCTCGGCAGGCCCTGCAGCTGTGTTGTTTATTTTATAGCAAGCACAAAGACAATTTATTTTTTTAAATACTATAATTAGATTAGTGTTCTCTTTGCTGAAGCATCTGTAGGAAAATGAGAGTGTGTTTCTTTGAATGAATGAGCAGTCACATTTATTTTTATTAAATCTGAACTTATCCTCTGAGATAGCTGAATTTAATTTTATGTTTTAATACAACATGTAATATTCCAACTTTTTTTCAGATAAAGTCA
The DNA here is from genome assembly GCF_008692635.1 of Crocuta crocuta. Classification (NCBI taxonomy): domain Eukaryota; kingdom Metazoa; phylum Chordata; class Mammalia; order Carnivora; family Hyaenidae; genus Crocuta; species Crocuta crocuta. The sequence goes on from NW_027531910.1 coordinate 4,875,509, forward strand.
TGGTTCCCCTAAAAAGGAGGTTGGACTAAATTGAGTCTTCTGATTCCAATTTTATGAACTACATTAAAATCTCTCTAGGGTGCAGGATTATGTTTGTGTTGAAGAATGACTACATTAAGATATGTATTTGCATACCTAAACAAATATATTCGGATGGTTATCTATGACCTGTCATTGACACAGAAAGTATCAGAGAATATAATAACATTATATCTTTGTTATGGCTCTTTAGGTCTTTACTAAAAAGTTTTAGAAGTGCTATTTATAAATCAAAAAGATTAAATAAAGACATTTTTAAAGTTTTGGAGACTGGTTTATCAACGTTGTATCTATAAACTGGTTCCTTAGAACTGTCTAGACCGCAATTAAATCACCCAGGGATAAGACATTACCTCTTGACCAGCCTCCTTTCCTTTTCACCTTGGCATAGCCAATAAGGAAAATATTTTCTATTCTCTACGTCTTTTAGCTCTTAGTTGATGAAAACAATTTAATATCAGTGTTATATCTTTAACAAGAGAAAAATATTTAGTTCTCTGTTATTGTGTAACAACAAAACTGCAGATTGAATAGCTTAAAAGAACAGTTTATTGTTACCTTGAATGGTCTGTGAGTTGACCAGGTTCAAGCAACGAATGAATGCTTTCAAGCAATTAGAATAAAATGGTAGCTAGTGGTACAGTTTTTTGAAGCCTCAATCTTGCTAGACATCCAAGTGGCTTCTTACCACACAAAACTGATATTTTAGTTGAGATGGCTTACACAGCAGCAGGAAACTGGCCAGTTCCCTCCTTTTCTACATAACCTATTCCTGTAGCTAGATTTGGATTCCCACACAATGTCTGTCTAAGAGTAATTAGATTTCTTATATGGGAACCAGCTTCTTCAAAAACAAGTGCTCTAAAAGCTCAAGGTGAAAGCTGCATGGCTTCTTATAAACTAAACCATGGAAATCATGCTGTAAGGCCACAAGTCTAAACGTCTAAACCAAACTGACTCCATGACAGGCTTTAAGTTTCCCCTCTAAACTAGAAGGCCTGAGTTTCAGCTTCCCCGGAACTATCAGGCAGTTACACATTGCCCAAGGCAGGAGAAACCACCCTTGCAACACCCAATCAGGAAAGGCCAGCGACCACCCTCCACATTGTTAAGGGAGAGGCCTGGAGATAGAAACTATAGATAGGACCCTGTTACCTAATGTTAAAGTTAACCCGTTAGTCGCCGAGTAAGACCCTAGGCTCGCTCTGTGATTGGTTAAATTTAAAGGTACTCTAAACGTTGTAATTGGATCCCGCCAAAAGTAACGAATACTCTAGACAATGTGTATGGTCAAACCCGCTGTCAATGATGTTGAATAATTATGATTGGATCACTGTTCCTATGTCACAACTTCCGTAACTCCCCCGTCTCAAACCCCATAAAAACCCTATTCTGCCCTTGTTCGGGGCTCTCAGCATGGATCCATTGCATTGGTGAGGTCTGGGAGCCCGAGCTTAAGCCCGTAATAAAGCCCTTTGCCTTTGCATACGTGACTCGGACTCCTTGGTGGTCTTGGGATTTTGGGGAGATCACGATCTGGGCATAACAATGCATTATTGTTTCCACCTTTCTGCTTGCTACACAGGACGATCTCAGATTCACTATGTGAGGGGACACCAAGATACATGAGTACCACAGGCATGGTTCATTGATATGTGGTGGGGCAGAGGGCAAAATTTTTGTAGGTAAGGTACCACAAAAATAAAACAAACATGATTTTAAAATAAATAAATTTAAAATAATAAACACTATTCTTCAAGTCTATACATTTCTTTTTATAGCAAAGTTTCTTTTATAATTTTAATAAGTCACCATTTATCTCCTTAAATAAATATAGTCACTTTGATATATATTTTTAGTTTTATTATTATTCTAAGTATAGTATTATAATTATTTTCTGCTTATTCCTTTACAAAACATGTTTATTTTTTATTTTCATAATGTTATGAGTTAAATAGGCATTTATGGCTTGCCCTAAGGATGTAACACAGCTCCTGACAGAATTCTTAGTCAACCTTTGGGACATAATTTATTTCAGTCATGAATAATTCTTATAGTCAAACAGCCAAGCAGTAATACAAATTGCTGTAAAGAAAATAATGTTTAAGAAAATATCTCTATGATTGTGTTAAGATCTAACAAAGGAACTGTTGGGGAGGAAAAAATTTATTTTACCCTTTATGTTTCTTTTGGCTAGTCTAAGGATTAAATTGACATGAAACAGATTCACAGGAGAAAATCAAATCTAATTACATACATACAGGGGCTCCATAAAAATATGAGGCCCACAGGCAGTTAGGCAATTGAGGTGTATATGCTATTCTGAGGTAAAGAGAAGAGAATAGGGATCTGCGACTTCAAAGGGAAGAAAGACAATTCACAGGAAGATAAAAAAGAGTAAATGTTTGGTAAACAAACATTTGCTGGGCCATACAGAAACAATGAGACACAAAGAGGAATTTTAGCAAACACACATTGCTAGTTTCTTCCCTCTCTATGGTATGTAATTCATATTGGACTGTAGTATCTATGGTGATAGCTGCCTTCCTGGAAAAGATCTGTCTAAATTCTTTTAGGCAGTTGGGGGTGGAGGAGGGGAATATAAGGGTACATAAAAAGAGGAAAACTTCTTGAGTCTCTTGTTTCTTAAATATAATTAAAACTAATACATCTAAAATAATCCACATGCCAAAGAGACCCATTTTGAGGTTGCAAATTTTGCTCCCCTATAGAACATATAATGTTCTCAGTGATAACAATAGGTTCTAGCATTATACACTAATTCTGAGCTATAATTGTTAATCGTCATGAAAATAAAATAGAAATTAAATTATTTTCAAGCTATATTTTAGATATTAAAATATCAAATTTTTATTTACTAGATAAATTCTATTCAATCTCTACCTCTATATTTAAGAGCATAAGCGAAC
>NW_027531910.1:4878566-4945309 GCF_008692635.1 Crocuta crocuta
GTGAACTAAAAATATATTATTTTTATTATAATTTTCAAAGAATACCCCTAAAATCTTCATACTTATGTGATAAAATATAGATTCTACTGAATGGAAAGTTATTATTCTCAGGAAAAGGGTATGGAAACCTTACAAACTACACAAAATATTCAGTAATGTTTTCAAGAGTGGCTTTATTTTGTTTTTTCTCTTCTGAAACCTTTTTCTTCTTATTTAAATCAATATATTTAAAATGAATGCAATCACTATTTCATTGTAACTTCCTCCCAAAACTATTTGAATTGTAAACAATAAAGATTTCCATTTAAATAAAAGGTTAGAGAAAGTCCCCAAAGCAACTATAAGAGCAATCCAAAATGTTAGAATCTGATTCTTTTCCACAGTTAAATTGATCATAAAACAATTCTGATTGAGATTCATTGTTTTGAAATAGATGTTATGCCCAAGTGAAAGTTCACTTAAGGTATTTGGAAGTTAGGAATAGAAAATGTATTGGAAACTTTGGATCTGGGCCATAAATTTAAAAATAGATTTTGTAGTGAAACATAGACACAAGGGGAAATAAAAATAAGCAGCACATTAAGTAGGAAAAAATATAAAATATTTTGAAAATAAAAAGTAGAAAAAAATAGTAACAATTGAAAAGGGAGAAAAATAGAGGCAGTCAAAATGCAGTGTTTTGATGAACTGTGTGAAGCAGAAATTTTTTTTCAGTAAAGAAATTATTTTTAAGAAGTTCTGATAAAAAAGAGGAAAAATGAAATTACAAACTAGTGTAACATCTAGAAAAATTTTGCAGAAAATAGGAATCACAATTTATAATTCAATTTTAACCTTAAAGTAAGTTACAGTATTCCAGATAAGATCTGTCAAGCAAGGTTGAATATTATTCCTTTGTTTAATTTTCTAAAACTGTATTCTAATATTTTGTTTGCCTGCTATGCTAACTAGTTATTATTGACTGAAGGCCTTAAAGACTAATCTTTCTTTAAAACAAACCCCAATCTATTTGTGGGTAAATGTGTGAGAAGATAATATCACTTAATTAGACATTTTCTCTCTTCATTTTCCACTCATAGATGAATTTGTCCTGAAATTTTCCCTGAAGTTTCTTTGCAGTGAATAGCATTGTCTTCTATCTTTTGGCATAATTTTCTTAATTTCTTACCAGAGTGATTAATTTTTTTTACTTTAAAAATGTTTTTTAATGTTTTATTTATTTATGAGAGAGAGATAGAGAGAGACAGCGTGAGCAGGGGAGGTCAGAGAGAGAGGGAAATACAGAATCTGAAACAGGCTCCAGGCTCTGAGGTAGCTGTCAGCACAGAGCCTTAGGCGGGGCTCGAACCCACGTGATTTCATGACTTGAGCCCAGGTGCGACGCTTAACGGACTGAGCCACCCAGGTGCCCCGAGAGTGATTAATTTTTGGCAGACTTTTTCTTCAGGTCAGATTTCAATGGCAAGATGCTGTGGTAAGAATTGGTGGGATAAAGATGATGATGGTGGGGATGTTATAGACTGATTAGATATAAAGTAAACAAAACAAAACATTAAAGTGACAGTTCAGAAAGGGAATTTTTAAAAAAGAGAATGGGATGTTAAAAATGAGACAAAATTGTTCCAACTCCAAAATGGAGTTGCTTATGCTAAGCTTCATGTCACCAAACTGAGATTTAACTTAATTACACTTTCAAGACTCCCAAAAATGGAATCTTAAAACAGTCAGTCAGAAATTGCTTGGTCGGCACTAGTTAGGTATGCTGATAGATTCCTGCTGTCCCCTAAAGGAAAGTAACTTTGCAATAACCAATTCAACCTTTTTGCCTAGCATAACTTCTTTGTTCCCTCTCCCTACCACCTATAAAAGTATTTCATTTTGTGCAGCTCGTCAAAGCTCCTTTCTATCTGCTCATCAAAGCTCCTTTTCAGTGCTATGCTACGTAACTTAGAAATGAAAATGATTGCCCTGTATTCTGGCTCAAATGGAGAAGTTTATGTGGTAAGCCATGTTTTCTAATTAGCAAATACCTAAGTGTGTCTTTTACCTCAGCCTATAGTTTCTTTACATTGAGCCTGGCACTATGGGTCTATTTTTCTGTTAAAGAGGGTGACCCACCTCTGCTTGTGGACTTGCTATTGTTTCCTAGCCCTCTGTCTGAAACTCTACCTCAGCGCATCCTTGAAATGTGTTTTTCTCCAATTACTCCACAATTCAGGATACAAGAGCTGCCTAGGATTCCTGATCGCCTTTGCTTTCATAACCTCTCCCTGTGGGATGTTTTATTACCATGACTATTGATTTAAGTTGATAGCTTCTCATTCTCAAACTTGTTGGCTATGATTTTGTCTTGTTCATGAGTAATTCTGAATAAATTACTCAGGAAATTCATTATATCCATTCTGATATTCTCCTTATCTTTCTAAGAAGGTGGAAAATTAATGAGGAAAATATACAATAAATAGTTTTAAAGAAAAACAAAATATTTTTCCCTTTTAGTTATCCCCTTATCTGAAGACCAACTGAGTAATGTCTGTCTGATTAATTCTACTTCAATTAGAAGTAGAATAAAAATAATAAAATAAAATAATAATTTCATCTATTTCATCAAAGTATGAAATAATTATCTAGTTAACTTAGCTCCTGGCTGGTAAATCCCTTGCCAATAGTAAATACGAAATAAATGTCGAACAAATAATTATCCTTAGAGAACTTTGTTTTATACAAACTTATTTTTACTTCTTTTGATGCATTTAAGCCATATATCTTATAGACATTGCAGTTATTTTTGTCACCATTCTTCTTTATGTATATTTATATTAAATTCTCATTGCTATTAGTCATTGAACAAAATTTATATTATCAAATTATATGGGAGGAAAAGAAAATTAAAACTATCATAGTTCCAAACTTAGTACCCAGATAGAACTATCTTGAGTATTCTAATATTTTTTCAGAGCTATGTTTGTGTGTGTGTTTATATATCTGTGTTGATAATGGTATTGAATTCAAATTCCCCCCCCCATTTTTTTTCCTATTGGAGTTTTAGGGATTTTGAAAAATTGATTGGTAATAGTTTTTGTATTTTGCTTTTTTCTTGATATTTCACAAAACATAATTTCCATACTGTTAAATATTATTCATAAGTAAAGTTTTATTGACTACCTAATATTCTATATCATGGATTGCCCTAACTCCCTTACCTATCCACAAGTTATTGACCACTGCCTTTCAAGGTTTTGTTCTAATAAATAATGCTGTGATGAAAATCTTTTGCTGACGTTCTGATTATTTCTTTAGGAAAGATTCCTAAAAATGGAATTAGAGAATAAGTCCCTCTTCAGACTTTTGTCACATTTTGTTAAAGTGCTTTCCAGACAGGTTGATCCAGTTGCATTGTCACCAATGGCAATGTATAAGAATGCTTATCTCACTGAATCTCAGCATTGCTGACATCCATAAGTATCAATTTCCATCAAGGAAAGCACTATGTCTGTATTGTTTTCTATGACGCAGCAAGATTAGACACCCACAGTTATTCAATAATTATTTGAGGAGAAAATTAACAAATATTTAAATCTTTATAGGTTTAAGAGGTAGGATGTCCATTCTTTGGAAAAATACCTATTGATGTCGATACGTGCCAAAGGTGAATATGTGTGGTTGCTCCTGCTATGGGGCTTGTAATTTGATGTTGAGATCATTATAGTTTTAACTTGAATTTTTGTGTTACTAGTAAGTACTTTTTCCCTTCAATATTGACTTTTTCTGGATCATTTCTTTTGTGAACTTTCTATTCATGAGTTTTGCTCATTTCTCTATTGGCATTTTTGAGTGAATTTCTAAATATCCATTGAGAGCTCTTTGTATATCATTAGCTGTGTGCCGGATTTGTTGCATATAGAATTGTGCTATATTTTAATATGTGGGTTGATATTCAAGCTGGCTATGCCATTTTGGGAAAGTTAATTACTTTAAATCTCAATTGAGATTAAAATAAAGCCTACCTCAAAAGATTCTTGTGATAAACAAATGACATAATTCATATAAACCTTTAAGCACAGGATCTTAAATAGTAAGCACCCAATACATAAATCTTAGTTTTACTATTAATATTATTACTGCTATTTCTATTGCTCAGATAAGCCTTTCTTATACAAAGATTAAAAATTAATCCATATATTTTTCTGTTTATAAGTTATACAAACTTTCTCAGGTCACAGCTCCCTTAGAGTCTAATTTTTTCAGTCTACTCCTTTATCAAATGAAATACCTACCACCACTGAGTAATTAGGTCCAAACAATTTAAGAAGTGTTTATGTCTTACCAACAACTTAGCGGTTTGAAAAAATTCACATATGAAAAAATTTTAAATTCTTATGTAACCACAGTTGCTAATGGGATGTTTATGCCCTAATGAATACTGCACAACTTCTCAAACCTTAGAATCAGATTGAAAACCACCACGCTCACTTCCTTACACATTGAATTTTACACTACATTTGCTTCTATCTCAGCAATTATTATGATAGAAAGATAGGATGTCAATGAAACAAATGTAGCTCAATCTAATGAGAAAACTGTGTGCTGGGAGTCAGTAACTTGTGCTGTGTTCAACAGATGTCAAATATTGTTGTTTCCCTTAGAAATTTACACTATCCCATGATGCCCCTGAATTGACCTTCCACAGTATCCTTGGGCGATTTGGTACAAAATTTAGGAGCCATGGGTTATATATCTTACATTAGTTTTTGCTTTTTCCTCTGGATAGAATTATTTAATTTATTTATATTTTACTTTCAGTAGTTTGAGGATATAATTTTCTCTTTCATAGCAATGCTTACCAACATAATTGAAAAACGTTTTCTTTCTTAGGGTTTAATATTGCTTTATCACAAATAAAAATAATACATAGGCCAGAATCACCTTGGGTGCTTGTACATAATGCCAGACTTGGTCAGAATACTTTTGGATAGGATATTTTAAGCAACATTGATAAGTGACCCTTGGGGACCCTGCACTTGAGAATAATTTTCCTGAGATCTATTTCTGGATTCTCTATTCTAGTCCACAAATCTTCTATTAAGTTGAGTTTGATTTTAATTTCTTTAGCTATATAACATTATCTGAAAGGAAAAGCCTACTCTCATTACTTTTATTAAAAAATAGCTGTCTCCATTTATTTATTCTAAAAATAAGATTGAAAATCTTTCATTTAACTAAACAATAACAACAACAAAGCACATAGTTTTCTTCACACATAGATCCTAGATATTTTTAGTTGGGACAATTATTTTTCAATATTTAAAATTTACTATATGTGATTGAAATATTATCATCATTGTTCTTATAGATGAATATAAAATGTTTTATTTTCAGATATCTGTCTTGGAAAGTTATTATGAGTTTTCTAGGTATTTAACCACATGGCTTTAAATAATATTTTCCCCTCTATTTTAAATATTTATAGCTCTTTTTTGTTTATGTCAAATTTCTAGAAGGGAACTTTAGAACTTAGATAAGAATCACCTTTGTCTTGAATTTCATGCTGGTGTTTCCCTGTTAAGGAAGACATTCTTGAGATATTTTTAATCATGTTAAGGAGGCTTATGTTTGTTTAATTTCTAGGAGTTATAATTTACAAAGCATTTTATTTTATTAATATTAAAATATATTCAAATGTCTTTTTTTTAACTGGGATAATATACTTTCTTCTTATTCATGTTTTAATATTTATCAGTATGGAAGAGTGACTTGGATGCCTGTATTTGAACCCCAACTTCACCGCTTACTAGCTCTGTGACTTTGGGCAAGTTACTTTATCTCTCTGAGACTCAGTTCTCTCATCTGTAAAAGAAGAATAATAAAAGTATGTATGGATCGTTGTTTGGAATAAATAAGTTGACATATGTAAAATGCTTCAAACAATACACGGCATGTTGTAAATGCTCAATACAATTTAGCTATCATCAGCATAGTTATAATTATCACTGCCATTATCATGTGTCCTGAATTAAAAATCATTGTATCTTGATGAAAAACTCTTTTGATAAATGATTTAATTTACTTGCTATATTTTATTCAGAGTTCCTTTGTCTGTTTTCATTAGTGCTATCATACTATCATTTTACTTCCTGAGTTTTTGCAATTTTAATATCAAAGTTTTGTTAGTTTTATAACACATAAACTAACTTGCTATCTTGTTGTAACCTCTAGATAAGATAAATAGCACAATGATTCTTTGAGAGGTGGGTAATTCACAAGTAAAACTATTTAACCCCAAGGCCTTTTTCAAAGGTGAATCTTATATCATTATTTGTCTGCTGAAGCAGTATGTACCTTCTTAAGCAATCTTATTATTTCTATGTTTTTAAATAAATTATTTGTTTCATTAGTACTTTCTATTTTGTCAGCTTTGAATTTATTAACTTAGAATAATATTTATGTCTATTAAGTATTTTCTATACTGATGATCTTATAGCAATGTATTCAATGTAGCCCTCCCATTTCTGTAAGAGAAGAGAAGAGGCTGCTGCCCATCTACTTCAAGCCACTTGAAGACACTTCAAGAGGTACTTCAAGGACACCACTCGGAAAGCATGATAGCTCCCTGGCGTCTGGGAGATATGTTAGTCTGATGTCTGGATCATCCCAGGGAATCTACAGAATGAGGAACTGGTCCAAAGGCAGGCAGCAGTCTATAAAGAGAGAGAATACATTGGGAAAGAGCAGACATTGTATTCCTCATGGCCCATAGGTAAGCCATGTGGGAGAGAATGAACCAGGTTCATCTTAAAAGGGACTCCTCCCAGAGGACTTCTTGAGAAAGATGAAGCAATTCAGTAGACAGTGGAGTACACAGGGTACCTGACTCAGGGTGGATTGTAAGAAGTGGTATGTGTGCCTAACAAATGTGTGTGTACCTAACAGCTCTCTGGAGTGCTGATTAGGGATATTTCCTACACCAACATACACCTGTTTAGATGAAATCTCTGCCTCAACTCTTCTTTCTCTCTGCCCCCAATTCCTGAAGAGTTAAATCTCTCTGGGGCGCCTGGGTGGCTCAGTCAGTTGAGTGTCTGACTTCGGCTCAGGTCATGATCTCACAGTTCGTGGGTTTGAGCCCCGCATCGGGCTCTGTGCTTACAGCTAGCTCAGAGCCTGGAGCCTGCTTCAGATCCAGTGTCTCCCTCTCTCTCTGACCCTCCCCTGCTCACACTGTGTCTCTCTCTCTCAGAGATAAATTTAAAAAGTTAAAAAAAAAAAACCTATATATGTGCCCTACCAAAAAATAAAAAAAGGGTTAAATCTCTCTGCCCCCAACTCCTGAAGAGGAAATGACTCAGAGCCCTGCAGAGATCTCTCCACTGTTCAAGGTACCAAGGAGGGAAGAGAAGAGAAAGTGTAGATCCCCATCCTTGCCCAATTGCAAACATGTTCAGCCTGTGCTGAGAGGAAAATTTCTATCAAGCATGAGATAAGAATTTAATATAGATTCATCTAAGTTTAACAATAGAAAGTTTAGGAAGTTTTGGAATCTTCCGAATAAATATTGAAAGGGTTGTAAAAGGAAAATCTAAATAGCATAGTTAAATATAACCTTTGAGAAAAAATGAAATTAAATAATCAAAAAAATCTGAGATTCCTCAATTGCCAGTTATACACCAATTTGGAAAGCTCATATGTTTTATGTTGACTAACCAAATGTGTTTTTCAAATATTTTCTTTGTATTACTGGTCTATTCTTCATATCTAATGTACAATTGTATTTTAGGCACATATATGGTTATGTATATAGTCATGTATATATATGTATATATATATCTACTCCCACACATATTTTAGAAAGTCTTCTATAGATTCTTCCTAATATGTACAAGTTCAAGGGTTTTTTTCTTTAAAGGTAAAGGTTATTTCCTTCTTTTCTTTCAAAATAGATGAAAGGAAGCAAAGCAACTGGCATAAAATTATATATATGAGAAGGAGGGTATAGGTTTATGAATACAGAGAAAAGGTCACTGACTGGGAGAAATATTTGTGAGAATTACATGTGGCACTGTAACATTTTCAAAGCAAGTACAATGGATAGACCAAGAAAGCATTCGAATACAAGAGTAAAAAAAAAACAAAAAAACAAAAAACTTTATGATCAGGACAATAGTAGGTCTTGGAGTGCAAGCAAAAGTCTACCCACGAAAATGAACAGTCTTTTCCCTTTGTGAATCAACATGTATCCATCATCTCCTCTGTGTCAAGTACATCCTTCTGGCCTCAGAGTCCCCTTCCCACACTCTCCTTCCTTGTGGGGAGTGATACAACAGATATGGACCAGAGCAGAGCCCATTCTGCAGGCTGAGGGCCATACTGCCCTTGGGGCAGGTCCTCACTGTTGTCCAAACAAGAGCCAGGTTGTGTGTAAAGAAAGCTCACGATGTTACCATTCAGAGCAAGGGTTATAGACTGGGCAATTTTAGTCAAAGGAGATATTAGGGACGCAGGTACCATGATGAAAATATCAAGTTCATAATTTTTATCAACTTAATCCTTTTAGACAGTGGGAACAAGAACGGAATGATAGTCAAGGACACTTTTCCCCTCATCAATCTGTGGCCGCCTCCTTGACCCACTTGGTATTTAGTCTCTGGGTGATTGAGGATAAGTGATACTGGCCTGTAAGATCATTTTCAGTAGTTTCTGAAGGAGAGTAGAGCATAATAAGTAGAGAAGGCGTGATAAACCCCTCTTTTTATTTGTTTAGGTTTTTACAAAAATCTCTTTTATAAATTCATGAAGAATTTTGAAGTCTGGGGAATTCTGAGAATCTTAGTGCAGTTTTACTCACTATAATTTCTAACGTTTAATGCATTTGAAAAACAGCAGTTGAAAACTGAATTAGATATCATTGTTATTTATTTTTAGAATTTTGAATTTTGGAGGCACCTGAGTGGCTCAGCTGACTGGGCTGCCGACTTCGACTCAGGTCATGATCTCGCTGTCCTGAGTTCTAGCCCTGTGTCAGGCTCTGTGCTGACAGCTCAGAGCCTGGAGCCTGCTTCGGATCCTGTGATTCCCCCTCTCTCTGCCCCTCTCTCAGTCAAGCTCTGTCTCTCTCTGTCTCCAAAGTAAAATAAACGTTAAGAACATTAAAAAAAAAATAGAATTTTGAATAAAATATTTTTATTTAAATGTTTGCTTTAATTTTTTAAATGTTTTATTATTTCTGAGAGAGAGACAGCATGAGCAGGGGAAGGTCAGAGAGNAGCTTATTAAATGTAAATAATGACATTTAATAATAGTTTATTATTTAATTAATAGTTGTTATTTAATAACTATTTAATAAATAATTTCAAGTGAACTTTTATAGAAGCTTTAGCATTTATACATCTGAACTTACTGAAGCTATACCTGTACTAAGGCTTCTGGAACACTGTGTTTAAAACCTAACCAGCATTTTTAGGTTCTTCTAATGGAGTCAGAACTTTGCATCTTTCTTTGAAATACTTCTTGATTTAATGCATTTATACCTTCTTTTGTAGCCTTTATGGCAGAAGCTCTCAGTTTTTGTGAATTTTAAAAATGTGGTTTTTGGCAGTGGCAAAAATTAAGTCAGACTGAAGGTCAAAGGTGAACTTAGTACAGATGGATGTTAGGAGAGCAGACTCCGCAGAGGGGCAGACAGGGCTCCTGTGAGAGATAAGGAGGGAGGATTAAGGCTGTTGGGCACGGGGCCGCAGGCTGAGGTGATGGGGCAAAACACTAATGAACAAAGGACAGGAAGGACATACAGAAGAACTTGACAGTCCTCTGGGCCATGTCAGAAAATGTAGTTTTAACTAATATATGCTTTGCTTGTCATGTGATTTGTGTTTTTAAATAAATTTCTCTACACTTATTTCTCAAAAGAAAGCAGAAATTCTTATCTTATTCTCATAATGTCATCTTATGTGTTGATTGGATTATTAAAAAAAAAAGATTATAACATCTGATTCCCTATGGAGATAACACCCTCCAAAATTTTATGTCTATCATTAAACATATATCTGTACATATATATGTATATAAACATATGTACATATATGTAAATATATACATATGTGTATACATACATATATATGTAATGAAAGATATATGTATCACATTATTTTTCTCTAGAATTGAATGTTCAGAGGATCTAATGTGTAAGTATATAAAAGTTAAACCATATAATGTGTAATAAACTAAATATAAAAGTTAAACCATATAATGTGTAATAAACTAAAGCAAGTATACAATATCTGAGACAGAAAGCAGATCCTAAGCAATTGTATAGTGTTAACAAGAATCTTATATTAAAATTAACAACCAATTGGTTAATATCCAGAATATATAAGGAACTCATCAAACTACACGCCCGAAACACAAACAACCCAGNAAGATTGTAAAAGATAGTTCCCCCGATGTATAGCTAAAAAATAAAAGAATTATAAAATGAAAAAAAAAATTAACAACCAATTGCTAAGAAAATAATTTCCTCCTCTAAACTATTTTAAGCCTCCAATGATACATTTCCCAAAAAATTATGATTTTTTCAATTTGAAACACATTTACCTATTCCTCCTTTATAGATAAAGCTACCTACTTTTAAATCTTAACTTGCACATAGGGATTTAGGAGAATGTTTTGGATTCAGAAGATGAGATTCCTCTGATTTCTCCTACAGAATAAAAAATATGCTATGCACAAGGCAATGCAAACTTTTGATGAATGATCACACTATACAGTTTGACTGTCACTTCTTTGTCCTGTTCTCTATCACACATGCGATACTGACATTTCCAGGGCAGTTTCTCTGACTCAATAGACTCTGGGTTTTCTTCATTTTTAAAGGGAAAAATGGCATAGTCCTGATTCTATTTTGATGGCTAGCTTTTAAAATCAACAACCTAAAGATTTCAAGGTATATCCCATCACAGTGGACATGGACATCAATTAGTAAAGTGCTGAAGCAAAGTAAATTACTGAGAAGCAGTTCATCACTCTCATTTTTAAAGTAAGTCAGCCAGCAAGTATTTATGAAGGATTATTTCATGTCTAAAACTCTGTTGGTTGCTATGGGGAAGAAAAAAAAAGAGTTTCAGAACGCAAGGAACGTGGGATCTACTGACTGGAAACTTAGAGCTTTTGCAAGAAAAGTGTTGTCCTTCTTGTTTTCAGCTAGTCAGCTCTGATGTGGTTATGATTGAAACTGTTTGAATGGAGATGCTGTTTGATTCCATTTGAAACAAGAAATGACAGCAAAAGAAACTTGAAAAAGTGAGCTTCTGGGCAAAATTGCATATAAATAACCAGATAAGTTTAGTGTTTTCTCCTTAATTCTTAATACAATTCTTAGAGGGAGTCATTCCCAAATATTTAGTGTTTCATATCTAAGACAGTCTGGCATTTTTGGTATTATTTTTTTCTTATACATTTTAAATGATACAAATGATATATGTTTATGTTAAAAATAGAAAATACAGATTATCAAAAAATATCTATAGATTATTATTCTGAGAATTTGAATCATACCTACCTTCCTAGAGCAGCCATAACAAAGTACCACAGACTGAGTGACTTCAGCAACAGAAATGTATCTTCTCACAGTTCTGGAGGCTGGAAGTCCAAGATCAAGGTTTCAGCACATTTGGTTTCTCCTAAGGTCTCTCTCCTTGGCTTTCAGAAGCCCCTTCTCGTCTTCACATGGTCTTCCCTCATTACTTTGTGTCCCAATCTCCTCTTTTTATAAGAGCAGTGTTTATATTGGATTAGAACCCACTTCACATTCTGAGGTACTGGAGGTTAGGATTTCAACACATGCATTTTGGGGGACACAATTCAGCCAATAAAATCATCTACATAAGCAGATAGTTGATAGCTAGCTAGGAGATAAACATACATATATCTTCCTCTCACTTAATATATGACTTTTACATAAATGTAAATGCAAATCTATAAAATATATTTTAATGACTAGTATACAATTATATGGATTTAACGCAATGCATTTAACTAGTTTCCCACTATTAACCATTTAAATTGTTCCTAGTATTTTTTTCTATTTAAATCCTGCTCTATGAACATCCTTACATATACACCTTGACAAAATTTCCTATTCATTTTCTTTTGATAAATGCCTAGTGGTGGATTCTCTTAGTCAAAGAGCAAGCTCTTTTTTCCCCTTAGGGATTTTGATACTTACTGCAATAATTGTGTCAATTTTTCACTCCAACAAGTATGAAATACAAATGCCTGTTTACCATGTCAACTTGTTGCTATCATTCCTTTCTTGTCTAGTAAAAAATGACAACTTACCATACTTACGTTTATAGTTACTGAAATTAATTTGACCCTGGGGGTGCGGGTGGTAAGCAATTTTTTTTTTTTTTTTTTTACTTTTCATGCTTTTTGCCCATCTATACTCTTCCTTTTGTGAATGCAGGCCCTATCTGAACCCTCCCCCACCTACCATTACTGTTTACAGTTAAAATCCATTATTTTCTTCAATGAGCCACTGAACAGAACATGAAACATTTCAGTCACTACCAGCGAAAGTTTGGTAAAGTTAAGTAACCCAGCCACTTTTCCTTGCAATGTATGCCCTCCTAGTGACAACTATAAATTCCGTCTCGCTTAAGATGTACTCTGAGCAGACACAGTGCCCTAACAGCAATCCTACCAGGGATGTGGTTTCATGAACATTGTGTTCCCCCATATTTCCCAAATATTAATTGTAGCTATTATTTTTAGATGGTAGCCTTCACCGTGTGGTTCTCTGCATCTAGACATCTGAACTATTTCAACTATAATACTTTTCCGCACCATTGGTTGCATACTGTGAGGCAGTATTTGACGTTACATAATTTCAGATTAATGTGGCAAATAAAGCAAAGTTTTACATATTTTACTGTCAGTTCTATTTTTCTGCCCTTCCCATTTCCCTGTGACCCTCCATTTGTATTTTAAAGGGAAATTTGTTCCTTGGAGACTTGGAAAAATGGTTTAAAAATGATATCATAGATACTTGGTAAGCCTCTCAGTGGTGGTTTCTCAGAAATAAAAGAAAAATAATACATTTCCTCAGAGATACTGACACTTCAGTTCACAGGCTGTTCTTGGTTTGTTTCTATTCCGTATTGAATTCATCTAGGTGTTCTGTATGATCGATTTAAGTGTTCCAGACTGCTGGCACCATATGCCTTATGAGTCTTTTTTTTTTCCAAACTATTTTTCATAGATTCCGAATGAGATGAATTATACAGCACATTAAACAAAGTGCAAGACTGAAAAAAAAAAAATAGAAGAAGTGAATGTATGCAAGATGATTCCTTTGCTATTGAAAAAAAAAATTAACTTTACTTACCAAACTGTCCAGCTGTCTTTTCAAGAACACCAGTGCCCTCCTGACCATATTGTCATGCTCCCCATTGATCACAGTTCAGCACTGCAGGATAATTCAACATCTCTGTATGTTTCTGGCCAAGGTCTTTGAAGCAGTAAAAATCTCCCTTACAAAAAGGAGACAGCTTTGAAAAAATATCTAAACATTTTCTAGGAGAATAATTTACACATTCTTTCTTTTTTTTTCTTTTGTTTCCTTTTTTTTTCTTTTTGGTTCTAGCTCATGCTACTCCCGGACACATATAAGTTTAAATTGCACTTTCCTACCTTTGAGTCTACATGTAAATATCAGGTAGATGTTGAATATAGAGTGTTCCCCTGACTATAATGGCAACAAAGATACTTATTTCTGATCAAGATGAAGAAAGCAGTCTTCAAATAGTTGCTGAATATGTCTTTGATTCAACAGAGATAATTAGTTTCAGTTAGTTAAGCTGAGCAACTATTTGCTTCAAAGAAGATATTATATTTGCTTAATTGCATTTAAGTGCTAAACATTGTAAAGGATAACATTTCCTGAAAATGGGATCTTTTCCTCTTAAGCGGTTACAGGATTGCTATGAAACCACCAGGGAGGGTCAGGAGAAGTTTACAACCAGTTTGAAATGATAGATATTTTCTGATTGTTCTCCCGACATTAAATATTGTTCCCCTAACATTCAATATTCCATATCCACTAATCAAATTAGATCTTTGTTTATATGGACTCGAAAAGAGGTACATGGTTAAGTGCTCAGTCCACAGTGGATCTTGGTAAGCAAAATGACAATATCATAAAAATAATCAAACAAAACGATTCTCTATCGACATATGGATGGAGTCATTGTATCACTCTAGCATGTTTGGGTTTTAATTAAGACGCAGATACAGCAAATCATCTGTAGAAAAAGTAGTACAGTTTCATTAGGCCAGAATAAATTACCGAGTAGTGAATACATTTTTTAAAAATAAAATAAAACAAAACCAATAATTTTCGCTTCAATTTTCAGCTAAACAAATACATAAGCCAACAGTGAAAGCAACTGATGGCTAAGAACATGATAGTCTCAATCCATCACCCCCTAAAAGCTGCTTCACTGTAGTATAGGAAGCTTTATCTCTGACTCCAAATGAAGTGACAGCAAGATACCAAGTTTAAAATTCTCTAACTGTCAAGGGCTGTTTTACTAATTATCCAGATTCCAAGGCAATCATACAACCGTAATCATTCACCTCACGCCTGGAAACATAAGTCTTGTTCTTTTGATGAATATTTATAAGACAGTGTAAAGCAGTCTACTTTCTTTTCCCTTCAGGCAAGACAATTTGGAGTTCATCAATATGTATTACCAAGGACTTTTATAAAAGGCACTTCAAAGAAAATTCATCAGGCATTCCTTTTGTCTTGATTTCTGTTAGACTGATACTTCCTTTTGACAAGTATCAATAAATTATCCTCTGATGGCTAGAAACTTGATGTCTTATTCAGAAACTTCCTCACACAGCAAAATCTGGGCTTTGAGTTTCAAGTGAAATTATTAAGATCCTGCATCTAATTTAAGGACAGACGGAAGATATGCAAATTAAAAACAATAAAACAAACATGTATATAGTCACCCTACAGCACACGGGATAGAGTTTTACCACAGTTGAACATTTTCTTGCTGTGTACAACTTGCAACTTTTCTATTTGTCATGCAAACATATTTAGACATCCCTCACAAGTTAAAAAAAAATTACAAGACTCAGTTCCTGGATAAATGAAAGAATCACACCAAATTAAAACCAAATTAATATAGATATGGAAAGTGAAAAATGACAAGCTGTTTCTCTCCATAAGGCTGATTAGTTTCTCTCTTGAATATTATTGGTTAGATTCACATGTCTATAAGAGAAGTGTGAATAAATGCAATTGTCTAAAATAAGAATGAAAAAAATCACTTCTCTATTTAATGAGCTATGAAAAACAACATAAAAATCCTGTTATTTGCACCCTTTCTAAACAAATAGTTTTGCTATTTTATTATTTTGGCAAAAAGTATTTGGAATAGGGAAACACAATTGATATCAATATAAAGTAACACATAAAATAGCAGTCTATCTTATTTTATAGATTTACTCACTATTTACAAAGTTATTGTGCTAATTATAAAACATTTCCATTTTCTAAGAAACTGTTTTGTCATTACCTGTTACAATATAAAATAAAACTTAATATTTATATTAAACTCAATTTTAAAACAGAGAAAGGGAGTGGCATTTGAACTTAAATACATGCTTTGCAAATCAATTGTGATATTAATCAGACAGTCATTCTGTATAAGTTCATATGCACTGCCAAAACATGTATCTCATTTTTTAAAATTCACAGTGAATAAATAAATTTGAAATAGAGTTTATTTTGTAAAAAATAACGGAAATAAAGAAGGAAAAGATGACAGGCCAAATAGTGGTAGCATATGCTATATTCTCTGAGTTCCAGAGAGCTGAGATACATTATTCAATGGCTTTACAAAAGTAATTGAATACAAGAAAACTATTTGAAAACAGTTTTTTTAATATTAATTAGTAAGAATGATAATGGTGTAAGTCTGAAATTTTTTTCTATTTTTCTATTTTTTGTTGAATAAATTTGACTTGTAACATTGTTTAAGGTTAAGGGTACAATGTGTTACGTTGAAACATTTCTTTAGTGTAATATGACTGACTCTACAGCAATATTTATCACATCATGTAATGATAGTACATTTTTATTATCTGTATTCATTATACTGTGCATTAGATCTCTATGGTTAATTTACTACTTGTTATGAGTTTATGCTCTTAAATACCAGCACTCTTATCTCTGCACCATCCCCTGGTAACCACCATTTTACTCCTTTTTTTTTTTTTTACCAGGTTTAACTTTTTAAAATTCCACATATAAGTAATATCGTACAGCACTTTGTGCTCAAGGTCTGTGTTGTCACAAATGGAAGGATATTCTCTTTTCTCATGGTTGGATAAAATTCCACTGTGTATATTTACATCTTTTTTATCCATTCAAGTGTTGAAGGCCACTTAGCTTGCTTCTGTATCTCGGCTATTGTAAATAATGCTGTAATAAACATGGAGTACAGATATCTCATGAAAATCCTGTTTTCATTTCCTTTTAATACATACCCAGAAGTAAAATTGCTGGGTTGTATGGTAAACCTATTTTTAATTTTGTTGTTGTTGTTTTTGAATTCTATTTGCATACCATTGTGGTCCAAGAAGATAGTTGGTATGATTCCAATGTTCTTAAATTTGCTAAGGTTTGTTTTGTGGCCAATCATAGGATCTGTTCTAGAAAACGTTTCACATGCACTTGAGAAGAATGTGTATTCTTCTGTTGGACAGTGTTCTATATATGTGTATTAAGCACATTTGTTCTACAGTGTGCTTCATTTGCAACATTCTCTCACTGATTTTCTGTCTGGATGACCTATCCTTCACTAATAGTGGATTATGGAAGTCGTTCCCTACAATTATTGTATAGTTGTCCATTTTTCCCTCAAGATCTGTTATTATTTTCTTAATATATTTGGTGCTTGGAGCATATATTTATTATTGTTATATCTTCTTGATGTATTGACTCCTTTATTGTTATAAAATGACTTCTTTTTTATCTCTTGTTACCTTTTTTGGCTTGAAGTCTGTTTGTCTGATATAATAATTTGTCTGAAGTCTATTTGGCTTGAAGTCTATTTTGTCTGGTATAATAATGACTATCTATGTCTTCTTTCTTTCAGATTCCATTTGCTTAGAATATCATCTTCCAGGCTTTTGCTTTGAGCCCATGTGTGTCTTTAAAATAGAGATGAGTCTCCTATACGCAGGTCTTGCTTTTCTTTAAATCTATCCAGCCATTCTGTGCCTTTTGATTGGTGAGTTCAATACATTTAGAGAATTATTGATATGTGGGGGATTTACTAATGTCATTTTATCTTTTGCCTTCTAGTTACTTTTTCCCTCATTGTCTCTTTTTTACTTCAATTTTTGTCTGACTTTGTAAATTGATGGTTTTCCATGAATCCCCTTTATGTTTTGTATCTCTGCTCTGGATTTTTGCTTTCTAATTACCATGAAATTTACATAAAACATCTCATATAAAGTAGTCCTTTTCAGTTGGTAGGAATTTATCTTCATTTGCTTACAAAGTTTGCATTTTTCTACTCTTCCCCTTTTATATTTTTGATATTATAAATTATCTTTTTATGCCACAATTTTATTACATTATTTTTAATGCTCTTTTCCTTTAACCTCAATGCTATAGTTAAGAGCTTAATATGCTAGTCTAATAAATAGTTGCAGTATTCTAATTCTGAATATTAGTCACTTTACTCATAGTTTGGTGTACTTTCATTTTTTTGTTTCAGTTGAAGAACTCCTTTCAATATTTCTTGTATGGTGGGTCTAGCGATGGTGAACTCCTTCAGGCTGTGTTTGTCTGGGAAAGCATTTATTTCACCTTCACATGTGAAGGGTAGCTTTGCCAGATGGAGTATTCTTGGCTGGCAGTTTTTATCTTTCAGTATTTTAAATATGCCACTTCAGTCTCTCCTGGCCTGTAGAGTTTCTCCTGAGAAATCTGCTGACAGACTAATGGGGGTACCTTTGTAGGTTACTGTCTTTTTCTTCCCCTGGCTGTCTTTAGCTTTTCCTTTTTCACAATTGACTTTTGACAGTTTTAATATAAAGTGTCTTGGAGAAGCTTTTTTTGTGTGTTGAGACAATTAGGTGTTCTATTATCTTCATGGACTTGTATATACAGTTCCTTCCCCGGTTTGGGAAGCTATCAGATATTATTTCTTTAAATACACTCTGTGCTCCCTTCTCCCGCTCTTCTTCTTCTTCCAGGTTACCTTTCATTCTTACATTAGCTTTTCTAATGAAGCCTAATAGTTCTCATAGAGTTTCTTCAATTCAAAAAATCTTAGTTCTTTCTCTTCCTTATGACCTACTTTCTTTCCAATGCACTCTTCATCTTTCATCATATTTATTGCATTCTTCAGCTTCAGAATTTATGTTTGGCTCTTCTGTTAGTAATTTCAATCTCTTTGATAAAGTATTCCTTCTAAACATTAATTTTATTCCTGAGATCATTGTATTGCCTTTCTGAATTTTCTTATAGCTCATTGGATTTCTTAATAACAGTTATTTTGAATTTTTATCACTTGGATTGTAATATTCCACATCTTTGTTTTCAGTTGCTGAAAAATTGTCATTTTCTTTTTGTGATACTGTATTACCATAATATGTGGTATTGATTGATACATGATACATGGTGTTCTTGCTTAGGCAATGCTTTGTTTAGTTTGATTTTAACAGTTCAACAGATTAGTAGTTAGGAAACTTCCTTTTGTTTTCCAGAAGGTTGCACCAAAGCACAAGTTTTGATTTCTCTCACCTAACTCACTGCTAGTTGAGAGCTGGGACATCCGGCGGGGAGGGGCTGTGGAGGGAAGGTGGTAGGAGGTGGTGTGTATTTAAAACTTGGGACTTTGGTGCAAGTAGAAGGGTCCTGGTAGAAGGATCTTCCAGTTGGGAGTGGAGGATTCCAGGGGCCGCTGGGCAGTCCTCCTGTCTCACAGGGCAAACAGCAGGAGACACTTTCCTTCAGTTCTCCCGGCCTACTTGCTTTTCCTTTTCCTCTCCCAGAGAGAACAAGTGGCCTTTCCACTGCAGCAGCTGGCCAGTCACATCCCCCTCACACCCTTCACCCTCCACGTCACCGGCCAGAAAAGTTGTGCAGGCTTGCTACCTGATCAGCTGCCACATTCTCTGCCATCGTTCCCTCGGCCCCCTGCTCAGCCACCACTTCCCTCACTCTGCTACTTCCTCGGCAGTCCAATCCAGCCACCCTCAGATGCACAGATACATGGATCTCTGGCGTGTCTTGGCACACAGTGCAGAGGTGCTTTTTTACCCATTATGGATGTTTGATTCGGTATAAATCAAAGGGGAGAGGAAAAAGGAACTACTCGTGCTGTTATGATGTTGATATCATCTCTCCTTGGCATCCTGAGGTGTTTTCTCCAAATTTGCAACCCAAATACACCATGGTAAGTGCTGCTATGTTCTTGACATATGGCTATTAATTTCTTCATGTAAAATAATAATAATAAGAGAGAGGGGATACAAGATCAATTATTTTTTACTATATTCCTTATATCCCCCTACCTACTCATTTCAAATAAAATCTGCCCCTCAATTGTATTAGTTATTTATTACTGTATAACAAATCACTCTAAAATGTTACAAACAATATTTATTTTCTCATTACTTTCTGTTAGAAAAACAGGAGCAGCTTAGCTGGATGGTTCTGATTTGGGATCTTTCATGAAACTGAAGTGAAGGTGTTGGTTGGGATGGCAGTCAATGAAAAGATGGAAAATTTCTTTTCAAGCTCACTCACAGGGATATTGTTAGATGACCTCAATTCCTCACAGGCTGTTGCCTGGAGATCTCAGTTCCCCACCTCCTAGTCATCGCCATTTGGGTTGTTTGAGTGTTCTCATACCATGGCACTGACTTTTTCCAGAGTGAGTGAACCAAGAGAGACACCTATTCTTAAAAGTCACCCACTGTCACATTCACCATATTCCATCCTATAAGAAGAGAAGCAAATCACTAAATCCAATCCATTCATAAAGGGTGGAGGTTTGGGCCCATCGTAAAGGCATTATCAAAGATTTGTGGACATAGCTTAAAACCTCCACAAGTGTGCTCATTACAGTGCTCATATATCATTAAAATAATAACAAATTAAAATTTCATTCACTAGGAAGATTTGAATTGATTCCCTCATACTGATCATAATAGTATTTGAAAAATATAAAAAGACAATTAAATATCACATGCACTTGATATGTAATGTTTCCACTATATAAGATACTTTATTCACTCATTTATTTATTCACTTGTTCTTTTTAAAATATATGTACAAGGACAGGCATGGGAATTCTTCTGTGTTTTGTCAGTTTGGATAGAAAAATAAATGTTAAATGCCCTTTATCCCCTAGGAAAAGATAACAAGGACTCATGCAAATTTTGGTAAAGTGGGTGTCATGATAAATTGTTTAAAAAGTTTTGGCTGGTGTCATGCATACAAAATACTGAAGGAAGACTGAAGACAGAAGACCAATTAAGAGGTAGTGAAATAATTTACATACCAGACAACAATAATTAAGACCTACAGTGGTGGCCATGGAAAAGACTAAAAGGAAATGGATTTAGGAAATATGATGGAGAAAAACAGCAAAATTATCCCTCCCTTAAGGAAGATTTACACTATTTTTCCTAATTGGTGCTTGAGAAGAATTTATATATTCATTTCACAGCTAAAGCACCTACTTTTCCAAATAATGAATGGAAAGCAGTCTTGGTTTCAAGCCTATGTTTGAATAGACTCATAGCCTCTAATGGAAATTGCACAACCATACTAATGCTTATACAAGTGGAGGGAGTGTAAAATACTAAAAGAAAATGAGAAATTATGATTACAACGTTCCTATTTTTTGTTATATGGTTAAATAAAATGTAATTTTTGGATAAACTTTTCTAGAGAGACAGATGGTACTCAACCAATAACCAGAGTTTGGCTGGAGTTTTTGCTATGGTAGTAGCCATATTGTTATATATTTTCCATCATATTCCCTGATGCATTTTGGAATAAACTGAATGATAATATGGAAATATATAGACAGTAATATGAAAAGAAGAGCTTTGGAGCTTGACATACAGATTCCTATCTCGGACACATTACTATCTAGATTTGCGATCTTGGATAAGTTACCCAAAGTTTCTACACCATGATTTCTTTAAAGTCAAATACTGAAATTCACTCAAAGACTAACAAATATTAAATTAAAAAAAAAAGTATGTAACAGTAAGGACAGTGCCTGACACGTGGTAACCTCTAATAAATATTTATGAGTAGCTTTATCCTATAGATAATATTATTAGGAATAATTGAATAATATGAAACTGAGTTGAACTGGGGAAGGAAACTGTGAGAACATTCCCCGAAGCTAAGACGTTATTAGTTCTGATTTGGAGGCAGCAAAACCGTCTTCTAATTGTCCTTTGGGAGCCACATTATGCATTTATTGAGATTGAAGACATGTGACATGGTAAAAGGATATTCAAGTGTATTGGTGTTCTGGAGTCTTCACCAAATTGGTAAGAGAAATGGCACTATCCCAGTCTTGACAGAGTGATCTCATATATAAAAACCTTATTATTCAGCCCAGAACTATCCCTTCAACGTGGCCCTCCTAAAAGCACCTTGGGGAGTGACCAGACACTTAGATAATTTTTCTTTTTTGGCAGGATTGGTGGGGAGGGGGGTTGGGTGTCTGCCATTCACCAGGGATCTTAACCCTTTGGGGGTCTTGAGTTTTGGAGAAAATATCTCAGAATAATTTAATTTTAGTAAGACTTTTGGACAAAGTGTTGTAGATATTAGAAGCCTCATTGAAATGATTTTAAGCTGAGAAGTCATAAAGTCAGCGGTGGCCTGATGCAGTATGACTGATAACATTGGATGAATATGGGTGTCCTCAAAGTGACTGAAATGGGTCAGTTGATGGCACTACTAAACAAGAGACAGGAAATGAACACACGGGAGCAGAAGTCTGTATTTTGAGACTATGTTTCTGCAAGACAGTCAATGTTAACAAAAATAGATGAGTTCATATGAGGAGGAGCTATAGAAACAGTTGAAAAGTGATGAGTTTTGGAGAAATGACCAAAACTGACCTTTTGGATAAATGGTGAAAAATCAACTCTCAAAGTAGCCCTGAATTTATCAGAAACTATCTTAGCAATTGATTCTAAGACAGAAAGGTTTTTACTAAGAAATATTTCTTTTTTTAAATTTTTAATGTTTATTTTTTGAGAGAGAGAGAGAGAAAGAGAGGGAGAGAGTGACTGTGAGCAGGGAAGGGGCAGAGAGAGAGGGAGACAGAATCTGAAGCAAGCTCCTGGCTCTGAGCTGTCAGCACAGAGCCCGACGTGGGGCTCGAACTCATGGACCACCAGATCATGACCTGAGCCAAAGTCAGACACTCAACCAGGTGAGCCATCCAGGTGTCCCAAGAAATATTTCTTGGTATAGAATATTTTTTCACAAAATGTATCACACATATTTACTATTTTGAAAGGAGTTTGACAATATTCCTTTTTGACATGTCAAATAAATTAAAATAATCAAGTACACATTTTCTATAGTGTCTAAAAATTAGAAACACAGAAACCTTCCCAGGATAAAACTCATTATATATTTTTAATGAAAAGCATTTCAATTACTTTTTTTAAATCAGTTTTCATGTTAACAAATAATTCTGTTGGCACTTTCTAATGTGTTGTATTTATACAAAGTCAGTATGCTATAATCATTGAATTATTATTATAGATTTCAAGCATTGAATTATTCTACTTTTTATTCCTGATGAATACTAAATTATTATAATAGGACCCACTATTCCATTAATGTATTATTTTGAACGTGATTATCCTGAATACCTATTAAAGAATCATTTTCACTGGGCAAATCAGACTTTAGACTTACTCATTTAACATGTTTTTCACAACTTTAAGCCATTCCCAGGATATTCAAATTGCTCCATTCAAATACAAATATATGATTCATAATTTCATAGTTAACTTTTAAGTCACAAATTTCACTATTTTATAAAATAACATTAAAATATTATTTTCAAAATGTATATTAGTGAGAACAGATAAAAATTTAACATTAGCTACTAGATCATTTGCCATTTAGACAAACTTAATTATTGTTTTGTTATTCCAGATGAGAAAAAGAGATCATCTCTGACCATCCACAGAATATGGTAGCTCGGAACAATTTATTGGCACTGTACATGAAAAGAGTTGCTGCCACTGCATGCATGTTAAGCCTTCTTTCCAACCAAAATAATGAGCATATCCATCACCTAGAAGTTTCCACAAGCCCCTTTGTAATCTCTCACCCTTTGCCCTTTAATGTGTCCTATCCTACCTCACGCAAACACCAATGTGCATTCTGACATGATAGATTCATTTTCATTTTCTAAAACTCCATATATAAATGAAACCATGCAGTATGTATTATTTGTCTATCTTCTTTAAATCCATATGATAACGTGGTCATATATTGAGAGCTCCTTTTTTTATATTGTTAAGTATTCTTCTAAATGGATATACCTTAGTTTCTTTAATATTAACCTGTTTAAGGATTATTTTCCAGTTTTCAATTGTTACCAATATAGTTGCTATGAACATTTTGTATGAAGTCTTTGTATGGATGTATGTTTTTGTTTCTCTTGGGCAAATACCTAGGAGTGGAATGTCTGGATCATACGATAAGGGTAGGTATAACATTTTAAGAAACTCTGCCGAACTGTTTTTCAAAGTTGCTCTGCTGTTTTAAACATTAACCAAGAGTAGAAGAGTTCCATGTCCTCACCAAACCTTCACATGCTCAGTGTTCTAATTTTAGCCATTTTATTTTGTTATAGTGTCTTAGTTAATTTGGACCAATAAAACCAAAAGCAGAGACTGAGTGCCTTAAACAACGCATATATTTCATCACAGATTTGGAGTCTGGGAAATCCAATCTCAATGTGTGGAACAATTTGGTTCCTGGTGAAAATTCTCTTCCTGATTTGTAGATGTCACTTTCTGACTGTATAGTCATAGAGCCACCAGAGAGATTTTCTTATGAGGGCACTAATCTTATTATGAGGGTTCCACCCTCATGACTTAATTGCCTCCCAAATATCCCACCTCCCAATACTATCATTTGAGGATTAAGGCTTAAACATATGCATTTGGAGGGTATATGAACATTCAGTGCATACCAAGTGGTATCTCAATCTGGTTGTAATTGGTTGGTTACTTCCCTAATGTCTAATGATTTTTAAAAATTTCTATAATAATGGGGTACATGGGTGGCTCAGTAGGTTAAGCGTCCGGCTTTGGCTTAGGTCATGATCTCACGGTTCCTGGGTTCGAGCCCCGCGTTGGGCTCTGTGCTGACAGCTCAGAGTCTGGAGCCTGTCTTCGGAATCTGTGTCTCCCTCTCTCTCCGACCCTCCCCTGCTCATGCTGTCTCTAACTCGCTCTAAAAAATAAATAAAACTTAAAAATTTTTCTATAATAATTTATATAGAATGGGTATTATTTCTTCCTTACATATTTAGTAGAGTACATCAATAAAGCCAGATAGGCCTAGAGTTGTCTTCCTGGGAAGGCTTAAAACCTTAATTTCAGTGTATTTAATAGATGAAAGGGTGATGTAGTTTATCAATTTCTTGTTGAAAAAGATTTGTTAGTATTATCTGCCAAGGAATTTGTCCATTTCAACAAAGTTACTTGAATTATTGCCAAAAATTTTTTATAATATTCTTTTATTATCCTTTTAAAATTCTGTTGATTCTGTCATGATTCCATCTCTCATGTTTCTTTGGTAATTTATTTGTTTTTTCTTCCATCTTTATCTTAATCAGCCTGCATAGATGTTATCAAATTTACTTACTTTCTCAAAGATCCAGTTTCTGGTTTTATTGATTTTTATCTTTTCTTTCTGTCCTCTGTTTCACAGAGTTTCACTGAGTTTTATTGTTTTTTTTCATCTATATTGGGTTTAATTTGCTCTTTTATTGTCCCTTAGTTTTTTAAATTGTACTTAACTCATAAAATATAAATATGACCAATCAATGGGTTTACTGAATGTTTTTCAAAATTTCAGTCATTAATCAATATTCCTTTTTTTGCTGTATTATTTTTCAGCCACTCTTCACTTTTTAAAATTTTTAAATTTAAATTATAGTTATTTAACATATAGTATAATACTGGTTTCAGGAATAGAATTTAGTGATTCATTACTTACATATAACACCCAGTGCTCATCCCAGCAAATGCCTTCCTTAATGCCCATCATCCATTTAACCCACCCCCCACCCACCTCCCCTCCAGCAACCCTCAGTTTGTTCTCTGTAGTGAAGAGTGTCTTATTGTTTGCCTCCTTCTCTCATTTTTTCCTTCCCCTATGTCCATCTTTTTTGTTTCTTAAATTCCACATATAAGTGAAATCATATGATATTTGTCATTCTCTGACTGACTTATTTTGCTTAGCATAATATACTGTAGTTCCATCCACATCATTGCAAATGGAAAGATTTTATTCCTTTTTTTAATGTTTATTTATTTTTGAGAGAGAGAGAGAGCAAGCAGAGGAGGAGCAGAGAGAGAGGGAAAGAGAGAATTCCAAACAGGCTCTGCACTGAGCCTGAAGCACAGAGCCCAAAGCAGGGCTCGATCTCATGAATCTCAAGATCATGACCTGAGACAAAGCCACGAGTTGGACCCTTAACCAATTGAGCCACCCAGGTACCCCAAGATCCTTGGTTTTTTAAAAATATTTTTATTTATTTTTGAGAGTCCGAGAGAGACAGCGTGAGCAGGGGAGGGTCAGAGAGAGAGAGAGAGAGAGAGAGAGAATCCGAAGATGGGCTCCAGGCTCTGAGCTAGCTGTCAGCAGAGAGTCTGACACAGGGCTCAAACCCACAAACTGAGATCATGGCCTGAACCAAAGTAGGATGCTTAACCAACTGAGCCACCCAGGTACCCCAAGATCATTGTTTTTGATGGCTGAGTAATATGCCATTATATATATCATCCATTCATTAGTTGATGCTGTTCACTAGTTTCTTAAAGTAGAAAAAGAAACACTAATTTGAAGAAATATTTAAATGTCCAGTCATAAATAATTTTTCTCTAATGTAGAATTTTTTAAAAGCTGATAAATCATTACCTCAAAGTTAATATCTCTGACAGCAGCTTACATTCTACTTTCCTTCCTTGCTAGTGATTGGTAAAGTGTAAAGACATTTTTTAAACATTCAAGTAATCAAGATATAAAACTAGATTAAAATTTTTTTAATAAATCTATGTCATCCCACCAGGACACATAGAGAAGCAGAAAATTATCTCACATTCTAATAGAGATGAACCCAATGAGTCTTAGCCAGTGAATTTCTGAAGAAATAAATTTTATCAACTCTAATTCAGAAGTGACAATTATAGGTCTCCAATTCTGTATCATAGATCTTAACCACATAAGCATTTCAACCTGTGAAAAATTCCAAACAGTTGTAACAAAATGTCTTTCTTGATCATTGTTGTAGATATGCAGAATGAGAACACAGTTTTCATGACATGAGAATCCTCTTGATCTTGACATCTGAGACAGAATTTTTTCTAAATCCTAGAAAATAATAGTTACCCATGGAATTTCAAGTACCCTTAATCCATCATGTTCTTTCTTATCTACTATTCAATCGAATTATTATAGTTATGTATCACTGAATAATAAATTATCTCAAGAATTAGTGGCTTAAAATAACAATAAACATGTCTCATATCACAGTTACTGTGGGTCAGCAACCCAGCAGTAGCTTAGCTAGGTGGTTCTGGGTTACGGTTTCTGATGAGGTTACAGTTGAAACATTGGCCATGCCTGCAATCACTTGAAAATTTGGCTTTTGCTGGGAAAGGCACTCATGTGCATTCAGCGCTTTCCGAGCGCTACTCAGCTGCATAAAGAATGGCCCTCAGTCTTGGAACATGTAAGAGATAAAGAGCCCACACACCCTGTTCTGGGCTTATCACTTTGTGTGGGAAAATCTTTCTTGATTTCATGGTCAGTGAGTACTATTTTGTCTCTATCCAAAATATGTATATCTTATGGCACCTGGCTAACTCCACTGTCCTCCTCAGAAAGGGAACAGGGTCCTTTCAATGCAGCATGAAGTTGATCTTGCTCTATCTTTTCTCTATGTAAATAAGATGTTGTTCCATCCAGTACTTGACTCCATTGTGTTTTCTTTGGTGATTCTAATACAAAGATGCAGTGGGCACATGTGTTTAGAGCCCTCCCCTGTGATTGTAACTAGTGCATGGTATTCCACTTGACAGCTTGTCTTGCAGAATACCATTGTATGTTGGCTCAGTCTTATGCTTGGAAAGTTAGGGCTGGTTTTGGTAGAAGATCTCAGTTACTTTTCGTATCTATCTCTCCACAGGGCTGCCTGAGTATCCTCACAAGAAAACAGCTTCCTTCAACAGTGATTTGAGAGAGAGAGAGAGAGAGAGAGAAAAGAATCTTTACGGTCTAGTCTCAGAAGTCATATTCTCAGAATCTTTTGGATCTCAAACTCTCTTCACTTCCTATCTAAGATTTTGGTCTTCTGTCCTGTCAATATCTTGAGAGATTCGGATGTAATTTATGTCATTTCCACAATATAGTAGTGACTAAACATGTTTAATCTATTAAATGTGGAAGTGGATGACACAAAGGAAGACTAAAGGAATTCCAAGTCTGGGAATCACTGGGTCCATCTTTGAGGGTGCCTACATGCAATTAAATCATTTATGTGGTTGGACACACTGAAAAAGCTATGACAATGGCAATTTTGAAGTCAGTGTAAATAAGCTATCCAACAAAGTCCATCAGTCAATTCCCTTATCTGTTCATACCTAACAAGGAGGGAAACTTTCAACAGCAAAGAAAAAAAATCTTCCAACAAAAAGCCTGGATGAGAAATGAGCTCCGCTTTTTCTCAACAACTGAGTGGAAATGCACTCTGGGCTTTTCTGTAGTGTAAGTATAAACAAATAAAAAAGATTCAAACACGACACTAATTCCTCCGTAGAAGACACCCTTTAAAACAAAATGTCGCAAAACTGTAGGAGGACCATAGAAAAAGACAAAAAGTAAATATAAAAAAATTGGTTGACAAGAGGGTAAGCATTTATTTCTTACATGTCAAAATTTCCTGTGAATGTACTATGCCAGAGGCGCAGGGTTCATTCCAGTAAGAGTTGGAAATTGGTGAGATCTTGTGAACATTAATTCATGGTTCTGTTCTCTCTCTGAAAAGCACTTCACAGAGAGACAAGAGCTCTTTTTCTTGCTCTTCAGGGAGGATCTGAATACTTAATAGCTTTACTATACATATTGGTGCCAAACTCAATGTTAGTGGCAGTGGCAAACTCCTTTATATTAAATTTGTATCCATTTAAAAACCTTGGAAATATGTACATTCCTTCCCTTAAGAATGTAAAAATTACATGCATAAAAATTTTGTCACCTGCCTTTCCAAGACATTGTTTAGGGGATGCAAATGTGTCTTCAAAGACCAATAAGTAACTGACTTGTGTTGTACCAAAATTACATGCATAAAAATTTTGTCACCTGCCTTTCCAAGACATTGTTTAGGGGATGCAAATGTGTCTTCAAAGACCAATAAGTAACTGGCTTGTGTTGTACCAAGACTGGGGACATTGCCATTTTCCTTACATTCACCAGAATTCTTACATTTAATGTTTTTCTTCCACTGAGCTATAATGCCAGATCTTCAAAGGTAAAGCATCTACAGAATCTACATGAACAATTGCTAAAGCTATAATTTCCTAGAGGAGTTAATCAAGAAGGAATTGTGTAGTGAAGAAAGGTGTACTAACAATAAAGTACATCTAGATTTCACAATCTGATGATTTAATCATGGAGGAGTCTTTACTATTGTTTTCTTTTCATTATTGAAAATCTGTAACTAGATAGGGTTTCAAACAACTTTGATTACCCATTTAAAAGAGGACAAAGTTAGTATGGATAAATTGTATCCACAAATAAGTCTAAACTACAATATTCTCTGGGAGTCATCTCTCCAGACAAACCCTTCTCTAGAAATTTCCATGATAATAAAGTGATTTGACTCTTACAGCGTCTTACATATTTCTACTCATGCTCTACTGAACATTATTGAAAGTAGAGGGGTCACACAGATATGGAGAAACATAAATGGGGAGCATGAAACATATTGATTGTCAAGAGAAACAATTGGACCTTGATGTTAACTATATTATTTTTTTTAGTTTGTCCTAGTTCAGTCATATTACTAACTCTGGTCTTGGCATCTTAGCTAAGCACATCTCTAACAATAATTTTGGCCAGCAGTATACTGGAAAAAATGACTTCAACGCCATTATTTTCTACAGTTAACCAAATTTATTATTTTTCAAATAAATTCCTTACTCTTGACTAATAACTTGATTCATGCTTTCCTGGTAAAAACAGAAGCAAGCAGAGAGGGGGCAAGATGGCGGAGAAGTAAGGAGCTCCGTATTTGCACTCGCGCCCATACATCACACAGAAAAGATCTGAAGCCATTGGAAACCTTACAAAACCTGAGAGATTGGGAGACAAAGNATGTGGAGCCCAACTTGGGGCTCAATTTCACAACCCTGGGGTCGTGACCTGAGCTGAAATCAAGAGTCAGACATTTAACCGACTGAGTCACCCAGACATCCCTACAGTATTTTTTTTTTTTTACCAAGTTACTTTTAGATTTAGATTTTTGAAGATNCACAACCCTGGGGTCGTGACCTGAGCTGAAATCAAGAGTCAGACATTTAACCGACTGAGTCACCCAGACATCCCTACAGTATTTTTTTTTTTTTTACCAAGTTACTTTTAGATTTAGATTTTTGAAGATATACCCCAGGTGTACTTTCTCTTTCTAGGATATATTTTAAATAACCTCAGTATTAACTCAGTCAGGTATAATGCCAAATACATAGGCTTTGGTTCTGCTTATTAACAATAATACTTGCCTTGAATAAATGACGTTACAGAACTAATAATTCTCTAGTAGCCATTCTGAATCTTTTTTTTTNCACTTGTGGGGATGAGCACTGAGTGTTATGTGGAAACTAATTTGTCAATAAACTATTAAAAAAAAAAACAGAAGCAAGAAAAAATAATTTAATCATCTCCTCATCAACAAATTTATGAACCTATTTCAATTTATTGCCCATGCATTATGTTCCTCCCTCCATAATTGGGTAAATGGTCCCAACAACCAAACCAACAACTAAGCCAATACCTCCACTTGTGGCTGAAGTCTCCCTTCAGGTCCAAGAAACACTGTGAAATTGCATTATCAAGTTAGTCTTCTCCAAAAGAGAATTCCCATTAGCATGTAAGCATGTTATACTCTCTCTTGTACCTAAAAAAAACCAAAAAACAAAAAACAAAAGACACTCCTTTGACCTCAGAGCCCTTTTAAACTCCATCTCCCACTTTTATGCTCTCATCGATAGAAAAAGTTGTTAAAAAATACTTTTTATATCTGTTCTCTCCAATTCCTTAACGCCCACTTCATAATCTTCACTATCCAATATCTTACCCCAAACAAACCATTGAAATTTTCTCACTGAATTTTTAAACTTGAGCGATTCTTTCTCAGTCCTCTTTTTTGAGCTCTTGGCAGCCTTCATTTATTTTTAAAAAAATTTTATATTTTATTTATTTCTGAGAGACAGAGAGAGAGTGCATGAGCAAGCAGGAGAGGCTCAGAGAGAGAGGGAGTCACAGAATCTGAAACAGGCTCCAGACTCTGAGCTGGCCGTCAGCACAGAGCCCCACGCGGGGCTCGAACCCACAAACTGTGAGATCATGACCTGAGCCGAAGTCGGATGTTTAACCAACTGAGCCACCCAGGTACCCCTCTTGGCAGCCTTTAAAACAGAAGATGCTTCCTGCTGCTTGAATCACTGCCTACTTGGCCACTGGGACAACACACCCTCAAAGTTTTCCTCCTACTACAAAGATGGCTTTTCTTTAGTCTCCTTTTGGGTATCTTCCTTATCTTTCAAAACTCTAAATATGGATTCTGCAAGCCTCAGTTGTGAATCTCTTCCTTTCTAATAGTGTTACCTCATTCAGGTCCCCCTTTATTTCTAGTTCCAAATACTTTCCTCACCTCCACACTTAAATTATTACACTGTGCGCTCAATAGCTGCACTTGATTGTTTCTTTTTATTAACGTTATTTTATTTTTGAAGGAGAGAGGCAGACAGACAGACAGACAGACAGGGAGTGAGTGTGGAAGGAGCAGAGAGAGAGGGAGACACAGAATCCAAAGCAGGCTCCAGGCTCTGAGCTGTCAGCATAGAGCCTTATGCCGGACTTGAACTCACAAACTGTGAGATCATGACCTGAGCCGAAGTCAGATGCTCAACCAACTGAGCCCCTTAGGTGCCCTTTCACTTGATTGTTTCTGTAACATTCTGTACATTAACCTGGGCCAGAGCAGAAATGCCCACCCCCTCTTTCAAGCAGCTAGTGTCTCCATGTTCCTCATCTAGGCTAGTACCTGCAAGTCATCCTAACTCATCCCTTTCCCTCCACTCTAGATTAGCAAGTGATTTAAACTTTGCCACCTTCAGGATAGATTCTAAATACAAACACTTCCTACCATTCTACCACAAACATCCTGAGTCATTCCACCATCATCCTCACTGGATTCCTGCAATAGATGGCTAACTGATCTCTGTCCTTCTTCTTTCTCTCCCTGTAGACTTTCTTCCAGGTAAGAACCAGTACATTCTTTTGGAAATGTAAATCAAATTATGGTATTCTTCTGCTCAAAAACCTTTCAGCAACTTCCCATCACACCTACAGTAAAGTCTACTGCCTAAATTCCATGGTCTGTAAGTCCCTCCTTGCTCTGATCTGTGCCTGTCATTCTACAAGTATCTCTAACCATGCTCCAGCCATGCTGGCCTTCTTGCCATTTCTTACCCAATTCAAACTTGCCTCACTTGTTATTATTGATGCCTGAAAAAAATCCACCTTCCCCAATTTTGAATATCTTCTTAGTTTTTCAAATTAAGTCTCAGGTCAATTACCACTTTCTCTGAAGGGTCTTCTCTAATTATGCTGTCTAAAATAATCTAAGAAGGCATGCTTTTAAATAGTAATTATTGTATAAAATTATATAATATAAAGATGACTACTCTCTTCTTCCTGGCATCCTCACTCACATCCCTTACATTCTTCTGATTCTGCATTAAACATACTTCTTTCTCAGTCTTCAATGCTACTTTTTAATATTTTTCAATCAATCTTTTAATTTTAACACCATGAGGATTCTGTATTTAGGCCTTTTATCTTTCTCTCAACAAACTTACCCATTATTCTCATTTATTACCTTCATTTAAATTGCCATTAATTTTTACTTATATCTATTTGTTTTCAGCTAAGATCTGTATGTAAAACTGCACATGCATCTCTTAGACTTCTTATTAATCATTTCTATTTGGACTCACACAAGCACCTGAAACTCAACATATTCCAAACAACACATAGTCTCATTCTTTTCTCCTTTTTTCTAAATTTAATCCTCATTCTATTTCCCCTACCTACTTTTATGCCACTACCAAGTTTCCATTTACCCAAACCACAAAACTTGGAGGCAATCTTCATTTCTTTCTTTTCCACACCTGTCAAAGTCAATCAGTGGACACTTTCAAAATATCCCACTGCTCCTTATTTCTATTTCTAATATAGAAATTCAAGTTCGTGTCATTTCTTTCCTGGATAGTAATAAGAGCACATTCTTTTACATACCTTTTCTGGTTGTGCACCCAGCAGCCATTCTTTCTTTCCTTCTGGCTTTTGGTTTATTTATTTGTTTGTTCTAATATCATTCATAATTTCCTTTTGGAAACTGAGTGTCCTCTATTAAATAGTTACTGCTCAATATGGTTGGGTTTAATGTGATTACCAGCTCTAGGTATTGGACTCATCAACATAAACCAGAATGCATGGTCTCACCCCTCACGCTGAAAAGGTAACAAAATTTTCAGTTTGACCAATTTGATTACATGCCAAGAGGATGATTTCTACATGAGTCTATTAGAACTTAAAACTAGTGACAGAAAACTTCACATGATCAATATCTTATTTTTACCCATCTATTCACATATCTATCTATCCATCTATCTATCTATCTGCTATTATCATAAATACCTTTTTTTTCCTGGTAACTTTTATTTGTAGTCTGTAATTCTGTATGTTTAAATGTATTTTGCATACATGTAATAACTTAAGTACCATTTGTATGTCATTATATTTCCCATGTATAATAGAATCAGCAAACGAAGGCAATAAAACTGTAGGGAAATTAATGAGATGAACTCTTATTCATGCATTTCTTCCATCCTCCAATAATCTACATTATAATCTTTAGAATTGTTCTTAATAGTTACATTATTTATGTATGCTTTCTTACAGGGCAATATATATCAGTCTGACAAGCTCTGTGAACCTGAGAATTAAGAGCACATTCAGCTACTGTGTTTTAAATAAGGGGCATTCTGCTATGCAGGTGTTTTGGTAATTGTGAGACACTGGGAAAAATCCCCCTTTCGGAGGTGTTCTGAGTCACACGTCCCACTGTGGTGTGGTGAACAGCCTAATGCTCACACACTGAGCTATAATGTGAAACATGTGGGAATAGTGCCTGATGCAGCCTCCTTTCAAGATGTTTTTCCATCATCACCACCATTACCTCCCCCACCCTGACAGCCCTCCATCATTCTGTTCTCCACAGGCTATCTTAGAAGATAAGCATGTCTACCCTTTCAGTTTTCTTACTTGAAATACGTGTCAAAAAGTGTACATTTCACTATAAAAGTGCATGTTCTAGAACTATAGACACATAGAAAAGAGTATGTTCTACAAAGTAAGAAGTGTCTACATGTAATTTTAATATTGAAGAAATATATTTATTTACCTTTTGTTCTCATATTGTTTATTTACAGAAATTAAGTAGGCATCCCAAGAGCTCTACATAAAGACCTCTTTGACAAAACACTTAAAGATTTTCCGCCTCACACTTATTTTCATTATTTAAAACGTGAACTTGACCAAATTTTGCATACCCAAAGTAGAAACTTACTAAGTGTTTTTACTTGTTTCATCTCGTTCCCTAGACATTTTTGGTAATATGCCTAGGATCCTCTCTGTCCAGGGATGGGAAGGGGCTATGTGGTTAGAGATCTGTTTATTTGATTCACAGCTCTGTCACACTCACCCCTGTGAACAACAGGGCAAATCACAGAATTTCCCTGGTCAACAATTTCTTCAAATAAAATACAAAGTAATCATGTGTATTTTTTAAGCCTATTATACGGAGAACAGTTAAAAAGGTATATAAAAATTCCCAATCCTGTACCTGTCATGCAATGGGTACTCTATATGTTAGTTTTCTTTGCCCATGTTTCTTCTCCTTTATACACATTTTGAGCCAATTAGAGACTTAACAAGCTTTTAAAAAATGCTTGTAAATGCAGAGTATTATTTATAGAAAGTTAGCAAGTTCTTTGTCATACATTTTCTCTATCTTCAAATCCCACAGTAAGATTATAGTATATATTTCCATTTAAGAACATGATGAGGTAAGAATAGTAAATAGATAAAAGTAAAATTTCTATTCAGTCTCTCCTCCTGGATTTCCTATTGGATCCCTCTTGGACTTTTTTTAACTGTGAAGTTTTAATTTTTTAAACCATGATTTTTTTTTCTGGCTTATGTCCTCCCTCAGTCCAAAGTCTAATATCTTCCCTGAGAAATACTACAGAGTGTCTAGATATTGTCTTTTCTTTTCTTTTTCTTTCTGTTTAGATGTTTTACAAATAATCTATAATCCAAAACATTCTTCTGTTTAAATCTAAATAGGAGATACTAGAAGAAGAAAAAATAATTTTACTAAAGGAATTAAGACTTTGGGACTTGGTATAAAAATTCAAGGATTTTTCTCTAGTGGGTCATTAAGAAAAGAATCAATATAGTAGTCAAATGAGTAGAGATGATTTGGGGTTTATATGGATTTAGGTAATAGGCATTGCTTAGAAAGATCTCGAAGCCCTTCCCACATCTGTGCCAGACATTATTGGTTGCCAATTGAATAACCATCTGCCTAACAGGCTGCTCATCTTGTTCCTATGTAAGATCAGCCTGCCTTTCAGTGCAAGTTGCATCCCTGCCCAGCTGATAGCAGGTCAGAGAGTAAATCCTAATTAAAATAAGTTGATCCAGTTATACAGCTGATGATTGGTATAGCAACAAGTGTGACCTAATTCTGAATCAGGAGAAATGAGAGACATTCCACTGGGGTGGGAGGTCAATTATTGGGAAAAAATTTTTTAGCTCCAAAACAGATACACAAAGAATGAATTTAGATGGGGCGACATCATCAAGGTAGCAACATAGGTCCATTCTCAACTTCTGTCTCCCTCACAAGAAGACCACCTAATAACTCTCCATAAGCAAGACACCATTGAGAAAACCTCAGAAAGTGGGGGTGAGGCTGAAGCACCCTCCTGGAACATAGAGACTGAGAAGAATTGCATTAGAAGAATGAGAAGAATGGGGACACTCTGACAATATTACCCCTACCCCACGTTAGCGCAACAACACACTTACAAATCTCCCCTGGTTCTACAGTTCTCCATTAGGAAAAAGAAAGCACCTCCCCTCATAACTAGAAGCCTGATCAATGACCCTGAACAGCCTCAGAACAACTTATCTGAAAAAGAAATTAAGAAACACTACCATGTACAAAACTTCAAGAAGAATAAATACCCAGGAAAAAATTTAACTGAAGAGGTGAAAGCTCTAGGATATTAATGAAAGGAATTGAAAAGCACAAAAAATGGATAGATAGTCTGTGCTCATGGATTGGAAAAATTAGTATCGTTAAAATGTCCATACTACTCAAAGCCATCTATAGATTCAGTGCAACTCCTATCAGGATTCCAATAGGATTTTTCACAGAACTAGAAAAAAATTCTAAAATGTATATGAAACTAGAAAAGACCCTGAATATCAAAGTAATCCTAAAATCACCAGAACAAATCTAGAGACACCACACTTCTCAATTTTAAACTATATTACAAAGCTATAGTAATCAAAACTGTGCTACTGACTTAAAATCAAACACAAAGACCACTGGAACATAATCAAGAGCCTAGAAATAAACTCATATATATATGGTCAACTAATATTAGACAAGGGAGCCAAGAATATTCAATGAAGAAAAGACAGCCTCTTCAATAAATTCTGTTGAGAAACTAGTGTATTCACACTCAAAACAAGGAAACAACAATGATTTTATGTTTATGACATCAAAATGACAAACAACAAAACAAAATAAACAGGTGTGACTTCATCAAAATAGTAGTCTAGCTTTGGCTACTGAACAGCACAAAAGCTGCTGAACAGCAAAAGAAATGTTCAGGAAAACTAAAATGCAACCTACCTAAAGGGAGAAAATATTTGCAATCCACATATCTTATAAAGGGTTAGTATTCAAAATATAAGGAACACATACAACTCATTATCAAATAGTAATCCAATTAAAAATGAGCAAGGGACCTGAACAGACATTTTTCCAAAGAAGATAATCAAATGGACAACAGTTGCACACAAACATGCTCAACCTAACTAATCATCAGAGAAAGACAAATCAAAACCACAATGAGATGAGGTAATGTCACACCTGTTAGAATGGCTATTATTAACAATGCAAGAGATAACAAGTATTGATGAGATGTAGAGAAAAGGCAACCCTTGGACACACTTGGTGTGGATGTGAGTTGGTGCAGCCACTATGAAAAACAGGATAGAGGATCCTCAAAAAATTAAAAATAAAACACCATATGATTCAACAAATTCCACTTCTGAGCATATACTTGAAAGAAACGAAATTGGTATTTGGAAGAGATACCTGCACTCCCATGTTCATTGCAGCATTTTCTATAGTAGCCAAGAATGGAAGCAATACACACACACACACACACACACACACACATACACACACACTTATTTATACAATAGAATTTTACTGAGTCATTAAAAAAAAGAAGGAAATTCTGCTATTTGCCACATGGATGAAACTTGAGAATATTATGCTAAGTGAAATAAGTCAGACAGAGAAAGGGAAATATGGAATGCTCTCACATATGTGTGGAACCACCCCCCTCAAAAAGAAATCCCAAAACTAAGTTCACAGAAACAGAGTAAATTAGTGGTTTCCAGGGGAAGGAGAAGGGGGATGGGTGGAGGGAAATGTCCATTTATAAGATAAATAAGTCCTGTAATGTACAGCAGGGTGACTATAGTTAACAAAATTGTATTGTATATTTGCAAATGGCTAAAAAAGTAAATATTAAAAGTTCTCATCATACACAAAAACTATTGTAAGTATGTGAGATGACGGATGTATTCACTGACCTTATTGCAGTATTTCACAAAACCCACACCTATCAAATCATTATGTTTTGCGCTTTAAGCTTACACATGTTATATATCATTTATGTCTCCAAAGAGCTGTACAAAAATAAGAGAGTAAAAGAATAAACCTACTCCCTTCTGTTTTTCAATTGTTTGGAGATTATCATCTGAGGCCATTATGTAACTGTTCCTCATGACTAGGAGGGGATGAGCCTGAGAACAAACGTCAAGAGGTTGAGGATGGCAGGGCGAAAAGGCGGGGAAATCGTGGGTCCTTACCGATACTATTCAACTGTAGAATTAACCTTAAAAATTCACTTGAGGACTTCCTACATAAAAGAAACCAATAAAAAAATGAATGTATATAACTGATACAAATGTTAAAAACTATACAGATATGTATGGATAGCTTAAAAAGAAATTGGAAGAGGGTATATGCTCTATTTGTACCAGACTGACAATGAGCTCTGGGGACTTTTGAATCACCTATCAGCAAATGGTGAAGGTTTAGGTAATAGCCAATTACTGAGTGAAATCCCAGGCTATTAATTATATGCCAGAGAGGACATCCACTTACTGATTGATTACATTCTAGACTGGAAACCGTTGTCACCATTTTCCTTCTGGGACTCGGCCACCAGACTATTATTACTGCACCTGCACCTTTGTTGTCCCTTGCACAAATATTCCATGATACCATCATCATTTCTAATCATTCTGTCATTATGAGAACATGCTGGATAATTTCCAAGGCAGAGAGGAAAGTGTTGTTTCCATTAGCCTTGTCTTGCTTAGTGTTTAAAGGCAAGATAGTTAACTCTGGACTATTCTACAGGATCCCTATCAAGTGCTATTTCTAAGAACTGCAAAATTCATTTATTGTATACAGAATAAACTATTACCAACCAACTGGTCAATATGAGATTACTGAGTGAGAAAATTAAAATGCATATGGTAATAAGTCAAGATCTCCCTCAAATTATATTTACTGACAGAATATGGGAGATTGGGGAAGTAAAACATAGTGATAGTAATGGCTCTTCTTGTAACAATCTCTCTGCAACTGACAGTTATACAGAAAAGAGAGGCAGCAGAGTATTTTTCATTAGAAGTCGATAGATTCTGCAAAGCTGTCAAATGTTAACTAGCTTACCTTCTGCTCTTTGCAAAAAGGTTAATGGATACAGCACATTTTCCAATGTGACTCTGAAAAACAAAGAATTACAAATAGTATGTCGTGGTATTTGTTTTTCTTCTTTTTTAGCCTACCTCTTTGTAAAAGCAAGAGATTGAATGTCATATCAAAGCTTTCAGCTATCAAAAAATTGTTAGTGATCACATGTGTGGGGTGGGGTGGAGTGATATAGAGTGGTAGTGGAGCCATTGTAAATGAATCTCAAGTTGTTAGTATGTAACATTGGGGATGAGCCTTTATTCCTTTGAGGATCCAATGTTGTTGGGATTTTTTTAGGCTTATTTATTTATTTTGGGAGAGACAGAGACAGCGTGAGGGAGGGAGGGGCAGAGAGCGAGGGAGAGTGAGAAAATCCCAAGCAGGCTCTGCACTGCCAGAACAGAGCCTGAAGTGGAGCTCAAACTCACAAAACTGTGAGATCATGACCTGAGCCATAATCAAGAGTTAAATGCTTAACCGACTGAGGCATCCAGGCGTCCCAAGGATCCAACTTATCCTTTTGTAGGAACATACTCTTTATTTAGCACCTGTCTAGTTTGTTCACAAATATTTTATAACTACATGTTATAACATTGAATCATTTATATCAAAAGGTTATGACTAACCTATAGGTACATATTAAAATAACACAGTTGACTCCAGCTTCTAATCACTCCGGGTAAAAAACAAAAAACAAAAACAGGGGCACCTGGGTGGCTCAGTCGGTTAAGCATCCGACTTCAGCTCAGGTCATGATCTCACAGTTCATGGGTTCGAGCCCCGCGTGAGGTCTGTGCTGACAGCTAGCTCAGAGCCTGGAGCCTGTTTCAGAGTCTGTGTCTCCCTCTCTCTCTGACCCTCCCCTGCTCACGCTGTCTCTCTCT
Organism: Crocuta crocuta; assembly: GCF_008692635.1. Lineage (NCBI taxonomy): Eukaryota > Metazoa > Chordata > Mammalia > Carnivora > Hyaenidae > Crocuta > Crocuta crocuta. Next base: position 4,918,189 of record NW_027531910.1, read on the forward strand.
CTCTCTCAGGAATAAATAAAACATTAAAAACAAAACCAAAAACAAACAAAAACAACACCGCATTATCAACTCTATCCCCTTCTTCTCTCCAGAAAGCAAACAGTGATCTGTATTTCAGACTGACCATTCCCTTGGTTTTCCTCATAGTTGTACTACATACATATGTATTCCTAAACCTGATTAGGTTAGTCTTGTGTATTTGGGGATATTTTATTCATGGAACCATACTGTATATACTCTTGTGTGACTTGCTTTATTTACTCACCATTCTGCTTTGGAGATTTATTCTGATGGATGTCTCATTCAGTTATCCTGTCTCTAGAAACTTGTTGCTAGACGCTTTGCTGCTTTAAACATTCTTGCGCGTGTTTCCCAGAGCACTTGGGAGTTTCACCTGGGTGTGTAGGTAGGAAAGTTGTGTGAATTCCTATTCGCAACAAGAAGGCATCAAAGCTTCTGAGCTGGTATTTTCAATCTTACAGTTTTGCCAGTCTGGTGAGTGTAAAATTTTCTTTGCTTTAAATGATAACTAATGAATTGAGCGCATTTTTCACAAATTAATGTTTCATTTTTGTTTCCTTTATTGGGGTTATTTTCAATAGAAATTCTTTTGTCTTTCTGTTATTTTGGGAATGTTCTTTACTTATTTTGGACACTAAGGCATTGTTGGTGAACTGTGGGAAATGACCACTCTAAAGCCATGGTTGTGTTTTCACTCCTTTTATGCTGCATCTTGATAAACAGATACTCTTACTTTCAATGCACTCAGAGCGGCTTTTTCCTTTATGCTTTATGCATTTTGTATTTTTAATGGAATAATTTCCTATCTTAGTTTTATAAAATTCTGTCCTATATTTTCTTCCTGGGTTACTTTAGATTTCATTTTGCACAATTGATTATTTACATATGTTTACGGATAAACAATTCCCTTCTACCATTTCCTGAATAAGGTATATTTTCCTCATTAAACTCTAATGCTACATTTGTTATAGATCAAGTTTTCATACTTATACATGTCTGAGTTTCCTTTTTTGTTGTATTGGTCTGTTTTTCTATTTCTGTCTCAATAGTATTCTGATTTAAATATTGTTACTTTATAATGTGTCACCTGGTTGAAAAATATCTCCAAACCTTTTTCTCCTTCAGAAGAGTTTTAAATATTCTTAATCTTTCCCTTTTTGTATAGATTTCTAATCTATATTTTCAATTGCCATGAGCAACTCTGTTGCAGTCTTGATAGGAGTCAAATTGAATTTGCAGAGACTACAGACTTGAGTCTTCCAGTATTGGATCTTCTTGCCTATGAGTATGGTGCCTCTCTTTCTCTCTTTCCATTTAATCTTTCTCAAATTAGTTGACTTGTATTAATAATATTCTTCAAAATATGATTTCTGAAAATCTGTCAGCTTTGTTTCTACTTCTAAAATATTTTGTGACTATGTATACAAAAACATATGTATATAAATATGTTTTAGGTTCTTACTGAGAATATAAAGTAAAACAATTAGTTTTTATTGGCATTTTTGACAAGCAATAAATTATTTTATTAATTGTCATAATTTTAGACTGGAGACTAGAGGTTGGCAAATTTTTTTTTTTTTCTGTAAAGGACCCCATAGTAAATGCTTTAAACCCTGAGGTCCATATGGTCCCTCACAATTACTCAGTTGTGTGTCACTGTAGTATGAAAGCAGGCATGGACAATAAGTAAATGAATAAGCACAGCATGGCTGTGTCCCAATAAACTTCATTTACAAAAACAGGTGGCAAGCCAGTTTGGGCCTGTGGGCCATTGCTTGCTGACCTCTGTGTTAAGCTGTCATATCAACTGCCAATAACAGCTATCTCTTTCTTTTAAAAAAAATCTTCATTTTTAAAATTCATTTTTATTTTCTAATTGTTCTGGCTAGGAAGCCCAGAATAATCTTTAACAGAAGTGTTGAAAGTGGGCCTCAAGCGTTGTTCCTGATTTTAAAAAGAATGTTTCTAATAGTTCATTCATGTGTTTGGTCTGCACAGATTCATTGGATTATGGAAATTTTCCTCTAGTGCTAGTCTATGAGCTGTTTCATCATTATTCTTTCCCTATCTCTACTGAGATATTTGAATGTTTCTTTCTCCTATAATTTGTTAATGTTATGAATTACATTAACACATTTTGTAATGTTAAACCAACATTATATCACATATACATTTGTACATGCTGGGTATTATCTTTCAAAAATATCATTTGGCTTTCTTTCTTTCTTTCTTTCTTTCTTTCTTTCTTCTTTCGTTTTAGAATGTGGTCTATTCTTATGAATGAAATTAATCTGTTTATTTTCTTTGACTAAGTGTCCTTGTCTGGTTGTAATGAAAGCTAAAACAGTTACACTAATGGAGTGGTCAGGTGTTCTCTCCTTTTTTATTTTCTGGAAGATTTTATATATTATCAAATTAACTCTTCCTTACATTTTTAATGGACTTCTTTCAAACTCTCTGTGCCTGTAATAACTTCTGTGGGCAGATTCTTAATCACTGATTCAATTTTTAAAACAATTACAGAATTATTTAATTGTTCTATTACTTCTTGATTCAGTTTTCGTATTTTGAATTTTTCTAGAATTGTGATTTGACTAAGGTTTCAAATTTGCAGGCACAATTTTATTCAAAACACTGTTGAAATATGTTTTAAATTTCTGCAACATTTGTAGTTATATACCTGTTTTCATTCTTAGTATTATTTGGCCCCTTTCTATTTACTTGGTCAATCTTGCCAAAGCATTGTCAATTTTATAAAGCTTCTCAAAAAGTGATAGTGTTCCTTCATTAATCCTCTGTATTACTTTTTTCTTTTATTGATTTTCTTATTTTTATTAGCCTATGCTTCATTAATATTTAGTCTGCTCTTTTTTTGCTGACTTAAGTTGAATACTACTTACAAAATTTTCTATTATAAGCATTCAAAGCTACACGTTTTTCTCTGTCATTTTAGCCACATCCTATATTTTGAGATCTTATTTTAAATAAAATAAAATAATTAATTTAATTTTAATTTAATCAATTATATATATATTTTTTAATTTATCTTTGACTTATTTTTTGGCAAATGAGCTACTTAGGAAATTCATTTAAAATTTTTCAAGAATGTAGGGTTTTAAAGTTACCTTGTAATATTGGTCTCCAACTTTAGTGCATTCTGGTCAGACTGTTTTATATTATATCAATTCTTTGATTTTTTTAATTACTTAGCATACCGTCAATTTTCAAAAGATTTCAAGTGTGCTTAAAAGAATAGGTATTCTCTCATTCTTGTGTGAAGGGCTCTGTAAATGTACATGGAATCAAACTTTTTAATTATACAGTACAAAAATTCTATACACTTATTTTCATTTTTTAAAATTTGCTTTAATGTTTATTTACTTTTGAGAGATAGAGACAGAGCATGAGCAGCGGAGGGACAGAAAGAGAGGGCGATACAGAACTCACAGCAGGTTCCTGGCTCTGAGCTGTCAGCATAGAGCCTGGCACCGGGCAGAAGCCCACAAATTGTGAGATCGCAACCTGAACTGAAGTGGGATGCTTAACTGACTGAGCCACCCAGGCTCCCTATATTCATTTTCTTAATCTCATTTTATCACTTAATATCATTTAATGGGAGAAGTTTGCTATAATTTACCCTATTTTCTCTTAAGTTTTGTCAATGGCATCTATTTTTATATCTATCTGTTCAGCATCTATATTATTAGGTATATGCAATGTATAATGTTTATGTCTCATTTTTGAGTTGAAGCTCCTATTCATTTTTTCGAAATGTTTTTTGATTAAAGTACATTTCACATTAATTTAGCTACCATAATGTTCAATTTACTTGTTTTTGTCTGATGTTATTTTCCTTTTGTAAAATTCCAAATGTTCTACAATAATGCTTCTTTTGTAAACAGAATGAGACTAGAACTTTAAAATAAATTCTTAACATACTTGTCTTTAAAAGAAGAGTACTTTTACATTTACTAAATTACTGACATATTTTGTATTTTTCAGTCTATATAATTTCTATATTTTTTTCTTTTTTTGACTTTTTCTGTCAATTTTTCCTAGTCTAACTGTGAACAATACTCTATTTCTCATATTTTAATGGTCATTCTTGAAATTTAATATACTATATAATTTAACAAAGGTTTTACCATGTCTTTATTTTTTTAATTTTATTTGTTTAGAGAGAGAGAGAGAGAGCACAGGGGAGGGGCAGAGAGAGAATCCAAAGCAGGCTCTACTCTATCAATGTGGAGCCTGACATGGGGTTTGAACTCACAAACTGTGAGATCATGACCTGATTTGAAAGCAAGAGACTGACATTTAACTGACTGAGCCATCCAGTAGCCCCTTAATCATGTCTTTACACTACTACTGAAAAGTAGGCATTGTGCTCTTTCCCAAGCTATACCTTTGCCAGTGTTTTACTTCAATCTTCTTTCTTTTTAACGTTAGGTCATGATGTTATGATTTTATAAAATCAATGTTTATTTAGATTTATATGTTCCTTCTTTTATCTCACACTGTCTTTCTAGAAAACCTTTCTTCTTTCTAAAATTTTTGGGAGCTCCTTAAGTAGGATGTATTGATTGTAAATTCTCTTAATTTTTGCTAGACAAAAAAATAAAATTGTATTCTCTCTTTTTTCTTAATACTTTTGGCAGGTATATGGTTCCAGTAATGTTTTTCTAAGGCCATTGAAAGTATTATTCTACTCTTCTGACTCATGGAGTTGTCAAGAAATCAGCTTTTAGTCAAATTATCATTGCCTAGTTAGGAAATTTGTCTTTTCTTTTGGCTACTTAATTTAACATTCTTTCTTTTGTTACATGTTCTTCAGTTTTATTGCAATATTTTAAGTATAGATTTCTAGCAATTTATTTTGCTTGGGATCTGTTGGGCTTTTGAGGGTTGAGAATCCATACTTTTCTTCTGTTCTGGAAAATTCTGTTTGCTGAATTTTCAAGTAGTGCCCAGTATTCTTTTCCCATAAGCTCCATCTCTAAATCTCTCTTCAGTAGGTCTTATTAGATGAATGCTTGACCTGTCCATTTTAACTGCCTTAATTATTAATCTCTCCTCAATGTTTTGCATTGCATTTTTTTCCTCCACAACATAATTTTTGTCAGTCCTTCAGAATGATCTTCAGCTTTGCCCACCTTGTACAACAAATTAATTTTGGCTTGTTTTCATTTAAGTCACACAAAGAATATTAATATTGGCCTTAAACCCATATGAGGGCCAGCTTATGGAATGAATTAACAGGGAAAACTTTTTTTCTCTCATCCAGTGTCAATGTCCAGAGCAATATAGATGAATATCTTTATTAAAAGTATGTTATTGCTATTACTAGTAATTTAAAATCTTCCTTCTGTAAAGTGTGGTTATTTCCCTAGATTCTCCTTTCATTGAGTTCACCCCTCCTTCAGAGGTCCTGGCTTTATGCAGGCTCTAGATTTTGTCTAATGTTCCCTGAACACATAGCCCTCCACAGGCTTAGCTGTGAACAATATGACATAGGCAGATTTCCTGAGCACACATATACCTCAGTGCTCATGTATCAGGATACATGATTTTCTGATAACTTCAGGTGCCTAAGAATTTCCCTCCTATTCTAGTCAGTTTAGTGATGAATGTAAATATGTAATGTGTGTATATATGTGTCATAAGTTACAAATAATATTTATAAGTTAAAATATTGTTAGCCCTAAATATTTTTTAAATTCAGGTATAATTGACATATAGTGTTATATTAGCTTCAGGTGCACAATATAGTGATTCAACAACTCTATACATTTCTCAGTGCCCATCAAGGTAAGTGTACCCTGTTTCCCCCATTCTCCACCCATCTTCTCTCTGGCAAACACCAGTTTGTTCTCTGTAGTTAAGAGTCTGTTTTTTTGGTTTGTCTCTCTTTTTTTAAATTTTATTTGTTCATTTGTTTTGTTTCTTAAATTCTACATATGAGTGAATTTATATGGTATTTATCTTTATCCGAGTGACTTATTTCAGTTAGCATTATACCCTCTAGCTCTATCCATGTTGCAAATACCAAGATTTCATTTTTTTATGGCTGAGCCACAGTGTATTTATACACTACATCTTCTTTATCCATTCATCTGTTGATGCACACTTTGGGTTGCGTCTATACCTTGGCTATTGTAAGTAATGCAATCAGCATAGAGATACACATATCTGTTTGAATTCATGGTTTTATTTCCTTTGGGCAAATACCCACTACTGGAATTATTGGATCATATAGTAATTCTATTTAATTTTTTGAGGAACATCCATACTGTTTTCTTGGTGGCTGCACCAGTTTGCCCTCCTGGCAATAGGACATGAGCGTTCCTTTTTCTCCACATCTTTGCCAACACTTGTTATTTCCTGTGGGTGTTTTTTTTTTTTTTTAAATTTTAGCCACTCTGACAGGTGTGAGATGATATTCAATTGTGGTTTTGATTTGTATTTCCCTGGTGATGAGAGATATTGAGAATCTTTTCATGTGTCTGTTGGCTATTTGCGTGTCTTCTTTGGAAAAATGTCTATTCAGATCCTCTAACCATTTTTAATTGGATGATGATGATGACGATGAGTATTATTATTTTTTTATGTAGAGTCTTCTAATATATATTTTGGATATTGACTCCTTATTGGACATATCATTTGCAAATATCTTTTCCCATTTGGTAGGTTGCTATTTTGTTTTGTTAATAGTTTCTTTCACTGTGCAGAAGCATTTTATTTTGGTGTAGTCCCAATAGTTTAATTTTCTTTTTGTTTCCCTTGCTAAAGGAGACATATATAGAGAAAATCTTACTATGGATGATGTCAAATACTTTTTAAAACTGATATTTTTAGATGTTATGAATATTTAGTTACTGTGAAAGCAAAACTCAGACAATAATCATTTTATGGGTCCACAGGTAAATATCATAGATTTAAAACCTGAGTCTCTTTCTCTTTGCATAGTTAAAATTTTAGTTACCTAATGGCATAAAGTTATTATGTAAAGCACTATATGGCCTTTATTTTGGTAAGGTAGGTTCCTTCTATATCAGTTTGTTGAGAATTTTTTTCATGAAAATGTATCTAATATTGTAAAAGCTTTTTCTAGATTTAGTGAGATTATCATGTATTTTTATACTTCATTCTGTTATTGTGATATTTCACATTAATTTACTTGTATATGTTCAACCATTCTTTTATCCAAAAGATGAATCTCACTTGGCCATTGTGTACAAATGTATTAATGTACTACTGAAGTCAGCGTTGGAATAGAAGAGAGAGTCTAGAATTAAAACCACACATATACAGTCAACTGATCTTCAACAAGGGTGCCAAGAACACACAATGGGAAAAGGATCTTCTCTTTAACAAATGGTGTTGGGAAAACTGAATATCCACATTAAAAAGAATGGAATTTGACCCCTATCTTATACCATACACAAAAATAAACTCAAAATGGATTAAAAATTTAAACATAAGACCCAAAAGTATAAAACCTTTAGAAGAAAACTTAAGGGAAAATCTTAACAAGACATTGGTCTTGTCTATAACTTCTTTAATATGACACCCAAAACACAAGCAACCAAGGCAAAAATAAACAAAAAAGGACTACATGAAACTTTAAATAATCTGTATAACAATGGAAACAATCAATAAAATAAAAAGATAACCTACATAATGGGAATAATATATGCAAATCAGCCATCTGACAAAGGGTTAATATTCAAAATATATAAGGAACTCCTACAACCCAATATAAACAAACAAACAAATAAATGAAATTTAAAAGTAGGCAAAGGACTTGAATAGATATTTCACCAAAGACATATAAATGGCCAACAGGTATATAAAAGATGCTTGGGGCACCTGGGTGGCTTGGTTGGTTTAGGTACCAACTTTTGATTTTGGCTCAGATCATGATCTCATGGGTTGGTGAGTTTGAGCCCCCGGTTGGGCTCTGAGCTGGGCAGGGCTCTTGAACTGGCCATGCAGAGCCTACTTGTAATTCTCTCTCTCTTTCTTTCTGCAGCTCTCCTGCTCTCTCTCTCCCTCTCTCAAAATAAATAAATAAACTTTAAAAACAAAGATGCTTAAGTTATCTAATGATTAGGGAAATACAAATAAAAACCATAATGTTATTTCATCTCATACAAGTTAAGAAGGCTATTATGTATAAGAAAAGATGTGTTATGAAGATGTAAAGAAATTGAAATCCCTATATACTGCTGGTAGGGATATAAAATGGTAGATTTATGGGCACCTAGTGGCTCAAGTGTCCAACTCTTGGTTTTGGCTTAGGTGATGATCTCACAGTTTGTGGATCAAGCCCCGTATCCAGCTCTGTGCTGCCAGTGCAGAGCCTGCTTGTGATTCTCTCTCTCTCTCTCTCTCTGCCCCTCCCCTGCTCAAGCTCTCTCTCTCGCAAAGTCTTAAAATGGTACAATTGCTAAGGAAAATAGTATGGATATTGGTATAAATATTCCTCATAAAATTAAAAATAGAACTAATTTTTTAAAAACTAAAAAACTAAATTTTTAATAGAAATTTAAAAATGACTCAGAAGTCCAACTTCTGTATACATACCAAAAGAATTAAAATCAGGTTCTCCAAAATATATCTTTAATCACATATTTATTACAAAATAGTCAAGTTACAGAAACAGCCTAAGTATCTGTTGATGGATGAATTGATTTAAAAAAAAAAGTGGCATATAAATACAATGGAATATTATTCAGCCTTCAAAGAAAAGAGGAGTGCCTGGGTGGCTCAGTCGATTAAGGGTCCCACTTTAGCTCAGGTCATGATCTCACATTTCATGAGTTCCAATCCCGCATCAGGCTCTTGCTGACAGCTCAGAGTCTGGAACTTGCTTCAGATTATGTTTCTCCTGTCTCTGCTCCTTCCCTACTCATGCTCTGTCTCTCTCTGTCTCTCAAAAATGAATAAATGTTAAAACATTTTTTAACCAAAAAAAGTAAATCATGCCACTTACAACCACGTGAATTGAACATTATAGTAAGTGAAAGAAGTCACAGAAAGAAAACTATTGCATGAATCTATTAATATGAGGTACTTAAAATAGTTAATCTCATAGAAGCAAAGACTAGAACAGGGTTCTTGGTACTGGATGACAGGAAATTGGGAATTGTTATTTAATTGGTATATAGTTTTAGTTGTTCAAAATGAATAAGTTCTAGAGATCTGCTATACCACATCGTGCCTTTAATCAATAATATTGTAATGTGCATTTAAAAATGTGTTAAAAGGGTAGATTTCACAGTAAGTGTTATTAGCACAAATATATATGCATATGCACACCATGCACACACACATACACACACAAAGGGACATTAGGAAGCTTTTAGATTTAATGGATATGTCTATTACCTTGATAGGGGTGATGTTTTCACAGGTATATGTGTTATGTTTAAACTCATAAAATTGTATGCATTATGTTCAGTGTTTTGTAGATCAGTTATACTTCAATCAAGCTGGGTTTTTTTTTAAATAATTTTTTAATGTTTAATTATTTTTGGGAGAGAGAGACAGAGCGTAAGCAGAGGACAGGCAGAGGGAGAGGGAGGCACAGAATCCAAAAGAGGCTCCAGGGTCAGAAGTGTCAGCACAGAGCCCAAAGTGGGGCTCCAACTCTAGAACAGTGAGATCATGACCTGAGCTGAAGATGGATGCTTAAACGACTGAGCCATCTAGGCTTCCCAGGCTGGTTTTTTTTTTTTTTTTTTTTTAAGCTAACTAGATCCCACACAATTATTTCTGTCAATCTCTTAAATGCTTTAGATGGTCAGTCATCATAAACGCTCTGATATATTCTATGACTGTGTTTGCTCACGAGTGCAACCTTGGTACCTAAAACAGCACCTGGCATATAGCATCTTCTCAAGAAAGATTTTTCTGAATGAATTTTGTATGATATATATGAATACTCAATGTTTCTTTTTTTTAAAATTTTATTTATTTTGAGATAGAGAGCATGAGTGGGGGAGGGACAGAGAGAGGGAGAGAGAGAACCCCAAGCAGGCTCCATGCTGTCAGCTCAGAGCTCAATGTGGGCACTGATTTCATGAACCATGAGATCATGACTTGAGCCAAAATCAAGAGTCCTATGCTTATTCAACTGAGCCACCTGGGCGCCCCTATAGGTGCCTATATTGAGTATACTCAATGCATTTTCAAGGTGTCTTCTTCAAATACCACTTCTCCCATTTCTTTCTAAGAAATATACAGTTCATCTTCATCTTTTTAATTCTACAGATGGCCTATTTACTTAGATATGTATTAATTTGAAAGAATGGCATACACAACTTATTCTATTCTTGAAAAATGTAAATTCATAGAAATCTTTTTCAACTATTTTTATTTCCCTTAACCAGTTTTATTGATCCTGAAATTACTTTAACTGAATAAGGGTATTTTTTTTAGCTGTTGCATTTCCTCTCAGTTATCTGACTTCATTAATATTTTAAGGATTGCTCCATATTCATTTCCTCTTGTTGAGTTCCTAGAAAATATTATTTTCTTCCTACCTTTCACATCATTTTTATCACATTGATCCAGTAAGTTATGCTGAAATTTCTAAATTCTGTAACCAATTTTATGTTTTATTACTCATGTCTTATATGACATTGAGGGAAAAAATCTCCCTTTAGTTCATCAAGATCCGCAACTGTAAATATCCATCACATATTAATATTTGGTTTGAAAGTCTTTGATTAGGCATGAGCATGAAAGGATATGAAATGATCTAATTCATTAATGTTGTTTAAAGTGTATGACTCCTTGGGCAGCAGCTTCAGTAAAATTAGTACCTTGCAACCTGGAAAACACAAACTTATTCCATATGGAGTGTGTCAAACTAGAGAGAATTCCAAATCTTATATTATATTCAACTTTACACAATGTCTAAAAGTTCAGGGTAGAAACATGTTTAAAACCTTGCCCTGATCTTTTTCAGTAAAAATGCATTTGTATGCAAATTATACTGTACAGTGTACACCTGAAAGTGTATTGCTTTGCATTTTTCCTAAGCCCCAGTAAAATAGTTAAAGGACGTCTGAAGGATGTTTGATTTGAAAATGCTTTTGAATAAGAATGTAAAATAAATTTAAAAACAATTTCTTTATGCCTGCCACAAGATCGGTATGTGGTATAAAACTGGCTCAATATTCAAAAGGCATTGTTTTCACTGCCCTTATTAGTGTATATGATGGCCATGGCAAAATTGGATCTACATGCACAAAGCCGTGTGGAATGTGTATATTGTTACCAACATTTTGCAGGAAGTAATGTTTTCTTACCAGGTCAGCAATGGAAAGATCAGAGGTGAAAGTGAATGTAGAAGACTGGAAAGATCACTCACTTTAGAAACTGAAATACATGATAAATCTTTTCTTTGCCATCCATAGGGACGTAATTTTGGAGAAGCTTTTAATTGCCTCCTGAACTCGATTTCCTTACTCATAGGTGTATAAAAAACATTTTAAAGTAATAAAAGTATGTTAAATGATATAATCTAACCTTTTAAGACCATCTTTCCAACAAATATGCATTTAAATGAAATTCAGGGCCAAGCCCTCTGTCTGTAGACTAAATCTGATAAAGATGTGTCTAAATTTACTTGCATTATTCATTCTAATCTCTAGGCATTACAGGAAGAGAGACGTGCTCAAATACTCACATTCTCCTTGTTTCCTTGGATAAAATGCAGCATACCTATAAAACTGTGAAGGCCAAATCACATGTGGAGCACCTGCTAATATATGTCTGGATTATCTTAGCACCAATGTTATTGTTTAGAAATCAATATTTAACATATATTCCAGTTAAATTTTCTTATGTGGATTTTAAATACCTTTTACATAATTGAACAAGGAAATGTGTAGTCATGGATATCATTCTATATTGATTTGGACATTTGCCATCTGCCAAATTTTATTTATGATAAAAAACAATCAAATAAAAAGAAAAAACTTTTATTAAGATATTATTTTCTCATCTGCAAACTGAAGAAAATAGATGTTTTTAATGACTTACTTATTAAACATATGCACTAAAAATATAAAACAAGTATATCTGTTTTGCCTTCAATATCCAGTTTTTTATATTTATAAAAACTCACATGAAATCAATGGTAATTTTTATGTTAAAAATACTTTAAGTGATAAAATAAAATTTTCATTAATAGCCTAACTGACACCACTTTATTTTATTTTATTTTTAAAAAAATTTTTTTTAATTTATTTCTAGGAGAGAGAGACAGCGTGAACAGGGGAGGGTCAGAGAGAGAGAGGGAGTCACAGACTGAAACAGGCTCCAGGCTCTGAGCTGGCAGTCAGCACACAGCCCGACGCGGGGCTCGAACCCACGAACCGCGAGATCATGACCTAAGCGAAAGTCGGACGCTTCACCGACTAAGCCACCCAGGCGCCCCAGGAAAACTGAGTTCTTGATGAGAGTGATTTGTGGCACTTTAGATAGCGGCCGTAAGATTTCATCTCTGGCCCATTATGTACTCATAATTTTTTTGCAGAGCCAAGTCTAATGCATTGTGGTGTCCAAAACACAAGGAAAATATATCAAAAGAAAGAATGACCATGATATATAATAGTTTTTTCTTTTAAATTTAAAGTATATATTTCATTTCCAATTCATGCTTGTTCTTATTTCATACTGCTTTAAAGCTTCTTCCTCAGAATTATGGTGTGAAGCCAGCCCATAAACTATTTGGAATTATATATCACATTACCTGGATGCAATAAGTATCACCATTACAGTCAAGACAGAAATTGATTTGGGGTGTTTCTTAGTAAATAATATAGTCTTTAATTCTTCAAGGACTCGAAATTCTTCAAGTTAATATGATTGTGATTCCTATAAGAACAGCTGATATTATCCTAGCAGCAAGAGAGAAAAAATCCAATTTTCTTTTTTAAGCTTAATTGAGATGGAAAAAAACTTGGGGTAGGAAATATTTTTACTTAAAGAATATAAATTTGATGTCCACCTAGGTATCTACCATTACTATGATTTAAAATGTATGAGATTCAGGGTTTTGTGACTGGTTCAGGAGAGCGTGTGACTCTTGATCTTCGGATTGTGAGTTCAAGCCCCACATTGGGTATGGAGCCTACTTTTTTAAAAAAGTATCAAGTACAATGGGATAATGTGCAGGTAATATATATAATTTATTTTTTAAGTTTACTTATTTATTTTGAAAGATAGCATAAGCAGGGAGAGGCAGAGAGAGAGGAAGAGAGAGAATCTCAACTACGCTACTCACTGTCAGCGCAGAGCCCGACATGGGGCTCACTCTCAAACCATGAGAGATCATGACCTGAGCCAAAATCAAGAGTTGTATGCTTAACTGACTGAGTCACCCAGGTACCTCTGTAATTTATTTTTAGAGCACTTATCAAAGAGGAACATAAAATAAGAAATGTAAAACATTACATAATGTCCACACCTGTACACACCACATTTGATTTTAATACCCACCCAAGCCCCACCCTTTGTTCCCTTTGTGCTTTTTATGGTAATAATTAATTTAATTTACTTGCCTTTCCAATTAGAATGTTTCTTTTTCTCTTCAGCTTGGTATTCCTGGCTCCTAGGTCCATACTTCAAATAAACTGCATGCCTGATAAGATTTTATCATAATTAATAAAAGAGTATGAGTAGGGGAGGAAGGAAAATAGAGAAGAAAATATAAGCTATATAAACCACGCAAGAAGCCTCTCCCCAGGGTGATATACATATATAAGATGGACACCAATCTAGTTAAATTAACATTTCCACAAATGCATGTCAAATGTTTGTAAAAACAAACAGAAACTTCTATGACTTAAACTTCTATGACTAGAGAAGTTTAAGCCTAGTGGGTCTGAAAAAAATAGTTTATTCAGTTTATTTACATTTATTTCACAAAGCTTTATAATTGGGTTTTAAGAAATGAATGCTTAATATTTATCAAATATCCTCTTTGCTGGGCTACTCTATCTTCTAGCTGCAGAAACCTCAAATGACATAATCTGTTAGTAAGTGTCCCTACAGGCAGAGTCCCTGAAGATAAAAATATCAGTCTTTCTTATTTTAACAAGTAATAAGAAAACAAATGAATTAATATGAAATAAGAAGATGGTTGCAATCTACTAAAACTCTCTGACATATTGTTGCCTACCCATCTGACTGTTTATATCTTAAGATTTCATTTATGTATCTAATCTCAGATAATATGCTTCTGATTGTGGGATAATATTTGACAAACCTTATTAAGCAATTTCTTCTTCACTGAATCATTTCATTTTAAATTCACAAAACAGCTTAATTTAGTGATTTATTATGGTGCTAAATCTATTACAAGTGTTTCATAAGATGTGGTTACAGAACAGAGAGCAAACATTTGGTTTGCTCGTAAAACCACACCTGAGAGGATTTGAAAAACTCCTCTGACATCAGATGAAATAATTTCAAATCACAGACTATTTTATTAAATTCAACAAAGAAATCAAAGGCTCCAAAAGAGATGGCCAAAGACAAAATGAGGTGAGAATGTAGTTTAAAAAGGCAAGCTAACAGAAAGCTTATTTATCAAATAGCACCCCGTGCAAGGCTGCGGTGTACATTGCGTGCACGCACACACACAGACACACACACACACACATATACATACATACATGAGCCTCACTGTTAAGTAAACAGGCTTGTCAAAGATTCTATTTTTACTTTAAATCTCTCATTACACATGTACATACACATAGAGATGGAGTAAAGAAAGGAAATGTGTTTCTCATGCTGTCAGCATCGGGCATCATTTACTTAATAGTTTACTTCCTAATACATGAAAACACAATACAGCATTAGAAAGTCATACTCTATAAACTACTCTATAGAGAGAAGAGAGAAACTTGTTCCAGCCTTGAGAATCTGAGGCCTCTTAAAATAAGTTGTGAATTGCCCTTTTTAATCAGGACACCAGGGAAGAGAATGATTTCTTTTGAGTGCCGGCACTTCAGAATTCCTGGTGTCAAGTAGAAGCCCACGGGCTTCAGGAGCCAGGTTCTTCCCCCTTGAAGGAGTCTCTGTGCATGCACATTAGATGCTTACATGCTCTTGAATGCAGCCTATTATGAGGACCACAAAGAAGAGATCAGTGAAAAGAATTTCTTACAGAAATAGGCATTACCCCAGGAGCCAGTTTTAGGCTGGGAGTAATAGAAAGATAAAATAAAAAGGTTGTGACCTTCATTCTTCATCTCCCTACAACTTGATGGCTTATTCTTGATATAAATCCTTCTGGCTAAAATATAGACTTGAAAAAACATTAAAAACACCAGACTTTGGTGAGGTGTGGGGAGGTGGAGGGGGTTCCTGCGGAGCAAAACTCTGATTACACAGTGGGTGTCAGCTCTTTCTTCCGAACAAAATTTATTTTGTATGATTTACTCTTGGAGTCTTCTCTCTATATCAATTCTTGCTATGTGCTCATCAATTAATTTGAAACATTTTTTTTTTGGAATTGAGGAGGAAAGGACGTTTAAATTGGATCCAAAAAGTTTGCTAATTGTTTCTGTCTGTATGTTTTTACCTCTGTGCATTTTTATCTAGCTTTCATAAGAAAATGGACTCAATGCACCCAACAAAACTAACATTGTAATCTCAGGAGCGTCCCAGTTATTATATAAAAATAATTTGTGTGATTCTTACTTCTTTGCTCATTATCTTACTTGACTTTGCATTTAGCTATTTCTTTAGCTATTAATTATCCTGATATATGTGTACTACTTAATTCATTTTCATACCAACCTGCCCATAACTCAATGCCCAATGACTTCAGCTCAGTCAAATTGATGGCAAATCAAGGGAAGAGAGAGAGAGACAGAGAGAGACAGAGAGAGAGAGAACGAACCATGACCTCTCCAATTTTAGCCCAATTTATGGAATGGTAAAATTTACTTGATGATAAATCATACACATAACAGATTAAACCATAATAGTCCTTCAAAAAGCTAGAATCCACAGGACTATTAGGAATATACAAAAATGTAAAGTTTCCCCTTAATGAAAGGAGGATTTTCATGAGTTCTGAATCATGCATTTTAACTAAGGTATGTATAAGTACTTGTTTTTAGGGGCGCCTGGGTGGCTTAGTCTGTTAAGTGTCCTAGTTTCGCTTAGGTCATGATCTCATGGTTTGTGGGTTTGAGCCCCGTGTCGGGCTCTGTGCTGACTGCCAGCTCAGAGCCTGGAGCCTGTTTCAGTCTGTGACTCCCCCTCTCTCTGACCCTTCCCTGCTCACGCTGTCTCTCTCTCTCTCTCCTAGAAATAAATAAAATATTTTTAAAAAAGTACTTGTTTTTAAAGAGCTAACCATTATCTATACAGACTTCAAAATTACCTTTCTACCTAAGTTTTTCAAGCCTATGCCTCATTAGGTTTTCTCCAGATAATTAAAATAGCTACCCTCCTAATGCCTCACTATGCTGCAAACATTGTCCATGTGCTTTCTAAAAAGGAATAATCTAGTAACCATTTTGCTAATTTTCCTATGCCCCTTGTGTGAGAAGGGGCAGCCCTAGGATATTATGAAAGATGATGCTGTCCTATCACCCCTCTAACAATTGATGAAATTAAGCACCCTAGAGAGAAGAAACCTGGTCGATTCAAGCTACACAACTTGCAAATGGCAGAAGAAGACTCAGGCATCTCAACTTCTTTCCAGTTAGGGAAGGTAACCTGATGCTTGGAGAGGAAGCCCTCTCCAAGCCTTTTAGAAGGCCACCAAAAACGTTATGGGTGCTGATGTGTAGAGGACCCACGGGGAAGGATCTAGAGTTTGGAGAGAACATATAAAATGGGGAGACCAAAGAACCATGAAAGTTAAAAGAGAAGCAGCTGGATGTAATGCTAAGGACAACAGACATTAAAATGATTAGATTACCTTGAGTAAGTCACTTTTTATCTCTGAGTACTAAGCACTTAACTGGAGTTTGAATAGGCCAGTAAAGAGATGTCATGTAAGACTCACTTACTTTCTCAAGTGGCTTTTTTTTTTTTTTTAACACAGTTGAATGCACTTAAACAAGAAAGTTAGGTGATCCCTAAGATTATAGTCAACTGTAGAACTGAAATTACAAACAATTTTACAAAATTATGATGTCTGTCTAAGCCTTAGGGTTGTCTGCAATACCAAATAAATTAATTATGTGGAAAATATTGAAAATTATTTCTAATCCCGTTTTGTCTGAGACAGAGGGGTTTTCCTGGACACAGTGCTGAACGTGATAGGTCCCTGGCCAACTGGGGCAAGATGTTAATAATTCCAGGTACTATATACATTTAATGTATTATGTTAGTTCATCGAAAAATTCTGTAGACAGAGGCCAAGGATATTCTGAGCTGAAAAAATGGGTTTTCTACCTCAAACTGAAGATTATTTGAGATTCAAATAAAATACCTTTGTGTTCTCAGGGCCAAAACCTGAGAAGAGTAGCTCTGGCCTGGCTGAGAGAATATCAACAGACAGGACAGAGTGATAGACTCGAGGGTAATTAAAGGATTCTTGTTGATCTATGAGAGAAAAAGGGAAGTCACAACAAAATCTGCATTAGACAAAACCAGGGTGAATTTATCTTAAACTGGGCATATATAATTTAACTTTCTTTTTGGTTTAATTCTGTTTTTAAATTAATTTAATCTTAATTTAATTAATTTAATTCGGTTATTGTTTTGGTTTGCTTTTAGACATTATGACAGAAGTGAAAAGAATAAAGAGCAGATATAGCAATGTTCCAATCCAGAATGTTCAAATAGATCAATATTTTTGGAGAAGTGAAACTAAAATTCCAAGTGTGCCTAAAAAATCGTGTTTGGTTTGGATATGCATTTGATCTCATGGTCATCAGGTCTTCTATTACATGGTTTATGTCAGAGTAAACGGGTTTCCAGCATGGCTCAAAAGATCGGAATTCCAGTCCCAGGTTCACCACCACCAACAAGAATGACATTGAGTTAATCAGTCTGCCTCTGTGCGTTTCATTGTTTCTTCTGTAAAGTAGATCCTTAGACTAGAAGATCTCCTATCCTAATTACTTTCTAGTTCAAAAACTGGAATTTTCAAATTATCAGATTTAAATTCTGGTTATTCAGCTCCTGCTTTACATTTATATCTCATGTTTAAAAGATGACATCCTCAGCCACCTGTGAAATTAGTGAAATGAGGGACAGTGGGGGCTGGATTCCTATAGGGACTGTGGGATCTAACTGGACAGCTCTTGTTTTGAATCCCACCTCCAGAATCCCACCCCTAGTCAGGGGACCCCAGGTGGGTATAACCTTTTAAACTCCAAGACTGTTCACTGGAACATGATGTTAATCCTAACCAAGTCCCACTGTAATTATGAGGATTGCATGAGACAGTATGGCAGTGTTGAGAACATGATGGTGGTCGCCCATTGTCTTCTCTTGTTTGTTTTCCTTTCAGGCTAGGCTGACATAATAAGCAGCTTCTACATGAAAGATTAAAGCATAATATAACTTGAAAAATGTAAATCTCTGCTCTCCAGTCATAATGAATATTTACCCCCACCCCAACACACAGGTCACCAGTTTGTGATGATCCTGACTCGTCTTTCTAAACCATAGTCTACTCTCTTCATAACAACACTTAAAAATAAAGTAAAATAAGGAACACAAATATGGAATCTATAGCACCACTAAATTTCCCTTTTGAATTTCTATAAATACTTACTCCTAACGATTCCCTTGCAATTTCAGTAATTAGTATAAATGATTTAAATTAAAGCATTTTGGCTCAATGACTATAGCTATAGCACTATGGTTATTTATTGTATGAATTGCTGCAGACCACTTCTTTTTTCTCTCCACAGTGATGTTAATTTGTTCTGGTAGCAGCAGAAGAAAGCAGTTGTCCTATCATATCAGCTATTCTGTTGGCAAAGAATCACTTTAATGTCTCGTTGAATTTATATGGAATGCATTAAAAGATTCTGTTATTGAGTGGCTCCGTTTATTCAGCCCCTGTATTTATGCATCTATTAATTCACATAGGTATCTTCAATATAATTATATAATGCACGCACATCACATACACATGCATATGCATATACTTACACATACATAATGCTTAAAAATAAATTACTATGTCTTATAGGTGTTGATTTCATTCAAAGCACACTGGCACTGTTAACACCTAGTACACTGCCTTAATTTGAGGAATCATTCTCAAAAGGGGCTGAACAAATTCCAATTTGCAATACCAAGTAGGCTCATACGGAAAGGGTTATCATTTTTTTAATGAGTGGTACTCTGACCCCTTCATTCAAGGTCAGACTGTGAAAATGTTAAAGTGGCTCGTGAGGCATGAATATTCATTTGACACATAGATATACACACACCAATCTTTGTTTTCATATAAGTTACTGGTATGGCAGAGATTTCTCATTAAAAGAGAATTTTTGTGGTTGAAATCTGTTACTAGTTTATCAAAGCACCTGTCTGCTTTTACAACACATATGGCATTCGATCCAGAATTCCACATGGGTATCCACTTTCTGGATAGGTTTTGGCACTCTGAAATACATACCCAGGATCTGTCCCTCTTGCAATTAGATTACTAACTTGCAATCTGTTTCATCTGTGTCCAAAAGGCCTTCATGCAGAGGATCCATGGGCTGGAAATGAACAATAGCTGTGCTTCCTCTTCTCACGGTGATTCTCCCTATGCCACTACCTGGCTCCAGCCTGTCTTCTCTCTTCTAACTGCTGCAAGAGTGTTCTATTTGGCCTGTCAGATTCTAGCCTTGCCTCTTTCAAATATGTTGTCCACATTGCAGTCAGATCTGATCACGCCTCTCCTGCCTAAAAGCATTCAAAGCCCTCAGGATAAAGTTCACAGTTATTAACATGGCTTAAGAATTCCTGATGTTCTGTCTTGTTGCTTCTCTGCCTGGTTATCTCTGCTCCAGCCATATTGAGACACTCATAAATGCCAGGATTTGATATGTATATTCTTTTTTTTTTTTTTAAATATTTTTATTTATTTCTAGGAGAGAGAGAGAGACAGCATGAGCAGGGGAAGGTCAGAGAGAGAGGGAGTCACAGACTGAAACAGGCTCCAGGCTCTGAGCTGGCAGTCAGCACAGAGCCCGACGTGGGGCTGGAACCCACGAACCACGAGATCATGACCTGAGCGAAAGTCGGACGCTTAACCGACTAAGCCACCCAGGTGCCCCTGATATGTATATTCTTGCCTCTAGGTCTGTACACATTCTATGCCCTCAGCCCAAATTGTTAGTTCTCCTCCCCCAACCTCCCCATCTACCTCTACATTAGAGCTTCCCTAGATTAACTCTTAGCTTCTCTCTCCTTTAGGGGTCAATGTAGCCAAGACTCCCTCTAAGGATCCTTTCCTGACACCTCCCCAACCTTTTCTGAAGAGCTCATGATTTGTCCCTACACTGTATCATAGATCACTTACTCAGATGTGGGACTTGCCCCACTAATTGTTCATTTACTTTTTGTCTCTCCCTTAAGATTTTCTTATAAGCTCCTTGAGTTTAAAGATGATGTATTATCCATTATATTTCTAGCAGGATGCTCAGCACTTAATAGATGCTTAATAAATATTGCTAATGAATGAATAAAAATAATTAGATTCAGTTATGACACAAGTCATGTGCTCATGAGATGTGTTTATTAATTCCAAACAAGAATCTTATTCCAAAGGTAGGAAATAGGCATTACTTAATAAATGAGCAATAGAAAAATTTCAAAATCGATATTGAATTATAAAAAAACCCATCCTCACTGTAAATATTTTTAATTCATTTATGTTTGAAACTCTTGTTACTCAATTTCAAAAACAGAAAAAATAAACCATAACTTAAAAACACTCTTTATTCTTTCTATTTCAAGGAAAGTCAATAGGGAGAAATTAGCCTTATTCCTAACCTTTGCTGACCACTATACTATTAACTATCCACCCTATTTAAAAAACGTCACTTA
This sequence comes from Crocuta crocuta, assembly GCF_008692635.1. Taxonomy (NCBI): domain Eukaryota; kingdom Metazoa; phylum Chordata; class Mammalia; order Carnivora; family Hyaenidae; genus Crocuta; species Crocuta crocuta. The sequence continues at coordinate 4,939,252 of NW_027531910.1, forward strand.
CTATTCTGGTTACTCATGCTACACAACAAATTACCCAAATTTAATGGCATAAAATGATAATTATTATCATTTCTCATGGTCCCAAGAATTGACATGGCTCAGCTAGTTGGTTGTTGCTCAAACCTTCTATGTGGTTTTAGTATGATGGTGACCGTGAGTTAGTTTGATGGCTTCCTTATTCATATGCCTCATGATCAGTGCTGTCAGTCAGTGGGGATTTCACTGTCAGCTATCAGCCAAAACACCTACGTGTGGCCTCTGCACGTGGACTAAACTTCCTCACAGCACGGAAGCTAGGTTCCAAGGATAGCCAGGAGTCCAGCAGAAGCAGAACCACCTTTTCTAAACTAGTCTCAGAATCACGCCATCTTATTTCCTCTGCATTTTATTATTTAGAAAGAAGTTTGTAAGGCTAGCCCATATTTTAAAAAGAGAAGAATGGGAACTCTACCTCTTGATGGTAGAAAACTTGTTGACAAGTTTTAAGACCACCAAATTCAACTAACCACTGGCCTCCAAACATCCTTCTTTCTCAATTGACATATTCCTTCACTTAACTCACTCCAGATTAGCTTCCATAGTCTTTGGTCATCTCTTCTCAATATGTCTCTGTACATCTGTGTTGGTTTATTTCTGTGTGGTGAGCCTCAGTCTGTTGGAGAGTGTGCACTCACTAGCATTTAGAATCACGTGTCCATGTGGGTGCCTCTGTAGTCCATATGTGGATATTCCATATCATGCATATTTTCCATTATAAACTCTTAATTGTGACCACGATCTCCCCTTTGCCCTATTAGAGCTATTGACATGCATAGAGAAATCTTTAAAATGATTTTTTTCTAGTGGGGCACCTGGATGGCTCAGTTGGTTAAACAACAGACTCAATTTCGGCTTAGGTCCTGATCTCATGGTTCATGGGATTAAGCCCTTGGTTGGGCTCCATGTTCAGCATGGGATTGTCTCTCCCTCTCTCTCTGCCCTCCCCTGTACACACACATACTCTGTCTCAAAATAATAAATAAGCATTTAAAACTATAGTTTGGGAATTATAATTTTCTTAGGTTGTGCTTACTTTTTCTGTAGATTTTCTTTTAAAATACTGTTTGAGGTAATAGAGAAAATTTGAAAATTGTGGTGATGGTTGTACAGCATTGTTAATGTAATTAATGCCACTGAATTGTACATTTAAAAATGGTTTTAAAAGAGGCATCTAGATGGCTCACTTGGTTGAGTGCCCAACTTTGGCTCAGGTCATGATCTCGCAGTCTGTGAGTTCGAGCCCAGCATTGGGCTCTGTGCTGACAGCTCAGAGACTGGAACCTGCTTCAGATTCGGTGTGTGTCTGTGTGTGTGTGCGCGCGCGTGCATGTGTGTGTGTGTGTATGTCTCTACCCCTCCTTTGCTTGTGCTCTCTCTCTCAAAAATAAGTAAACACTAAAAAAATGGTTTTAAATGGTGAATTATATACATACATATACATATATATGTACAAAATTAGTCATGTTATATACCAAAAACCATTGAAGTATATAGTTTAAATAGATAAGTTGCATGGTATGTGAATTATATCTCAATTAAGTTGTTTAAAGACGTTTAAGGGGAAAATAACATGTATATTGTCTTCTACTTCCCACAAGTCTAAAGAAAGTATTTGGAGGGGTGCCTGGGTGGCTCAGTCAGTTAAGCATCCGACTTTGACTCAGGTCATGATCTCACGGTTCGTGGGTTCGAGCCCCGTGTTGGGCTCTGTGCTGACAGCTAGCTCAGAGCCTGGAGCCTGTTTTGGATTCTGTGTCTCCCTCTCTCTCTGACCTTCCCATGCTCATGCTGTCTCTCTCTCAGAAATAAATTTTAAAAAAGAAAGAAAGAAATTATTTGGAGTCATACTAAATTCAATATTAAAAACAACCAAAACTATATACTGTGCAACCACTATGTATATAAGCAATGATACAGAGCTTACTGGTTAAGTAATATGTACTTTATCAGCCTGTTACTTGAGTTCTGCATGCCAGCTTTTAGTCTCCAGAGACATCTTTCAAGTCTTTTGTGGTTTTGTTTGGTTTATAGACAATTATCAGAGGCTTTTTATACATAAAAGCTGGTGGGATTATATCTATGCTCATACTAAGTGAGCATATCATATATGCACACAGAAGACAACACCAACCTAACAGACAAAAATAAATCTAAGTCAGGCAGTGAATAGTCATAGATGACCTTGTATATAAATCCTTTACATTTTGTATATAACTCTGTCCTCTGTTTTATTTCTAATGACTTCCATCATTAAAAGTTTTGGCTCATGGGTGAAAATGTGTGGGCAGAATCAGCATAAAGGAAAATATATGTGGAACAAAAAGTAAAAATATAAAAACAAGTGGGCATATAAAATTTTGTGTTATAATTTTTTATTTCAGTCTGGGCCCAAATAATAAAAATAAGGTGTCCAAGCCAACCTTCTACTTTCAGCAATGCTCAGTAAAAATCTTTCAGCTGCCTGACATTCCAAATGAGCTCTGGGGTGGATCACACAGCCCCATTTCTGAACACCCTGTTCTAATTCTCCCCCAGCTCATCCCATCCTATGAGTGTTATCTGTCCTCAGTCCTTCTTCCCATTAGAGTTCGTTGTGTCAGTGAATAGGGAAAATGTAGCTGGTTATTAATTTAAATAAGCTCTTTCTTCTCCTATTCATATCTGGTGAGAACATACAGAAAATGTGTCAGATACCCAAGATCCAGACTCTAGATTGAACTATTAAATATCATGCAGCCTCAGTTTAGGTCTCCAGGAAGTAAGCAACAAAATAAATGAAGCATCTTAAAAACAAGCCAGCATGACCTACTTAAAACAAACAAACAAACAAACAAACAAAAAACAGAACTTTTAAATACAATGACCACAAAGTATATGTTATTCCCCACTTAACTATTTGGGGGGACATGTCAGTTTACACAAAACTGTCTTGCCTCTCTATTTTTAGCTCCATGCTGTCAGTATAGAGTGGGACTCAGGGCTTGATCCCACAAATCATGAGATCATGACCTGAGCCAAAATCAAGAGTTGGACCCTTAACTGATGCAAGGTGCCCCACTCTTGCCTCTTTTAATAATGAACTTAATATGACTTTAATTCCCCTTCTCTAAAATTGTGAAAGTAAAATACAGTTGTCAATGTTCCTTTTGGGTGGCTATACCAGAATACAATGGCAGAGCCAAGTTTACAAACAAAAGTAATCTATTTCTCACAGTTCTGGAGACAAGAGTCTATGATCAAAGTGGGACCAGATTCAGTGTCTGGGAAAGTCAAGCTTCTTGGTTCACAGAAGGCCATCTTCTCAAAAAAAAAAAAAAAGGCAAAAGGGATGAAAAAGTTTTCTGGGGCCTCTCCTTTATAGGCATTAATCCCATCATGACGATTCCATCTTCATGATGTAAGTATCTCCCAAAGGCCTCAACTCCAAATGCCATCACATTGGGGATTAAGTTTCAACATATTAATCTGAGGAGTGGGGCACAAGTATTCAGTCCATAGCAACTGTTACGTGTGGATTCCAAGACCCAAGAAGGCAGGCACAGAAGCCTTCTCTATTTCCCCAAATCTCTGTGATTCCAGCATTAGTAACCTCATGTTAGAGAATTGCACATCTAGGATAAATATTATGTATCGGAAAATAATTTCTTTCCTATCAACAAAGTCACAGTTGATAATGACACTTCCAAATTCATGCATATACTTGATAATGATACCTCCCATTTACATTAGTAAACAACACACTCCCACAATCTGCATATTCTGATGTGTAAGGTAACATCATCTCTTCAGAACAACTGTGCTGTTTGCCTTTCTTTTGTGTAACTAAAAGGCATTTCCTGATGAATTTCTCTAAATGTTGCTAATAATATGTTCACCAGTGAGAAGGAAAAAAAAAACTAACAGAGATTCTAAAACTCAAAACTGTCTTGATAAATTGTAAAGAAAAACATTGTGAAGTCACTCATTATAGGCCTCACACTAGGTTTGCAATAAAACAGAAACAGAAAATGAGAGTTTCAAAATATCCTTCTTTATCCCAGTGTCTCCCAAGGACTGTTTTTTTTTTTTTTCACATTGAAGAAACGGGGAGAGGATTCTCAACCTTATCAAGCCTACTTCCCCTTTTATTACAATCATTTGACTTCCTCTCCAGTCTCCTGAAATGAAATTCATAGATAATATGATCTACCAGTACATACAATTTCAAAGAATCAATATAATGTCATGACATGTAAAAGAGAAATAAGAAAAATGGAATTTATCATATAGTAATGTATAGTTTACATAGAAATGCTTGAGAATGACTAAACTAGAAAAGAATACAAAATAAAGTGAGTCAACACTCGTGCCCATCAGAAATGCTTGAACGAGCCGTAAATGTTTACTGATTTGGGTGTATTTTATTGGCTACACAAATCCCACTACAACAAGAGTGCTATAGCAGGGCAATTTTCTGTTATATGATAAATAATTGTTTTAAGTTCTGAACAAAATGAAGTACAACCTTCCTCAGAGTTACACAATATTTGCTTTCCAGGTAAATTAGTATTCATTCTGATCATATAAAAACATTTACTTTGTGTTTACATGTACATAAGAGTTATGTTCCAGATCCAAAAAGTCAAATTAGGTGTATGAGCTACAAAAATATCTGATGGGATATTTCAAAATTCTGCAAAATTAAGGCAACTTTTCTGTGTGTCTTTTTTTTTTTTTTTCCTGAACAATGCTCGGTACCTAGCGATCCAGGGTCATTCCTTCTAACTGGCTGTATCTCCTCCAAACTTGCGACAACCGAAAATGATTTCAGAAATTTCCAAACATTCTTTGGAAAGAAGTGCCACCCACCATGAGAACCATGTTCTAGGTTACTCTTCTCATGGGCAAAGCCATCATGCCCTGTACTGCCCTGTGCCTCAGACGGCAGGGTTTTCTCACTCTGCTGATGGCCAGTGGTCTTACTCATGGTTTAGATTATCCACAGCACAGTTCAGATGCACCTTGTTAACTGGCTTAACTGGGGTCTTTTCACATAACCCCTCACACTTCAAGTGGGTATCCATCCCTTCTATAGTACTACTTAAGTATCAACAAGGACGTCTGTGGTAATTTCCTCCTGACTTGGAACTGTAATTCTCCCTGAAGCTCTTGCAACTCCTACATGTTCTTTCACAGTCTCCCACATCTTGATCTTAAGGCTCATTCTCCCATGCCCCTATGTACCAGAAGCATTGAATGATTGCCTCTTTTATGTCTGAGATCACGTTCTTCTCAAAAAGTAGATTATATTCAAGTTCTGAGATCCTCCCTGTCTCTTAATAGGTTATATTTATTTTCCCAAAAGGAAAAGTCTGTGCTTCTCAGGGACTGTCATGGTGACTCAATGGACCTTCAATGAATTTTCATTAAACATTGAAGTGAATACTTAATTTAGGATCCTAGCGGTAAGTAGTGTCCAGAAATTTCCACTCAGACACACATCATTCCAGGAATAGTATCCTTAATTTGCTTTCATTTTTTTCTGAAGTCAGCTCAGGGAGGGGGCTTTGTATGCTCCAAACAAAATGTCACAATGACTTATCATGTTTGGTCTGTTCCATGCTCTTATTCTCTTTCTTCCCTATGCAACATCTAAAAATAAGAAGTTGATGTAAACTGGGAAAATGCCACACTGCTTTCTGGGCAAGTCTGACTCTACTTTGTCTAAGCCTAAGACAGCATTCTTCTTGGGAGAAAAAAAATCTGCTAACAATAATAGAGAAGAGGAACAATTAACCACCTACAACTGCACTTCGAGCTATAATGATGCAGAGTCAGGACAATTAATATGATTTACCAGATTAGTTCTGAACTAAGAGTTTGATCATAAAACTTTTGCTATGTATTTTAGGTGGAATTATTATTATTATTATTAATTATTTACAAATGGGACAGGAAAAATTGTACTCTTCAAATTATTACTATTCCCTACATTCCTTTTAGTTATTTTCCTGTTCTCTCTGGGGAAACATTTCTTGAG
>NW_027531910.1:4945351-5023446 GCF_008692635.1 Crocuta crocuta
ATATATACATTTTCAGGTAAAGATAAATAAAGACAACTCACAGGATTCACTCCCTTTGTTCTGTGACTTGAGTCTGCGAACATTTGTCAGTTTGTAGTTGCTGCCTGCTGGCATGAGCAAGTGTATTTCTTCATCTATTTCACACGATTACTGCCCAAAGAGAGATCACTCTGTTTTCCCTTAATTTTGCTAAAGAGGTCTGTGCTTTTCAGGGTGGAGTTTTGAAAGAAAAGCAGCAGGAGAGCCAAGTGCACTTAATAAACACACAGCCCACAGCTCAGAGTTTCACACGTTAGTCAAGCTCCTGCAGCTCTGCCATCCAGAGGTACTAAACCTTCCCACCAATGTTGTAGGTACACATTGACAACACATTAAAAAATGAGACATTCTCATTACCTGGCATCCTACTCAATGGAGTTATCAGGGGATACAAAATGAAAGAATCCAGTTCATCTTTTCTTAAAAAGGAAAAGCCAACACATCCAATGTGGAAATTAATCCCTCCAAATTGCTTTTTATACAAGTACATGACTTTAATGATGACTTTAATAACAGTAAACATAATTATTATTTATAAAAGGCCTAATACGTGCCATGCACAATATTTAATTCATCTGTATTAGTTTTATTTCCTACCTCAACTCTGCAAGGCAGGTAGAATTAAGTAAGGAAAGTGTTTGGGGGAGAAGGAATTTTCATTGTCTCTAAATTATACCATACTTGTGACATGTTTGAATTTTAGTACACCTGAAAGTTAGAACTTAGCCTAATAACATCCGCAATGCTATATTTTCAATTTTGTGTATGTGGTTTAGAGCTATATTTTACTTATGTTCAATTGCTTTGAAATGAATTGATTCTAAGTCTTTATACAAAGTTTCAATATTTTGATCTAGATGCTTCAATATTCCATTGGGGGAGAAATGTTGGACTAAATCTATTAACATGATCTAACTGGAAGTCAAAGCAATGTATTAACTGTTTAATTTCTTTTAAAAAGTTCTACTTTACTTTCTGATTGTTAAGAGTAATTCACTCATTCACAAATATATTCTTTTGAAATTAGAGTATTTGAAGTCCTCTTACTATATGATATTTTTTGATATTTTTATCCATTAATAGAAACCATGATGATGGAATCAAAATATAAAAAAAGATGAAACAAAAAATGTACTTTCTAGTCTCTTTAAAATTTTTTTAAGAAACAAAGCAAATGAATAAAGAAAGAAGAGACCAACAAACACCAGACTCTCAAATACTGACAACAGACTGGTAGTTACCAGAAGGGAGGTAGGTTGGGGGATGGTAGGAAGAAAGGGGATGAAGGACACCAGGATAAGTACTGAGTAATGCACAGAATTGTTGAATCACTATATTGTACACCTAAAACTAACATAATACTGTGTGTTAATTATGCCTCAGTTAAAAAATATTTAAAATAAACTCATTCTCTCTCCAAATAATCAATTTTGAAGTGTTTTATAATTTTGATGTGTCATATTATATCCTTTAGAGCTATTTAAGCTTTTTTGCCAGTGAAATTTGCAAACAATGAACTATTTCCCCTAATGAAAATTTTAGAAAACTTTAAGCTACGTATAAACCACGACAGCAAAAGTACTTTGAGAATAATTCCTTGGATTGCATTTTCCAGGGAACGTTCTGCCTTGGGGGGTGTTTCCTAGACCAGCCATGACAGAGGAGTTTTGCCCATTAGTTCTGCTCCAATTCATATACACACAGATGGAGGGAACTGAAAATAAAGAATCGCTCATCAAAGTCTCCATCTCAGTGCTATCATTTGTTATGATAATTTCTAGAATGTATTAGCACCTAAGTAATTGATTATCTGTACATGGCCTTCAATGGTGAAAAACATATTTGGAATATGTTTATTAGTTCCAAACAACTAATTTGGAATCAGTTTGTCTTACCCAGAACCACCCTCCCCCATCCCCAAGGACAGAGACTTCAAATCTGGTGTGCAAGTAACTTCATAATAATAATAGGCAGCAGGATGGGGCAGTGGAGAGGGAGCAAAGCAAAGGAGGCACAACCAATCAAGAATGTATCACTCCATCGGACACAGTTACAGGCACTGGTGTGTATTCTCACCTGCACCTTCTGAGGAACCTTAAGAAATGCATGTATGAACCATCCACACAAAGGACAATAAAACGAAGCATCATCACACGTTTCTGACTCTCATTGATCATGACACTCTCTTGGACATCAATATTCCTATGCCCCAAGTTGTACATGAGTGGATGCCAATTGTTTTCTTCAGCCGGTCCTATGAGGCAGCAAACATCTCAGAAGCTCTAATAAGATCGAGAAGTGTGAGCATACAAGCCTACAGCAATATGCTGTTGGGTTGCACATATTAGAAACTGGTTGAAGCCTGTACCTAGTTAAACACCCCTGCAGTGGCTGAAGATGTGGCTGAGAACACTGAAGTGATATATGAGAAGGGTCTGCTACAATCCTTAAATAACTCAATTTCTTTCTTACCTTTAGCCAGGAGCCTCTTGAATCAAAGACACCAATTGCAAAAAGGATGACAGTGTGCTAGCATTTATGTCATAGTAACTACATCATTTATGCATAAAGATGTGGCAAATAATAAATCTCAATTAAGTCTAAAGGTATATATTAGTATCATATGGCTTCCATAATAATATAATTTGATGTGAATGAAAGAGAAGCTGGTACACTAAAGCATAAAGGCTGAGACATAGTGTGACACCCTCATCAAAGTTACATCCCTTCTGCCTATTCCCTATTTTGCAGACTTATTCACATTCTAATATTCTGTTTAAAATTAAAAAATCAATTAACTTGATGCTCATGTAACTGGTTTTCTATTCTCATATAACTTGTTTTTCTTCTACACATTTTGAGATGGTTGTTGCTTGTTTGTGCTAGAGTAAAAGAGCAAGAGAGAAAGAAAGAAAGTGTGCATACTTAAAAAAAAGAGAGAGAAAGAGAAGGTGAGAGAGAAAAATTGCAAGTTCTTGCTTGGGATTCTTTTTTTTTTAAGTGTTAAATGTGAAATAGCACTATGAAACACTTTACAGTCCATTCAGTTTCTTTTGGAAAATAATAGTTGGATTGAAATGAACACTTTAGAAGATATTTCATTTCTTGGCATTTAAAATCAATATCTTTCTCACTGTCATGAATATTTTTTTGGAGAAGCCTTGGCAGCTATTTTTGTTCATTGTAATTGTGGCTCTACTGTAGGTGAAGATGGAACACCTTTCTCTCATTATTAAGAGCTTAGTAGCCCCGAGCTAAAGGCTGTGATTCTTCATGTCATCACTATGGTGGCAAATAAGAATTCCCATTTAGTTTCTAGTAACCTCATTTGTCAAGAAGACTGTATTTCAAGTTCACGTAGATTTAAGGCAAACAAAAACTAGACAGGTAAATGCCTCTTTGGTCACAATTTCATTCATCAATTACAGAAGAATTAAACTAATAGGATATTAATTTTGCAGACTACTAACCTATTTCAAATTTTAATAAGATGTGTGAAGTTAATTTAATTTTCAAATTGACTCTCCATTAGTGATAGTTTCAATGTGGTGCTAATATAAAAGAGCACTTAGGTGAACTGCATTCCAAACTGGGGAGATTTTAAATAAACTCCTTAAACTTTACTGTAAACATGAAATTGAAGATATGTTACCAGAATGTTCTGCATGGCACTTGAAAAAGATATTTTTTTAAGAAAAAGCTTTGAAACTGTTCTCAAGTCTTTCTTTAAGCTTTAAATTTTAGCCTGAGTTGATCAAGAATAATAATAATTTTTTTAAAAAGTCATGTTTTGAGAAACTTTAAATCTATCTCAACCTTGAAATGATAAGCCATTCAAGTCAAATGACTAAACCCCCCAGAGGCGGAAAGGTGCACACTGGATCCCTCAGTGCCTCAAAGTCTCTTTTACTTTGTGTTTACTTTTCTGAATCTGGAACTTTTTCAGTTATTTCCCATTATTTTGCTTACCAACTAAAAATGCTGGATGTAGGCTTCACATTTAGTCTCTAATGCCATTAAAAATTCAGCAAAACCATGAACGGGCTAATGATGCAACCAACCAAGTTAACTCATGTTATCAGGACAGCTCTCACCAGATCTCCATTGTCTTGCTTTGATTCCCATTCCAATTGCAAAAACAGTAATTGCTATCCTTTGAAGATCATAAGAATTTATTTTTATTTTTTATAGAAAGAGAGAGGCAGCACATGAGTGAGCATGAGCTGGGGAGAGAGGCAGAGGGAGAGGGAGAGAAAAATCCTAAGCAGGCTCTATGCTCAGTGTGGAGCCTGATACGGGCTTGATCCCAGGATCCTGGGATCATGACCTGAGCCAAAATCAAGAGTTGGGCTCTCAATCGCCTAAGCCATCTAGGGGCCTCAAAGACTATAAGAATTTACAGACAAGCCATCATAAACATCATTTCTTTATGTCATTTCAACATACAGAAGTTTCATATTTTCTCAGAACCTCTCAGATTCAACTTCTATTACCTAACTTTACATCAATATTCAATTGATTTTCCCAAGTTTCTTATCGGTTTTTTTCATCAACCAGTTGATCTAAATTATACTTCAAACATGTGTCTATTTGTGTGAAGATATGCAATGGGCAAAAGAAAGAAAAAAATCAAAATTTTATAACTTCTCTACTATGTATTTTATTATCTATTTTAAACACTATGTTTTATTGCCCACATATCTGAGGAAATTTGCAAATATATATTCTCTTCTACCATTTTTGGATACATAAAAATTCTACAGCTAGTAAAATCTTATGTTACTTTCCAACTATTAATATTACGTTTACATAGAATCAAAAGACTAGAACCAACCACAGTAGAATTTATAGCTTAAAATCTTGTGTCTTGCAAAACACCCTTAATCTAGCTATGAATTAACATCTGTACATCATTTGCTGGCATGGAAACAATGTCCATGGTCCACTCTCAAATTTCAGCATATATAAAAGTACCTGGACCTTACTTCTGGGGTGACATCCAGCGACCACCATTTTTATTAGACACCTGGGGGATTAAACAACACTTGGGAGAACTATTATTTTCATTATATTTACATTGCACCCTATCTTCTCTGAATAAGTTTGCCTTTGTTCCATCTTTATTGGAACAGTTGGAATAATTGACAGATATGATTATATATGTTTAAAGTATATATGTGATGATTTAATATACATAAACATTGTAAAATGATTAGCAAGATCAAGTTAATTAACACATTCATCACCTCATGTAGATAATTCTTGTGTGTGTGTGTGTGTGTGTGTGTGTGTGTGTGTTAAGAATGCTTAAGATCTGCTTTCAGCAAATTTCAAGTATATATTACCATATTAACTATAGTTATTGTGTCATATATTAGATCCTCAGAACTTATTCATCTTATAACTGCAAGTTGTACCCTTTGAACTACATCTTCCCATTTCCCATTCCCCTTGTCCCTGGTAATACCACCCTGCTCTGTTTCTGTAACATCACCTTATTTTTTCAGATTGAATATATATACCGTATTTTCCTTATGCATTCATCCATCCACAGATACTTAGTTATTGGGAATTATGCTGCTAAGATCAATGTAGTGTAGATAGCTCTTTGAGATATTAATTCTATGATCCTGTTGATTCATAAGTAATAAAAATGAACAACAGGAAAATACTGCAATTAGCTTGAATATAAAATTGGATGCAGTTCCATAAACTAGAACCTTATTCATAGAGCAATTTTTTTCTTCTGGGGTTAAAGCTAGAATATGCTTATAATTTTAACATTTTGTCTTTTTTTTTCAAGTTTATTTATTTTTAAGGAGAGAGAGAGAGAGAACACAGGCAGGGGAGGGGCAGAGAGAGAAAGGGATAGAGAGAACTCCAAGCAGGCTATGCATCAGTGCAGAGTGTGATGTGGGGCTTGAACTCCTGAACCACGAGATAATGGCCAAAACTGAGTCAGATGCTTAACTGACTGAGCCGCTCAGGTGCCCCAACATTTTTTCTTTAATTATCAATTATTGTATTTCAAAACTTAAATCTACCGGCAAATCTAATGTAAATCTGGACTCCATGGATTAAAAGAACAGTATCCAGAATAATAGAAATGATAATTTCTTGCTTTCTACAAATGCTGACTTCACCTGGTACATTGCCGTCAGTTCTAGACACTGAGCTTTAAGAACAGTGACAAATTTATACACAACCAGAGAAAAGCAACAGTGAGGTTGAAGAACATCAACAGGCATAATTAGCAATTTTGGCTCTTAAATAAGCCAGCCTGATTTTGCTCTCAGAGTGGTTTTTCCATTAATAATGTGAATCAAAAATAGATGTCATGAACAATCCATTCCAATCTGGAAGTGTGGTGTTTTAACTCATTTTAACTGTTCTATAGTTTCTAAGCTTTTATCGTTGTTTTGAATTTGGTTTTCCAAGTTTCATTGATCTGAGGCAAAATCAATTATTTAACAATGAGGAATGTTTGAGGGAAACTGGGTTTTTTTAATCTTCGAGAAGAACAGGAATTCATTTATTCAACATTATATGTCAGGATTCAGAGTTATATACAACAAGCCCTCTCAGGCCAGCTCAGAGTCTCAAAAGGATATTAGGAATACCACAGAATTTCATCGGCACCAGGGAGTTGGGCTGAATGTTGCCTGAGGACAATAACCATGAGTTAGGTCTCTGTAGCATGGTCTTCTCTCCCTGCTGTTGGCAATGACTTCGACACAAAAGGCACTTGAGACCTGATGACCCAGCTCAGGACAGTTCCCCTCACCAAACTCCACACGGCTGCTGCTTGGATCACTCACTGCCTGAGAGGTCTTTAAAATACATTTGTATGTAAAGGCTGGGTCACATGACTGTGCTTAGCTGCAGAAGGGCCTGGTGAAGCGGGCACTCTGGCTTTTACTTGGTTGAGGAAGTAAGGTCATAATGTAGGATTTTCCCTAGCATTAGAAGGACAATCAGAAGTTGATAGAAAGCTGAAATGTGAAAGAGTCCTTATAAAAGTATATTTATTGAATAGTAAGTATGTGCCAGGATTTTCCCTTGACTCTGGTGTATGGAGAGAAATACTTTTATATACAGTAATTCTTAGAATAAGGCTAAAGGTTAAAAGTTACAAGGAAATAATCTCATCTCAATACCAGTACATACATGTCTAATATGTTACTTGAGTTAAAAGAAACCTCATGCTATAAAAATCTCATTAAATTTTTTAAAATTGAAAACAAAGCAGGAAAGCGACTAGAAAAATGTGGACTTAGAAATAAGTTATTTTCATTCAGAAATTTTAGTAATCAAGATGTTTAGCAATAAGTGCATTTTGCTATTGCAAGCTAAATGTAATAGTTTATAAAAATAGTAACATAAAATTTAAAGTTTCTAACTATCACTAAGCAAGTACTGAACTGTCCATGAAATCAAACTGAGAATCAATGAGCTTCTGATCATCAAAATAAATGCAGCACAATTTGTAAGCCTTTATATTAAAAGAGAAATACAAAACTAGCTAAGTGGACAGCTACTCAGAAAAAGCAGATGTTAATTCCTATTCTAATCACACAAACACTTTTTGCATATGCACAAAAACTCAATTTCAATTGCAGTTATATATAGATATAAAACAGTAAGTGTCATGTTGCAAATTATAGCCCCTCATTAACTGATCAAGCAATATAAGGAGTGACTGAGACCCAAGGTTAAAAAGTAATATAGCTAAGGATTTTTCACCACTTACTATGGGATAGTTAATGTTCTCAGTGTCTTCTCTATACTTACTCATTTACTCCTGCAAGAAAAACTCCAGAAGTATTATTGTTGTCACAACTTTATAGATGAGAATAAAAAGATAGAGAAAGGTAAAATAATTTCCTATGATAGCTAGCAATTGGCAGAACCAGAATTTGACCCAAAAACCTGGGCTCCCCAGTCCGGTCTTGTTTTCCTCACTGTGCTCTCCTGTCTCCGAGTAACAGATGACAGGATCCAGCCTTCCCCAAAAGTATGCCATGACACTTTAATAGGTCATGAGTGAATATGTCATGCGAGCCTGAGATTCTCCCCTGGGCCTTGATGACTACACACTGTCAGAGGAAAAGGAGATAAAGACTCCTTCTGTCTAACAGGGGAGTATGATTTAAAAACGGAACTAACTCACTGTGCACTCTGATAGCCACCGCACAGCTGTCAAACACAAATTGACAATATCTTTGAATTACACTAGATTCAGGAACAAGTTCTTATGGACACCTACAAGCATTTTAAGTTGTGAAGTAAAATTTCTTCACCCCCCCCCCAAGAATTTAATAAACTCTATTACACACCCAGAGGTATGTGTGAGTGCTGACTCCTTGTGAACACTTAGGGAAGGGCTGAGGACCAATGAATGCAGAGGAAATAACCCATGTAGGACGAACTTTAGAAAGTAACCCAATGCAGCAAAGACTTTCTCTCTTTCATACAGAGAGAGAGCTAGAAAGCTGGAAACCCACCTCTGCTCCCTGCACCCCTCCATGCCACAACCCTTCTCTAAGTCCCTAGAGAGTTTGGGAGGGATGAAAATCTGCTCTTGTTCTAAGATAGTGTTCTCAAAGGACAGAATACCTTACTTGAGTTCCAGGTTATACTTCTAATTAAATTTTATTCTACAATGGAATGAAGGGCCTTGAAAGGTACAGTGCTTCCTGTTTTTGAAAGAGAACTCAAGAGAATTCAAAATATACGTGACATGCTAAAGAACTTCATCCATCCAATCTCCAAAGCTCTGAAACTCTATGAATAATGGGGAAAATTTTTGTGTGCCTTGGTGTCATTTAAAGCAAATATAAAAATGTGTTTTAAACCAATGAAAAGAATTCAAATTCCAGCAAGAACTGATGATAATGCCATTCCATTCAGAAAAACTTCATACATTGTAAAGTTCTTTGTTTGACAGTCATGAAGGGCTTCAAAAAATATCTTCCTTATTAATGTTCATCATGGGTCTTAGATCCCAGTGATGGCATTGTAAAGCAGCATAAACATAACCTAAACATAACATTGCATTCCCTCTTTTAATACAAAAAAATTATAATTATTTCAACTCCAGTGTAAAGTATAAATGGTGAGTATTTCTCAAAGAAAAAGGCCTTTTGTGTGATAGAAACAACTTGTTTAGATTAAAAACAAAGCTATAAATGTGAGAGGAAATTATGTTTCTAAAAACATAACCCCTTAAACACTAATTGTGAGAGAATACAATAAAGGAAAGAAATAAATAATAAAATAATTTTAATTACTTGTTAATTAAAGTGGATTTTTGACAATGTTCATGAGAAGTAGGTGTCCTGCAGATACTTAACCCAAAAAAATGCTGTCAAGAAGCTTTTTATTTGGGGGTCTAAAAGTAATCACAAACAAAAGGCAACATACACACACACACACAGAGCATCTGTAAATACATTTATCGCAAGCATATGTTCCAACCAGAGGCATTTTTGTAATGATTTTATATATATATGTAATATATATTATATGTGTGTATATTATATGTGTAATATATATAATATATTACTTGTATAAGTATATATAAAATAAATTCAGGAACTTATTTTGAGACAAAACTGAAAATGTAAATTGGAGAATGTGAATTTTTTTTGTTTATTTATCAGAGACAGTGTGAGTGGGGGAAGGACAGAGAGAAAGAATATCAAGCAGCTTTCCAGCTGACAGCTCAGAGCCTGATGTGGGGCTTGAACTCACAAAACCGCGAGATCATGATGTGAGCTGAAACCACAAATTAGATGCTTAGCCAACTGAGCCACCCAGACACCCTTAAAATGTGAAATTTTTAGTTTTCAAGATACATGTCCTTCTGTTTTTAATAATATGGTAGGCTAATCTTTAAAAGTTTTCCAATATAAAACACCTAAGTGCCCCTAGGTGGTTCAGTCAGTTAAACTTCCAACTTGATTACTGCTCAGGTCATGGTCTCATGGTTCATGGGACTGAGCCCTACATGGGGCCCCAGGCTGACAGCTTTGGAGCCTGCCTGAGATTCTCTCTCTCCCTTTTTCTCTGTCCCTCCCCTGTTCATGCACTCTCTCTCCTTCATAATGAATAAATATACTTTTAAAGTAATGAAAATAAAACACCTAAAAATGTAGAAGATGAAAAATCAGATATCCTTTGGATATTTACCAAGATTAAGCAATTTGAGTGAAATCCCTAGATCTAAAGTTAAGAAAAGAGATGAAAACCAGAACAGTAAGACGATGTTGATGCCTAGGGCTGATTAAAGATATGAGGGCCAGGAAAAAAAATTAGGAGTTGGAATTAGCACACACTGCACATGAAACTAGGACTCGTAAAATACTACACCATGTTGTAAAAGGGTGAACTTGAAAAATAGTCCAATCACAAAAGAAGGGAGCTAAAACTGACCTGTACCTTGAGGGAGTTAGGGTGGGGCTGGAAAAGAGGGACCTCCTCATAATCAAGAATTACCAGTGTAGGGTTTCAGGTTTAAATATGTACTACATGGAAGATCAGGGAAGCTCTAACCCAAGAAATTGTCTTAAAGTTGACCTGGACTGTTAGCATCCCAGGGCATGAAGCAAAAGCAAATACACATTCTCTCTGCATATACCTTCAACCCAAGGCCTGCAGTATTGCTACAAATAGTACCCACTGAAATTGAAAAATGCACAATAAAACACTTCGACGTAAATGAGTCAAAAGAAACAACAAATATCAAAAAGAGACATCTCCCAAATAAAAGGTTGGCTACAGAATATAAAATATATATTTAAATGCAAAATATTAACATACAAATATTTTCTCTGTCTAAAATATTCAATGAGGGGATCCTAGGTAGCTCAGATGGTTAAGCACCTCTTGTTTTTTGGCTCAGTTCATGATCTCATGGTTTCGTGAGTTCATGCCCTACATCAAGTTTTGTGCTGATAGTGCAAAGCTTGCTTGGGATTCTCTCTTTTTCTCTGCCCCTCCTCTACTTGTGCTGTCTCTCCCTCAAAAAAAAAAAAAAAAACCAACTTAAAAATAATAAAATAAAATATTCAAGGAAATAAAAGACAGTTTAGAAAATATGAAATAAAGTACTACCAAAATAAGAGAGGGAGCCAAATATAATACCTAACAATAAATTAAAATCAAAGAAATTATAAACTCAGTGGACAAGTTAAGTAGCAAATTACATATACATTAAATTTTAAATATGTCACTCAGATAAAAAGGGTTGGTAAATACAAAAGAGATGTTAAAAAATATTGAATATAAAATGAGAATATATAACAAATTAAGTCCCAGCAAAAAGACTAGATAGGATGAATAGAAATATGCAAAGAGATAGTGTCTGGCATAATAAACTTTTCAAACATGGGGACAGACATAACTTCTCTAATTCAAGACAGATGGCCAACAGACAAATGAAAAGATGCACAAGATCACTGATCATCAGAGAAATACAAATCAAAACTACACTGATATATTGCCTCACACACATTCTTACAAGAATGGCTAAAGTCAGCAATCCAAGAAAAAAACAACAGGTGTTGGAGAGGATGTAGAGAAAGGGGAACCTTCTTGCACTGTTTGTGGGAATGCAAACTGGTGCAGCCACTCTGGAAAACAGTATGAAGATTCCTCAAAAAGTTAAAAATAGAACCACCCTACAATCTAGCAATTGTACTACCAGGTATTTATCCAAAGAAAACAAAAATACTAATTCAAAGGGATACATGTACCCTGATGTTTACAACGATAGTGTCTACAATAGCCTAATTATGGAAGTAGTCCAAGTGTCTATTGGCTGAATGGATAAAGAAAAGGTGGTACACACACACACACACACACACACACACACACACACACACAGGAATATTACTCGGCCATAAAAAAAGAATTAAAACTTTCTATTTGCAACAACATAGACACAGCTAGAGAGTATTATGCTAAGGGAAATAAATCATTCAGATAAAGACAAATTCCATAGAATTTCACCTGTATATGGAATTTAGGAAACAAAACAAACTAGTAAAGGGAAAAGGAAGAGAGAGGGAGGCAAACCAAGAACAGACTCCTAACTATAAGAACAAACTAATGAGTGAGAGGATGGGTTAAATAGATGATGGGGCTTAAGGGGCACTTGCTGAGATGAGCATTGGGTATTGCATGAAAGTGTTGAATCATTATATTGTACACCTGAAACTAATGTCACCCTGTATGTTAAGTAACTGAAATTTAAATAAAAACTTTAAAAAAGAAGAAGAAATCTCAAGATGAATAAACTGTATATCCACACCAGATATATTATAGAGAGGCTGTAAATTTCAAACATAAAGACAAACATTAAAATCAGTCAGAGATGAAAAACGAAATAAAAAACAAAAAAAAAACAACAAAAAACTGAGAGGCTACAAAAAAAAAATAATTAGACCAACAGCAAGAGCATTCATGGAAATAAGAAAATATATAATGGTAGGGTGCTTGAATAGCTCAGTCAGTTAAGCATCTGACTCTTGATTTCAGCATTTCAGCTCAGGTCAGATTCTCATAGCTCGTAAGTTCTAGCCCCACGTCCATGCTTGGGGTTCTCTCTCTCCCTCTCTGCCCCTCCCCTGATCACTTTCTCTCTCTCAAAATAAAAAAAAGAACTTAAAAAATTAAAAGAAAAAAGAAAAAGAAAGAAGATGGAAAAAGGGGAAAAAAAGGAAAGAAAATGTACAGTGGTATCTGGACTCTTCAATGAGCTGAGAGAAAATAACTTCAGCATAGGATTGTATAGCCAGATAAACTCATCCAGGAGTAAGGCAAAAATTATATAAAATCCAACAAAACCTGAGACAGTTCACCTTTAATGCTTAGTCAGTAGAAATCTTCTAAAATGTATTTTAGATAAACAAACACAAAACAGTGGAAGAGTTGAGATACAAAAGACATTGTTATGGAACAAAGAAATTGGCAAATATGTGGGTAAGTCTGAGAATATAATTATATTAGAACAACTAATTTCAGAATTTAAAAAACTAAAAAGTTTCTAAAACACTAGAAAAATAACTACAGTAGGAGGTGATACTTTTAAATCATTTTAATATCTTTGGGTTTTTCAGGAAAGTGATAGAGACACTGACTTTATGCCTTGTTAAAGGTATGCATACTACATTTTAAAGCAGTTCACTAGAAGATGAAAAAGCAAATGTCTAACTTTCAGGTCAAATGAAGGAATATAAAGGAGTAAGAATAATAAGTACCAATCCAAGAGAGGAACCAAAAAACTAAACATAGAAAACTCAAGACAAATAGAAACTACATAATAGTATGGTTGAAAAAAATACAAATGTACCAGTAATACATGAAATATAAATGAACTATACTTGTCAGTTAAAATAAAGATTAGAATATTTCTATACAAACAACCAAATTAAAAAATGGGCAAAAGGCTTGAATGGACCTTTTTTTCTATAAGACATACAGATGGCCAGTAGGTACATGAAAAGATATTCCACATCACTAATCATCAGGGAAATGCAAATCAAAACCACAATAAGATTTCACCTCACACCGATCAGACTGGCTACTTTAAAATGACCAAAATAATGGCAAAGATGTGAAAAAAAGGTGGTGGTGGGGGGAACTCTCATACACTTTTGGTGGGAATGTAAATTGGTGCAGACATAGAAAACAGTATGGAGATTTCTCAAAAGACAAAAACAAGAACAAAACCAAAAAAACACAATCAAAACTTACCATAGAACTGCCATAGAATACAAGTCCACTTCAAGGCATTTATCCAAAGAAAACAAAAACACCAACTGAAAGAGAAATATGCACTCCCACGTTCATTGCAGAATCATTTATAACAGCCAAGATATGAAAGTGTCTACTGATATTGATGAATGGTTAAAGAAATGTGTTCTATACATAGAGTGGAATACGCTCATTCATGAAAAGAATAAAACCTCTCCAGTTGTGACATCAGGGATAGACCTAGAGGGTATTATGTTAAGTGAAATAAGTCAGGCAGAGAAAGATAAATACCATAGACTCCATTTCTATGTGGAATCTAATAAAACAAAACAAATGAACAAAAACCCAAAACAGAAATAGACTCACAGCCACAGGAAACAAAGTGTTGATCACCAGGTAGGGGATGGTTAGGGTGGCAGGCAAAATGGCGAAGAAGGATTAAGATTTACAAACTTCCAGTTATAAAATAAAACAGAGATGTAATGTACAACATAGGAAATATAGTCAATAATATTATAATAACTTTGCATGGTGCCAGACGAAAATTATTGTAATAATGTATAAAAGTACTGACTCACTATGATATACACCTGAAACTAATAGAATAGTATACATCATTACACTTCAATTAAAAAAAGAAAAGATTGGAAACATTAGAAAATCCCTGCTATGCACTGTTCACAAGAGACATATAGGAAGTAGGAAATCTAAAGTTTGAAGTAGAAGTGAAACCTGATCACATTAGTACAAGTAAGAAAAATTACAGAACAGGCTTTCATGTTCAGACATGCAAAATCAATTCTAAATGGATTGTAGATCTACTTGTGACAGATAAAAAATATGTACTCATGATCTTAGAGTAGAAAATATTTCATAAAGAAGACTTAAGAAAGCATTACCAATAAAATAAATAATATATATATTGGGTTTTAATGTAATTAAGAATTTCTGTTTATCAAGAGAGATCCTCAAAAGAGTGAAAAAGAAAGCCCAAATTAGAAGATACTTGCAATTCCTATATCCAACAAAAGACTTTCCTACAAATTGGAGCAAAAGAAAATTTGATTAAAAATGGCAAAAGATTGGGGCACCTGGGTGGCTCAGTTGGTTAAGCGTCCGACTTCTGCTCAGGTCATGATCTCACGGTTCATGAGTTTGAGCCCCACGTCAGGCTCTGTGCTGACTGTTGGTTCAGAGCCTGGAGCCTGCTTCAGATTCTGTGTCTCCCTCTCTCTCTGACCTTCCCCTGCTCACACTGTGTCTCTCTCAGAAATGAATTTTTTTTTTAATTTTTAAAAAGTTTTTAAAAAATGGCAAAAGATTTGGAAGAGTGTGTCCCCAAAGAATGTCCACACTTCAACAAACACAATTTGTCAATATCACTACTCATTTAGGGAATGGCAAGTTTAATCACAAAACTATACCTCTTGATACCCACTAGAATGGCTTGAAAAAATGTAAATTGTAAAGTGTTATTACGGGGCTCCTGGATGGCTCAGTCAGTTAAGCATCTGACTTAAGCTCAGGTCATGATCTCACAGTTCATGGGTTCAAGCCTGGCATTTGGCTCTGTGCTGACAGCTAGCTCAGAGCCTGGAGCTGGCTTTCGATCCTGTGTCTACCTCTCTCTCTGCCCCTCCCCTGCTCATGCTCTGTCTCTCTCTCACTCAAAAATAAAATAAACATTATAAAAAAGAAAAATGTTATGACAATGTGTAGCAAAAGGAGCTATCATATACTGCTGATGAGAGAATAAACTGGTATAATCATTTGAGAAAACCCTCAGTATTTACTGACCATTACACATACTCTTATTATTACCTAGTAGTTTGATTCTTAGGTATAAATCTAAGAGCAAAGCATTCATTTGTACATCAAAAGCATGTACCGATAATGTTGATGAAAGCATTATTTTAATAACATAAAGCAAGGAACAAGTTAATTCCATCAACAGTAGAACTGACAAATAAAATATGTGGGTTTACCCAGTGGAATACTATACAATACTGAAAAAGGTAGTTACTGCCACATACAACATCATGGATCAATCACACAAATATTATACTGAGTTAAAGAAGCAAAATATTTTTAAAAATATACTATATTTTCCAATTACATGTTAAAAACAACTAAAGCTCATCTGTAGTGACAAAGTAAAAATACGGATTGCCTTTAGAGAGAGTTATGGCTACGAAGAGATATGAAGCATCTGGGTGCTGACACTCTTCCATATCTTGATCTGGATAGATGTTATTAAAGTGTTTTCACTTTTCAAAGGCCTATTAATCTGTACATTTATGATATGTGCCTTTTAACGTATATTTAAAATACAATTTTAAAAATACTTATTTTACTCTCTCTTACTTTCCACCACCCTTTGATTTTCTACTGGTGTCTCCCATTGGCTGAGTCTATTGGAAAGCTAAACAAAAGGAATAAATTGATACAGTCAGTAGAGGTCCAGCCTGCCAGAGTATGGAGCAGGGCCAGGAATATATCTGAAGTGGCCAAAAAAGAATAACCAGTTCAGAGGCAGTTCCAAAAATGCAAAGTGGAGCTTTGTTTATAACAATGAAAACCTGGAAATAGAATTAATGTCCATGATCAAGTAAATGAATAAATTACATCTGAAAAAAGCATATAAAGATATATCATATACCACTGAAATCAAAGCTTTATGAATTGGAAATAATGCACAGCCAAAATATAAGCACAAGAGGGAATGTCAAAAAGAAAATATAGTATGGCATAGATTTTTACATGTTTAAAATGTATAAGACTATTGTTTATTGTTTGGGAGTACTTTCATATAGTAGTGGAAATAGACAAATACTTAGGAATAATAAATATCAAATTTAGGATAGCTATCTTTTTATGGGGAAGTGTAGAATGTGGGCATAGAGGGCCTTAAACTATATTTGGAATATTTTATGTCTAAAGCTACATTAGAGGCACATCGATGTGTTTCTGATCACTTCTTGCATCTTCATGAATATCTAAAATATTTCATAAAAAAGGCAATAAAAAATTCACCATCACAAAAGCTCCATCCTCATAATTATGGACTCAGAGCATATGCATTTTATATGGCATTATTACAATTGGGAATAAAAAAAACTTAGCCGTTCACATATGGTTAATTCTGACATCATTCAAGGAACACTGAAAGGATGTTCATGCTTGAGTTTTTTACTCCAGGTCTAGGGGCCAGTTTGGATCCCTTTTTTGTGAGCAAATATGTGCAGCTATGGAAGTTACTTGGGGATAACGGGCAGTATGAGGTTTTAAAACAGGGAAGAGCTAAAGGGTCAACACAGACATTTAACGCTCAACATTGGCCTCATTAGCCTAATACTCTCAGAAACAGAACTCACTTTAATAAATATATAGGAATATATTTAATACATATAAAAATAGATATATATCTTTCTATTGTGTGACATTTATATCTATTTATACAGATGTGAAAGATATGTACTATCAAATGACTATACTAATTAATATTCCTTGGAAGTTTTTTAATCTATTTGCTTTCTTTATGAGGGAGACTTTTAGGTCTTCTTGTTTGCTAATTATTTACACTTTAGAATTTACTTCCTTAGTTCATATCCTTGAAATAATACCTAATAGCTGTCCTTTATTTTGCAAGCATAACAAAGACTATATGTCATATAATCCCGGAGGCTTTCTGATGAGTGCTGCATAAGTTGAGGTCCATTTAACAAATATGATCTCATGCACTGTCAGCATATGTGTACTCACTATAATTAAAATGCAATAACAAGAAATGCATGGCAAATGAGTTTTAAACCTCTACCGACATATGAAATAACTTCTCCTTCCCAGGGTCAATTGAACCATATTTCTCACTTATTTTGCCCTTTATCTCCACATAGATCTATAATACTAAGGGAGAAAAAAATTTCCTTTCTCATTACAGAGCAACACTATAATAATCTGATTGCTCAAGCTAAGTACTTTAAAATATTACTATTCCTTCCGTTTATTATACTAGAGAATATCTGCAGCCTTTTTATCCAAACTGCACCATAATATTGTCAAATACAACCAATGGTGGCTAAGCGAATCATAGGATGGCAATTCTTGAGTTAATATTCTTATACAATAAGAATAATTTCAGAAATGCTACGACAATTTCTGTCAAAATGAAAGAATTCACTGTCTCATGACATGAGAATGAAAGAATTCACATGTCTCATGACCTAAAAATAAAAAGTGAAAAATTCAGGATCTAAATGTTCAGCTTCAAAATTTAAAAGGAACAGCCTAAATTTAAATATTTTTCTTTTATTAATACCAAAGAGATTGATATACTTTTTAAATAGTAGGCTATTTCCTTTCTTCTTTCTTTCTTTCTTTCTTTTTCTTTCTTTCTTTCTTTCTTTCTTTCTTTCTTTCTTTCTTTCTTTCTTTCTTTCTTTCTGAGAGACAGGGAGAGACAGAGAGAGAGAGACAGAGAGAGAAAGCACACAAGCAGAGGAAGGGGGTGGAGGGAGAGAGAAAGAGAATCCCAAGCAGGCTCCATTCTCAGCAAAGAGCCCAATGCGGGACTCAATCCCATGACCCTGGGAGCATGACCTGCGATGAAATCAAGAGTTGGACCTTAACCAATTGAGTCAGCCAGGTGTCGCCAAAGAGGTTGATATTTTGAGGTTGGCATTTGCTCAATCTAGAACACATGGATGTAAGTAGATTTTCATCCCTCCTGTTGCTATTTACCTAGCATGTACAAATAGTCCCTCCTCCATAAACACCTACTACAGCTAAAGCATTCCACCGTCTAGAATAACCCGAAGATTGAATTTATTTAGATAACACTATTTTTTTCTAGAAGTGAAAAGCACTTACACTTATATAGAGCTCCCTATAAATTTTTCATTCAAATACTTGATATCATATAGATGCATCTTTGGTTTGGATGGATAAAAGAAATAATTTCCCTTTCCTTCTTTAAAATGTTTTAACACTTTATTTATTTTTGAGAGAGACAGAGACAGAGTATGAGCAGGGGAGGGGCAGAGAGAGAGGAAAACACAGAATCCGAAGCAGGCTCCAGGCTCTGAGCTGTCAGCATAAGACCCTACCAGGTGCTCAAACTCGTGGTCCAGAAGATTATGACCTGAGCTGAAGTCAGACGCTTAACCGACAGAGCCACCCAGGGAATCTCCCATTTTGTTCCCTTAGAGAGGTAACAGGATAGCTCAAAATTTTTGTTGTTGTTATTGGATCTTATATGTTATTTACTTACACTATAAAGAAACTTCTTCTGACCTTTTAATTTTCAGTTTTATAGTCTATTTCACACATTAAAAAAAAAGAATAAAAAAATTCAGTGAATATATTCTATCAAATTGAGATCAATAGATTAGGTAAATGCCACCAATAAATAGTTTTGTAAGAATAGTTTCAAGTAAAAGGACAGAGAAAGACAGTAGTTTCTTTATTCTTCTCCCTTGTCAATTAACTATTCTTCACCTACTAGTATATTATACATTAATAATTTTAAAGAGCCTGGTACTTTTTCACACCTAGTAGGAATACAATAACTGGTTGATGAATTAAATTAAAAGGTAATGAAGCTTTCAAATTTTTCAATTTATTGTAGAAGAAATGATTAGCGACAAGGAAACAGCTTCATCTACTTGTTAAACTTTTCTCACATGTAATCATTTCTTTCTTTCTTTTGGCTTTGTAATTGAAATTTTTGAAAGGAAAAATTATGTTCTTTAATTGGAAAATTTAAAGGAAACAATTAAGTCAATTGGGAATATTTAATATTTTTTATAATCTATCATTTCTTACCTGATTGTGTCTTGTTTGTCTTTTTATGTCTTTTCTGACAAGATTCACTTAGGTACTTTGATTTTAGGATCATAGAGTGCAGTTAAGGTGTCTTATTTCTCTATGTAAACATTGTACCAGCCAATATTACATCCAATACATAGTAGTACCTTATTTAAAATGATTCACACATTTCCCCCATGTTCAAAGCACCATGCTAAAGGCATAGTGAGACATGTTCTTGCTGTTTACAAAGAATTTATAATACAATAAGAGACACAAAATTCTAATGAATTGGTACATGCTCTAATAATATTTTTTTAAATTTTTAATGTTTATTTTTGAGAGAGAAAGAGAGACAGAGCATGAACAGGGGAGAGGCAGAGAGAGAGGGAGACACAGACTCCAAAGAAGGCTCCAGACTCTGAGCTATCAGCGCAGAGCCAGATGTGGGGTGAGCTGAACTCATACGCTTAACCGACTGAGCCACCCATGTTCCTCTATTTTGAGCTGTCTTCTATGAAATCTCAAAGGGTGTTAATTAACTAAGGTAGGGTATAGAAGGCTTCCAGAGCAGGGCATATATGAGCTACATATTTTTTAATGTATTATTATTTTGTTAAACTAATTTATTTTTTTAAATTTATATCCAAGTTAGCTAGCATATAGTGCAAAAATGATTTCAGGAGTAGATTCCTTAATGCCCCTTACCCATTTAGCCCATCCCCCCTCCCACAACTCTTCAGTAACCCTCTGTTTGTACTACATGGGCTGGATCTTAAGGAACAAGTGGGAAGGAGCGATTTCATTCAAATGGTGAAGTTTCCAAAGTCCAGTCATTACAGATCACATCTTACCATATGCTAGTATCTGTGCTGATAGTTTTTTCATATTTTTCTTCATGTGACTCAAGTTTTATTAAATTTTAAATACATCTACTTAAAAATACTTAGGACTTTCATAAGTAAAACAAACAAATAAACAAAACCATATCATCTGCCACAAAGAGAAAGTGAGGTTGAAAATACATATATGCTGAAACAGATAATAATTGTCATACTTGATTTAGCTACTGTTGTTAACAAAGACACTGAGTAGTCAGGTGTCGTCCAGGTTGGCATTCCTGCTTTTAAAAGGAGTTTAAGATAAGGTACTGAGACAAAAATAGAGACTTCTCTGAAGAGATAACAAAAGGATGCTGCTATGATCTGATGTGGGTACCTCCAAAACTGGTATGGTAAAGCTCTAACCCCCTAATATGATGATATTTGAAGAACAGGGACTTCGGGAGGTAATTAGGTTTAGATGAGGTCCTGAGGGTAATGCCCTTATAATGGGACTAGTACTTTTATTAAGAAGGGACACAAGAGAGCTCGTTTCTTCTCTGTCTTTCTGCCAGGAGAGGACACACAGAGAAGGCAGCCATCTGCAAGCCAGGAAGAGTATTCTCACCCAAACCCAACTATGCTGGCACCTTGATCTTGAACTTCCAGTCTCCAGAATTATGAGAAAACACATTTCTGTTATTTGAACCATTCAGTCTATGGTACTTTGTTGTGGCAGCCCCAAAAGGACTAAGATGGATGCTAAGGCAATTGAAAAGGGAAAGATTTTCCAAGTTGTGCCATAATTTGCTTCAATGCTATGTCTATGCACGTAACTATCTACCTGCCATGTCTACTTATGATAACTAGAATGTGTCCCCCACTTTTGGAAACTCAATAAGAAAACCCATGGTGGGAAAAAAAAACCCACAAACCTATCAACCTGTCATGAAAACAGACAGAGAGATGTGAAAAACATCCCAAAGAACCACAAGTGGTCTAATGTTGCAACAAGGAGCCTTTTCAAGGTTGAATTTAAGGTCCAGTATAGACGATGCAGGAAAAATGTAGTGATATGAGTGCTGGAGAATTTTTCCTGGCTTAAATTATTTATTTTATATAACTATATTAGTTTTCCATTGCTGCATGACAAATCACCTCAAACTGAGCAGATTAAAACAATATACATCTCAGTGTCTGTGGGGCAGGAGTATGACATGAAGATGTCATTTGGGCTGCATTCTCACCTGGAAATGACACAGGAAAGGAATTTGCTCCCACGTTTACTCAGGTTGTTGAAAGAATTTGAGTTTTGGTGGCTGTAGGACTAAGGGTTTCAGCTTCTTGGATATCAGCTGGAAGCTTCTCTCAGCTTCTAGAGGCCACTTACATTCTTACAGGCCATTGTAATTATAAAGGGAAATTTAAAATACCTCCTACCCCTTGAAAATCTACAAATAGCTAAGGGCTATGTTTTGGATGGCTTTTTTTTTTTTTTTTTATTTAATTTATTTATTTCTAGGAGAGAGAGAGAGAGACAGCATGAGCAGGGGAGGGCCAGAGAGAGAGGGAGTCACAGACTGAAACAGGCTCCAGGCTCTGAGCTGGCAGTCAGCACAGAGCCCGACGCGGGGCTCGAACCCACGAACCGCGAGATCACGACCTAAGCGAAAGTCGGACGCTTAACCGACTAAGCCACCCAGGCGCCCCTGGATGGCTTTGATTGTAGCATCCACTCATACGAATTCATCATTTGAGCAATGACAGTGGGCAGAACCCCACTGTCAGCTGGGTGTAGGACAGTGAATGTATAGCAATAAGAAGGAACTGACCCTGGAGACCATTTAGAAAATAACTGTAATGATATAGGAAGGAATGATGATGAAGCATGAGCTATGCAGGGGAATGGGGGAAAAAAAAAAACAAGCAGGGTAACAGTGAGGGGCTTGGAAGGAGAAAGAAATCAAAGATGACACCGAGCCAATCAGCAATTACTTGTGGACTCGAAAAGGCAATGTACAAATAGGAAGTTTGAGAATGGAGTTTGAGTTGTGTGGATGAAATTGACAGCAAGCAATGTTGAAGAAGTGTAATTTAGGAATGAGGAAGGAGAAGGAAGTGCTAAGTCATTTTAAACATCTTATATTTTAAAAGACATACTAATGGTCATAATGTATTAATAAGGATCTGAATGAGTAAGAAAAGTGAAAAAATTGATAAAAATGATATTGCTATTATGTATCTCAAAGAGAAGGAAGATTTTGTGATATTGAAGATTTTCAGCTTCTTTCATTTTTTAATAAAATAGAATTCCTAGTCAGATCACAGACAGAGACAAATTGGTGATCAGAAATTAAGCAATAGCAGTATTTCACAAATGTGAACAGAAATTTATTAAATTGTGACATTTATCTGCTCACTACTCTGATAACATAGATCTATTCTATTTTTAATCTTGAATAATTTAAAAAATTACTCTACATTAAATATTTAACCTATTCAAAATTATCCTGTCCTAAATATATCAATTAAATGCATACATTATATGCAAGATCACTTTTATTAAACCAAATTAAATATTGAACCAAATTTAATAATTAAACTGGATTTCATATTAGATCAATTTAACACACAGTGTAAAAAGTTCAATTTGTGCAAGAATGAAAGGGTAACAGAAATAAATACTGGATAGGTTTTAAAAAAAAGAAATGACTATAAATTTAGTTAATAAAGTATCCAACATGTAAAATTTTAAGGTAATATTTATGTGGCAAATGCACATATATGTGTGCATATCACTATGCTGATGCATGTAAAGATAAAAAAAAATTGTTACCAAAGTCAACCGTTATTCTAGAGATATATGTCAAGATATTCATGACTTCCTAGATTTTTAGGGCACCACCAAAGCATATATTTTCCTCCCTTGCATATAGTCACGTAGAATTGGAAACCTTAAGTGAACTCCTGAACCCCTAAGGAGAGCTACCACGTTCGTAATAAAAGATGAGGTGAGATAGTGTCTGAACAGTTAACTAGCCTAACATTCCAAGTTTATCCATTCTTTGAAAACATATTTATTGAATCCTTGATTGTGCTGGGCATTGTTCTAGGCGCTGAGGATATAGAATTGAATAAAACAGAAAAAAATCTCTGCTCCTATTGAGTTTCATTCTAGTGGTGGTGGTGGTGGCGGTGGTGCTGGGGGAGGGGGGAGGGGGGTAAAGGGTGAAGAACTAAACAAATGAACATATAATGTGCCAGCAATAAGTAGAAGAATAAAGTAGGGCAAGAAGCATAGAGATTGACAGGGAAGGGGACGGTATTTTATTTGGGATGGTAAAGAAAGATCTATCCAGGAAGGTGATATCTGAGCATAACGTGATGAGGAAGTTAAAGGTTTCTGACCAGGAAGAAGAGCTTTTAAATCTCAAGGCTGAAAGACAGTGAGTGATTCCTCATATTTTTACCACAGACTTTCAGAGCTGCTTGCAAGCTGGCCCAAAGAGGAATTTAAATCTGAATAGTCAAAAAGTTTTAAAGATCATAAACATCCAAAAAAAGGTCTTAATCTTAGAACCTCATGCAACTGTCAATTTAGAAGTAAGTTTTTACACCCACAGATACCTAACCCCCAAAGAAATTCAATTTAAATAAAATTTAAATCAAGTCTAGACTCCAGTCACTGATATACAAGATCATTGCTATCTTCTCTTTAACTTAAAGCAAACCACAACCAGCATCACATAACCTTTCTAAAACACCATAGTACTATTTTCTGCCTTTGCAAGGAGCACACGACCAACATGATTGAAACTTCTTTGATGTTTGAAAAGCTTGCAGTATTCCGTAGTTCTCACTCTGAACATTCATTCTCACCTGGCTGCACCTACAGAAGTAAAAGGTGTAGGAAGTCACACTGAATTTATAGTAAAAGATATCAGTTGGAACTTTGTTTGGGCCCCAAACTCTAAAATAAAGCTGCTTTTTAAACAAAAATCAATTTCAATAAATCCTCTGAATTTTATTATTGGGGTCTATGATTACCCTGCTTCTAGTGAATTGACTTCATTATATAACAATTATTTGATTTTACGATATCCATTTCTTTCCATTTTGAACTTTAGAGATTAGGAAAGAAATAAAGCCAATGCAATTCAGCTTAAAAAGTAGGAAATTGGGGTGGTTCAATATTTTATACATATTCTATTTTCCACTTCATTGTCCTAGCTCTGCAAACACACACTGCCTCTATTCTCATGGAATAAGTAGAACAGGGAAAGTTAAAAATCTCTCTGTTAAGAGCTTATCATCTGTGAAACTTGCTTCCTCCAAAGATCCCTCCTTCTCATTGCTCTCACATTTACTCTAGCAAAACATCTCTATAATGTCTATTTGGCAGCTTTTTGTTTGTCCCTTACTAAAATAGTGAGGAAACAAGTTTATTCCTGTCAAATAAAAATCACTTGCCTTGTCCACTTATTGCTCTTACTCTAAGTTTCTTAAGGTCTCAGAACAAAGTATTGTCTTTTTCTTGATCTACCATACTTTAACACAGTGTCTGGTGTGCAACAGCTACCCCCAAAATTGAATGCAATTGTACTATACTGAGATACCCAGAAGCACATACTACCTCTAGCTCTTAAATCCCCTTGCTTGCTCTGACGTGATTTTGGCCAAGCTTCATTCAGTAACATTTGTCTTACTATATACCCTAGCATTCACTATTTTATCTCAACAAATAAATTTTAATGAAAGTAGTAAACCATGTCCTAAATCTAAATATACATTAGTTATTGCTCTCCAAACTGTCTTTGATTTTTTAACTTCCTTTGATTTAGCTTTCCAGGGATGAAATGCATACCTATTTATAACCTATACTCAGGCTCTCCACTATGCTCTCTTGATTAAGCTCCATTTTTAGGAAAATAAAGAGATAATTTGAATTACATTTAAGTGATTTTCCAGAATAATAATTCTTGATTCCAACTTACTCCCAAATTAAAAAATAAAAAAACAATTTCATTCAGAATTAAATTGCACTGTTCCTAATCATTGTCATGTATTTATTTTTTAAAAAATGGCTTCCATGTGTTCTTTCTTCCATTATATTCCTGTAATATGCAAGACAATATTATGCACATAAGTACTCAAACACACAAGAGAGATTTACTCGTGTGATTCTGAAGTTGAAATAATTAGCTCTCCCTTGGAGTTTTTAAAAGAACTATTAATTCCTCTATTTACTGATAGTTCCAGAATATTCTAGTACTATTTAGCAGTGACCAACATTTTTAATGCAAAAGTCTTATTTTAGAGTTTGGTATGTTCTGATTCTAACAGAAATCATTGGCTAGAAGAGAAGTGAAGCAAGTTAGGATACACATGGAGACTAGGGCTGGTCTTTGTTATTATTTTCTTCTATTTTTATGCCTTAATTTACAAGAAAGTTTGTCTCAGAACCATGATTTCCCTTAAAAATGGAAAAATGACTTTTGGAACATCGAGTAGACAGAACCCTGATTCAATAATTAGGCATTATTAAAATCATCTGCTAAGATGACTTTTAAAAGCAGGTATAATTTAATCTTCTACCTATATTCACACACCACTGTTTATGTCATGTTTCTACATCCCTTTGCATTATCCTAGATAACTTCATTCACTTAAGGAATTCGCCATGCTGAGAACAGATCTCCAGTAGCTGTTGGTCCATGAAGAATGAAAAAGTACCTAGAGCACCCCTGACCCAACTCAGCATGGATGCCAAGTGACCAGCATCTCAAAGCAGAGCTACATATGGTGACCCTCAGTCTAGGACTAAGAAATATGAATTCCTATTGCTATACATCATGGAATTTTTTTAATTATGCAGAATTATTGCAGTAATAGCAGACTAACATGGATAGTGTGTCCACATTAAGAGAACAAAAGGGGAATGTTTCCCAGAAAAAAAAAAATAGTTAATGTAGGATACAATAATATAAGGGTAGTCATTCTTTTTAATAATGAAAACTATGGCATTGTACTTTAGGTTCCACTGCCTGGTCTCTGTGAATAATCCCCCGAAAAAGAGACTAAGACCGTCTTGACTGAAATATCCATGCGAACATAAAGACATGGGTTATAGGTTTATTAATCAAAAAACACATAAGAATAATTGTGCTTCATTCCTCAGCATCAATAATTATGGTTTGTTTATAAGGCTGTTAGAAAATACAAATTAAGACGCACGCTTGCCTGGAAGAATCTTTGAAAACTTTGTCTTGTAATACAATTAATGTCTAGGAATCAAGCAGTGCCCCCATCCTAACCTAAGTATAAAATTTTGCTTTTTCAAAACTTGTATAACTTCCAAGATTATAACAACTTTCCCAATCTCCTGTGACCATTTGAGTCTTTCTTCCATACAAAACCTTGGCATACTGAGAGGAGTAAACAGAGGGAAGATTATGAAGAAAACTCAAAAGTCTACCTCTTCTTCTAGAGATTGCCTGACTGCTCTTTTGTAACTGAGAGAGAAAGGTAGATTTTTTTTTTTTTCTGAGAGAATTTGCTCTATTTGTTTCTGAAAACCGACTGCAATCATACATACAGGAAGGTCCCTGGATTCTGTGAAACAACATTATATCCTTAAAATAGATTTCCCTTTTTGCTTACAAAGTACTGAAAATATTTTTAATTGTATTCCTGCTTCTTAAAACTAATTAATGGAGAAATTACTTTCCGGGTGGGAACTGCAATTGATAAGACCTAAAATACGAAACTGGCTGATGTAACATTACATAGGAAGCATCCAGAATTGGGCCTTGTCACTCTCCTGAGTGTGAACGTACTTACTATTTAAACTATCCTCTTCAGTTTAAGGAAACAAAGTATATATGCTCTAGAAAATTTAGTAGAAAAATGACAAAATAGTAGAGTATATTTGCATTTTCTACAAAAATGGTTTCAAAGCCAGTCCTTATAAAAACTGAAATGGAATAAAAGGAGAACAGCATATATTTCTAAGAAAAAAGCTATTCTGCCACAGTCAAAGATCTAAGCACTGATGAAGTTTAAATGATATTTAACTAATGAAAAGCCTTGTCGAAACCCAGCAGTCTCCTATTCTAGGTGTGTGCCCTAAAGCCAGTGCCCTAGGGTGTGCCCTAAAGCCAGAGCAATAATTCAAAAGCAATGCAGGCATATTACCTAAAATGTATCCCCAAAGTAACAAAGTTACAAGCAAGGGCACTGCTCAAATGTAGATTATGAAGAAGTGTCTCGCACTCTGTTTCCACCAACCTATGCTCCGAAACAGGAGCCATCAATCAAAGGTCAACTTTGATATGGAGGATTCATAGACCTATTTCTAAGAACTAGGTTATTCAGATGTTGTGCAATCTTGACTGTGGGCTTGAAGACAATGACTCCACTTGCTAACCAAGATGCCACTATTAAACTTAGGATCAGCCAAGTATGGCTTGGGGATAAACCTCATGCTCACTGCATAGAATAGTGATTGATTAGAAAGCAAGGCAATGTTCACACCCTATGATTTCCAGTAACAGTGACTATATCACATAAAAAGTGCATGAAATCCTAACTCAAAGTCTTCTCAGGATTGACCTTCAGAAACATGGAAGAAAGAAAATCCTCCCAGAATTGGAGTAGCCAGCTTGACTGATGTAATTGCCACCAAATGCAGAGAGTTTGGTTACAAGCAAAACTCTTTTGATAGTCTTTGCACCACTTTTCCACGTGCAAGAGGCCAACTAAGGAAAGACAGCTTTGTACATAGCTCCAAGGGTTCAGAGTTGTAGAAAACTCCCTAAAGAGTCTGGGTGGCTCAGGCGATTAAGCATGGAACTCTTGATCTCAGCTCAGGTCTTGATCTCAGGGTCATGAGTTTACCCTGGACACCATGCTGGGCATGGATTCTACTTAAAAAAAAAAGGAAAAGAAAGGTAAGAAATACAAAGTATTATAAAGATCAGCAATAGGTGATATAGAATGGAGACAGGCAGTATACTGATAAAATTGCAATTGAAATAATATAAAAGGGCAAAGTAACTTAAGGGACTGTGTGATATGGGGAAGAGCAGAGGGCCCATAGCAGAGCCTCTGGGACTTCCATTAGCAAAGTCAAGTCAGAGCCAAAAGGAGAGATAGAAATAAAAGAGCAGGGTGAGAGTAATTACACAGCAGAACAAAGGGATAATCCTCTCACTTACAGGAGAGGCAAGCAGGGCTGGTTTGTTTCTATAGATAATTATTCCCAGTCAGTCCTAAGATCCAAATTCTTCCACTCAGGGACTTACTCTAAAAGTGAAAAACTAAAAATTTCACTAAGCCAAAACTCTCGTGATGTCTTCTTCTATTTCCTCTCTCAGGAATACACAGTTTTAAGGGAATAAATGTACCCTGAGCAAAGGGAGATGGGGAAAAAGTGGTCATACCTTGTGTAATCCTTGCTGATTGCAGAACATTGGGCCAGTTCTGTGTGTCACAGAATTACAGTGATTCTGGTAGGAAATTTTCACAGCCTCATAAGAACTTAATAGTAATCAAAGAGGTTTTCCTTCTTCTGTTAAAAAAGAAAAGGTAGGGGGCTAAGAAATCAGGGGAAATTGTTCACCTGAGTGTCAGAGGGGACCAGTTTCCCATTAGCAAGCTAGTCCTGCTGGACCAGTTCATTAACCACAAATGCTTTGTTCCTTGGCGGAATGTTTTTCAGCTCTGATGAGCTTAGCTTTGAGTGCCTCCCCGGAGGAGGGAAGACTTAGTGTTGGGAACACAGCAGGCTAAGCCTATGTGTTCTAAGGAGAGTGTACAGTTGCTAATAAAGTGTTTGGATTTTTCTTTTCTTCTTTTCAGGTGCAGAAAGCTCTGGGGACCCTGATGGGCTGCTTGAATATTTTGATCTGCCTAAATCTATGCAGTTTTGTGCATCTAAAAATAGGTCTTCAAGAGAAAGCATTACTTGATGTGTATTCAGGGGATGTAGAAGGAAAAGGAGGGCATTTTATCAAATAAGTTAAAAGTAAGTGTATCTGCAATCACCTTATGCCCCAAAGATACAGAGTCAGAGGGTCTAAAATCATTGAATGAGACCTCAATAGTCTAACCTCCCATTCATTCATAGTCAAGCTCTCAGGAGGTAGCCTCCTCTGGAATGTATATAGAATTGATAAAGGAGGGCCCACTTTGCAAGACTGCCTGTGCAGTTTTAGCCATTCCTAATTATTCCATCATCTAACCGCTCGTCTCAATTCTGCCCTCTGGGGCCCATTAATCCAAGTTTAATTCCACACCCATATGGTTCATCGAATTTTGGAAGACACCGTGTCCTCCTTCAACTTGTTTTCAGACTAAATAATCCTAGCTCTTTTGGCACTTTTTATTTGAAATGCTATACTCTATGGTTTCAAGTCTTAGAAACACACTGCTAGCATATTGTTAGGATGGTTTGGTTACAGGTGACAAATCCAATGAAACAAGTGCAGCAAAGAGGGAAATGTATTATACACTGGGGTGTTTCATGAAATCCACCAATTTTGAATTAATTATCCTCTGGATATTAAACAGTAAAGATTCCTATCTTAAAGTTTATTATTTTGAGATAGAGAGAGAGAGACAGAGAGACAGAGACAGAGAGCACATGAGCAGGGGAAGGGCAGAAGGAGAGGGAGAGAGCGAACCCCAAGCAGGCTCTGCACTGCCATCAACACGGATAGCTGGGCTTGATCTTAAGAACCATGAGTTCATGACCTGAGCCAAAACCAAGAGTCGGGTGCTTAACTGACTGAGCCACCCAGGCACCCCTAAAGACTCTTTTTAAATTAATACATAACCTCAGTAATTTCTGACCAGATTAAAGTATTTTATTGATTAACTCCTCTTTTCTAACCAGTACATGTCTACTAACGTAATGGTTCTCATTGCAGGCAGTGCAGGTAGAGAACATGTTTATAGTTAGAGGCATTCTCTCACTGACTGAGTGGACTAAAGGCATTAGTGGGTGGGGACTATGAGTGTTAAATCTCTTCCCAAGCAGATGTTCTCTATGATAAAAAAAAAAAAAAAAAAAATTCTGTCTGCACAAAATGCCCCATGGTCATTTCATAGTCAAAGTTTTAGGAAGCTATAGCACAATTTCACATGAAATTTTACCAACTCAAATTTCTCTGTATCCTAAATTTTGCGATGTAATTTTTGAATCTAAATGCAGGCTTCATATTTATTTTAATTTAATTCGCTTTTTATTGTTTATCACGTCCTCCAAACTATTATTTATTATTATTACTTTTTTAAAAACTCTGAATAAGTTAATCGGAGAGGTACTGTAAAGTAGTGCAAATATTATAGGCTGTAAATCAGACAGACATGGGTTTAAGTATTGACTCTATCAGTTTTAAGATGAAAGATGATAGACAAATTAATTCACCTCTCAAATAATGCCTCCACTAAGTGAAGATGTAATAGTTAGCTCATCAGTTGGTTATGAAAATAAAATAAGAGAACCAAGGAAAAATTTGTCCCTTGCCTAGTGGCAGTTATCATGATAATTATTACATGTTACAAGTTTGTTACAATTTGTTACAAATATTCACAAATTTGATGAAAATGCCATGTATTGACTCACCACATATAGATACAAAGGTAATCATGTACCTGTACCCTGTCCACTGGAGGCCTCCATTTAGAATGATTTTATTCCATTAATCACCATCCCCAGAAGACATCCTTAACATAAAAGGCTGTAGTTATGTTGTCAATTATTTTTAGTATCTTAAGTCATAAATTTCCCATTGTGTATGTTTCCTGAGCTTCAGTTCCATCTAAATCACCATTTGCAGTCTTAAGAGAATCCCCTTACTACAGAAGAAGCAAAATCTGTTTCAAGTAATCTAGGATTCACTATTTTTTCCAATGGAAAGCTAATTAGCAGAGTAAAGTTGTAAGTTTTTTTTAATCATTCTGTTCCAGCATACATTTTTAAATATTCACAGAAATCCTAAAATTTGGGCATAATTATAAACACTTCAAATGCAATCTTCAAATGCAATCATTTACATTCCCACATCAAAGTTTATTGACTAGGCAATTATCTGTGGATCCAAATAAATGATTAAATTCTCCCAAGCCCTAAGGCAACATAGATCATTGCTGCAGCACATGGTTCTCCTTTAGCTTAGGATCTAAATGAAATAGACATATGTTCATTTTTTTTTTTTTTGAGGAAAAAGAGACCTGTAAATGTTGCTCAGATTTAAGGAAAAATAAAACAAAAACATTTAAAGATCCAAGTGTATCTCTGTGTCCTGACTTGGCATCTTTGAATCAATGAGAGAGCTTAATTTAGAAAAGCCATATGAGCAGTAGCCTCACGACAGGTTTTCTCTACCCTCCTATGGATAAAAATGCTGGGCATGTACCAATTATCACATCTTTTAGGAATGCCCTATTTGGGTCATACAGGAATATGTGCTATTTCTCATGTCCTGAGAACACAGTATTATAGCAACGTTCCATGGAAACAAAGCTCATTAGTTTAGTTGGGGGTATGACCCAGAGCAGAGAGGAGAATATGGGAACAGGCTTTTCTGTTGCATTACATGCTGATGCACATGCATGATGTCCTCTTAAGGAGGCCCTGGAAGCAGCCTCACCCCTGCAACTAGGAAAATACATGCCCATGAGTGATAGATGCCCTCAGGTAATTCTGTCATCAGCTCCTCCCAGGATAGTGTCACTCTCATTTATATTTTGCAGGAATGCATCAAACAATATATACTGAAAAACTCCCACGTGTTTGACTCCTGGGAAGGGACAGGGCTACAAAATCTAGAGTTAAGATTGCCCACAGGTTAGTGAGAAATGAAAGATTTCAGGGTCTTCCATAATAAAAAGCATATATACTACCTCTTAGCCGCATCAGTTTATTCTTCCTGACATGTATCTTATGTTTTAAATATAGAAAAATTTGTAAAGTGCACTATGGTATTGGAGCTGAAAGGGATGTTTTAAAAGTTAACTTAGCTGTCATTCACTTCTGCCAAATCCATATTCAACTAATAATCACTGAGGGCCTATGTCTAAGTATTCTTGCTCCATTTAATTCTTCCCACACATCTACGATACAGATTGTTTTAATCTCCCCTTAATAGATAAAACAGAAAACAAAAAAACTGTTAAGGTCAGCAAAGGAAAGTACCTTCTCAAGATCACATGGTAGTATTTCTAGACAAATAATTTTGATAGTGACATACAAAATGATATTAAATATGTACATGCACACATGTTTTTATAAATGTACATGTATAAATTAAAAATATTTTCAATTGTTGCTTTAAAACAGTTTTAAAATGTTATATATATACAACCTAAAATTCTGTGTGTTTGCTTAGAACATATTGAGTAATTAGAGCAGAAGGTGGTTGCATATAACATTTTAAAAAGTTTTCAGTGTATTTTCACATGTATGGTCATATCAAGCACTAGTAAAAATAATACTAGTAGTAGCAATTATTATTATTTTTTATTTTTTAATGTTTATTTATTTTTGAGAGAAAGAGAAAGACTGGAAGAGGTGCAGAGAGAGAGGGAGATACAGAATCCGCAGCAAGCTCCAGGCTCTGAGCCATCAGCACAGAGCTGGATGGGGCTCAAACTCACAAACTGTGAGATTATGAGCTGAGGTGAAGTCAGATGCTTAACCGACTAAGCCACTCAGGTGCCCCAGTAATTACTACTTTTTATCGTCAATAATTTTGCTAGGCACTTGGGCATATATAAGTTAGTCAAACAGATTTTTTTTAAGTTAATTCATTTACATTGAAAGAGAGGGAGAGAGAGAGAATGCGAGTGTGGGAGGAGCAGAGAGAAAGGGAGAGAATCCCAAGCAGGGTCTGCACTGTCAGCAGGGAGCCTGATGCGGTGCTTGAACCCACGAACCATGACATCATGACCTTAGCTGAAACCAAGAGTCAGATGGCTAACCAACTGAGCCACCCAGATGCCCCCAAAGCTGAGTTTATTTTTACATTTGGCAGATGAGGAAACTAAGAACCCAAGAACTAAAATAACTTGGCCCAAACCATAGCGCAGGTAAGCAGCAGGACTAGCCAGGGCTCAAACCCCAATTTTCTGGCTGGAAAGCACATGTGCACTGAATATAAGTGTAAGTAGTAAATATTACAGAATTTATATCCTTGATCACCCTTCTCAGCTAGCATGAAATGTAGCAGAAATTTTTATACGCCTGAAAAATAACTAATACCACCGAAATACTGTCCAAAATGTTTCCAACTCAACAGTGGCATGGGTTCTATTAACTGTTATTTCTGCTGCCACGTAGACTTTAGTTCTGAGCTTTCTGTTCAGGACCAGGAAGAGTCATGTTCTCAGTCAGGTTAACTGTCTGCATGTGAAACCTGCCCAGACCGTGTGTTCCCACACACCACCTCTATGTAAGATTGGGAAGTAAATGCATTTTTGTTCATTGTTTGTTTTATGATGTTAAATCACAAATTATTGCACAAGCAACTGGAAGTATAACATGTCATTAGTTTAGATTTAGAAAACTTCAATATATAAATATCAGAATATAGTCACTATCTAAGGAAGCTGGGTTGTATTTACATTATATCGGCTAACAAAAACATTATGTGTTCCAGTGCTTGGAGCCATATTTGGCCTCCCCAGTTTTTTCAGTCGAATTGGATAACTCCCCAACAAGGTCAAATAACTGGTTTGATCATGGCATAATCACACCAAAATTAAAATGTTGATTAACCAAACATCTATTATATGCAAAGCCACAAGCAGTAGACTCATAATCTCCACTGAGCTATTTTCACAGACAGGTTATTTAAACGAAGATTTCAGAGGAGCAATCCAACATCAAAGAAGAAAACAAATTGAAATAACATTTCAAGAAGTACCTGGCCTCTCCTGGCACGCAAATTGAGCAGAGTAGAGTAGCTGCACTGACCATGCCTTCTGTAATCTGTGGTCGGCTTGGAACTGCATCTGTATTTTGATGGGACAAATTCAGAGGGAAGGAAGACAGAGTAAGTGCAAGCTTGGCTTTTCTTTTCTAATAACCTTTGCTCTGCTCCAGGATTTCTGACTTCTATGGGGTTGGTAGGGTTTTATATTTTACAGAGTGAGATCATTAAAAAAAATACTGTTATGCATGCAGGCAATTAAGATTAAAGTCAACTTCCCCTTCACACTCCCTAGTAATATGCTTCTGTATCCAAAAGATAAGAACTTGAGAAATGGTTCACTGGGACAGGCCAACGGCCTGGAGTCAGGGACTCCACTGCTGGCAGCAATGGCAAAGGGTTTTATAAAGGATTGCATGGCTGCCCTCCATGACATTAGCCAGAAGAAGCAGGAGGTGTATATTAAGAACACCTGATGACCTTCACTAATCTGTTATGAGTATGACACCTAAGGATTTATCTAAAATCTTGTGAACTTTTACATTTATTTGGCCTCAGATGCCTTTGTTGTGTTAGGCAGCCTTAGACAAGGCATCGAACATCCCTTGTTTCCGGCCACTCTTTTACCTGAACTGAACTTGGCAAACCCTTTCACTCCTCACAGCCTCAGCTTGTTTATCTGTAAGGAAGCAACAATAACTGCCCTGCGTATCTAATCAAACGTCCGACAGTTACCCCAAACAAGTGAGAAAATTAATTATGTAAGTCCCATGATCCCAATGGAATAGGAACATTCCACCTGCCTTCCTGAACCCAGAGGCTGGTCCTGAGACTGGCTGCAGACTACTAGGAAGAGATTATTGGTATTTAAATTCGAAGTTCTCCCTACACTGTCCTTCTTGCAGGTCAGTGAGCAAAACAAGAGCAGCCTCATATTTGTTCTTTGAATACACAATTCTTCCTTTATTTCACCAAAGGAAGTACCCTATCATCCTCGCCTGTCATTTCTAAAATCAAAACTAATTCGTTGAAAAGCAATATCTAAGGTACGCTGTTCACAGGCTGCTCTTCCGATGACAAGTAAGTTTGACATTATTTTATATATCTATATATACCGCAGTTTTCTTAAAACAGAACTCAATGTATTTTTTTTAATATTCACGAACTGTTCCACCTCCCCTGTGTTTATTTACCTCTGAACAAATTCCAGCATTTGGGTAAACAATAACTGCTTCTTCCAGAAACCATGTCATTTTTCTACACAGAGGAAATAAGACCTTTACTGTAAAAAAGAACTCCAAGGAAGGCACAAATCAGCATGTGAGAAAGAAGAATAAAGAGTTGCAAAAGTATCACCCTCAAAGAAGGATGAGCGATTTGATCAAATTCCAAAAGATTCACAGTGACTGAAGCCATTAAACAAATTTTCCAAAGTTCAAATATATTGAACCATTCAGTGTGTCTTTGCCTTCTTCAAAGCAGTCCCCAATTTGTAATTTTCTATCAGTTATCTACACTTTACCATTTCTGACATGCACCGACCTTTCCATATTAATATGTTCTTTACTAGATTTACAATTTTGCTAATACAGCTGTCAGGAGAGGGTTGTTGAAGATGCAAGGATGGGAGAGGTCAGCAGTTTTGGTAACACCCTTTTTAGTAAGAGCTTGCAGGAATTTATAAAGATGGTACAGAACTATAGCCAACTCTCCCAGATAATTTAAACTGCAATATGCAGGAAGAGACAGTGGCACATTGCACGTAACATATCCGAAGCTCAAAGAACAGATTCAGGGAAAAAGGAAAACTGACAAATTCCAGGAAAGTAAAGCCTTTTCTCCCTCAACGAGCTAGTTCATATTGAAAAAATAACTAGAAATGCCCTCTGTCCACCTGTACCTTTACCAAGACACTTACTCTTTCACAAGTACAGTACTTTGTTCCAACTGATGTACTCTTAATTTCACTGTGCTAATGATCTTTCACCTCCACTGTTACTGAAACATTTATGAAGAAAACTCAGGAAGGTAAAAGTGGTATTTTTCTAAAGCCTGCACGGTAACTAACATGTTTTAAGTTTCATGCTATTATGAATTATGATGGGCCGACAGCCCATATCTGAGACAGTGATATTCAAAACATGCTAACCGCTTTTTCTCATCTTGTAATCTTTAGCCAAGTAGCGTTTAGGGCCATCATTTTTGTTTCTTCATTCGTTTGAAGACCAAGTCACAAGAACAACCTTATTTGTTTTTAATTGTGCTGCCCAGTCTCTAAAATATCTGTAATTGTCATACATTTGAATCAAATTTATTAACAGACACATGGGTATAATAGAGAAATCACTCCAGCTGGTGAAGCCCTAAGCTAAACCCACCATAATTTGATCATTTGCAAATCATTGTCACTTGAATGTTTTCTTGGTACAGCTTAATTATGACTCAACTCAGTCCAGAGTACAATGCACTTCCTGGGAAAAGAAGAAATTGAGAGCTCTCAATACAAATAGGGTGAGCTTTGTTATTCATGTAGATCTCTCCTGCACAACCAAACATCTGCTAATAAATTTGTTTCCAGTCTCCATGATAGCTTTTACCTTCATCATTCAAACCTGGCATAAAATTTATGTCAACTGAGAATTCATGTTATTTACTCACTGCTAACTATTGCAATCTCATTAAAATTTGAGCCCATAATACCCTCTGGAAAATTAGAAATGTTTATAAAAATAAGTGCACAAATAAGAGAGAGAGACATTTTGCCTTTTTTTTCCCCAGAAGCTCTTTGACAGGTGGTCACCTTGAAATTATGCTGTGATAATACAGCCGATTTTTTAAAAATGATCTTGATATAGAAGGTAATCAAGAGCTCCTGGGAGCCACCTCTGCATTTTTCCAAGCAATCTTTTCTGCAGTTTAAATGTATTCATACAAATCTTAAATGACATATAAAGCAATTTTTCCCTTCAAACTATGTAGATCAGTCATAGCCTTATAATTAAATGTCACAGAATGGCAAATAATTATCTTACTTAAATGGTTAATATAGGAAAAATCCATCAACTATCCGTCCTGAATATGTAAACATAGTACTTGTTGCTCTATTGATATAATTAAACTTAAAAGCAGATTTTATTTATGTGGCCCCATCTGCCACTGGCAAATCACGTTTGAGGATTGGTATTTGACTAAAGGTCACAAAGTGCACATGACTTTAACTCCACTTTAACCCACCCCATTTAGATGAGTATTCAAATATAAAAACCTCAAGTCTCTACATGCCAGAAAGAGTATCAGGGTCAACTCTTTTCGCGTGAAAGATGGAGTCTCTTTATGATTAGTAAGAGCTTCCTTGCCTCGGCCTTTCTTTTTCTTCTAAATGTTTCTTACTACCTTGGCAGATTCTTGGAATTTACTCTGCTAACAGAGGCCTTGTTCACCTCTTCCAAGGGATATGGAATAAGCTAATCTTAAAGCTCACGCCTGGCACATAAACAACAACAACAACAAAATTATACAGCT
This sequence comes from Crocuta crocuta, assembly GCF_008692635.1. Lineage (NCBI taxonomy): Eukaryota > Metazoa > Chordata > Mammalia > Carnivora > Hyaenidae > Crocuta > Crocuta crocuta. The sequence goes on from NW_027531910.1 coordinate 4,983,231, forward strand.
TCTATCTTCCAGAATTTTACTTAGTTCTGCAAAGGCCCACTGAAAAATCCAGTAATTGTGATACAGTGTGGTACCGCTCTGTCAAATCCATCCCTCGGCATCCTCTCCCCCTTTATTATACTGGAGACCATCATTATTCAATTCTCCAGTTTAGGATTATTGCTTCAGTCCCCAAGAGCATACACTTTTAGGAAGGAATGAGGAGTTTGAGAATAGGTCTGTGAAGTTTCACTCATATCCATTTCTCCTCTGACAGGGCCTAGAGCCCTTTCACAAATTTGATGGTCAGGTCATGCCAGGGGCATCCAGTGTAAATGCAGGGCAGATATAGCAATTGGACAACAGCTCCATGGTGGAAGGGATATGGTAAAAAATTCTCATACCAGTCTGTTCCACTGGTCTTGATGCTGCTGTATCCATTGGAGCAAAGAGCAGTGAATGAAAGCCACAAGAAAACAAAAACATTACTCAGAAAAAGCAAAGACCATACTCTCCTGTTGAAGAGTTTGTACCAATCTACAGGGGAAGAGAGGTAGGAAGTTAAAACCTGAACTACATTTTTACAAACATGCATGATGTAAGTGTTACAGATATATTAAACAAGCAAGACTCCTGGGTATAAAACAATTTTTGTGGTGTGTGAGTGTGTGTTTTTTTTCTCTCGACAACTCTAAAATGTGTTTAGTGGGAAAAGCTTTTTCCCTAACCCTGGATGAAAACTCCCATGGTCTTGTAACTTTTTGAACCGATCTTGGGCAACAAAAAAGTCCCATGATTTAATCATGATGCAATAACAATGCAGTTATCCAAAATATTTAGTCTTAAAATTAACCAAAATTCCAACCTTAGTTTGAAGTTAAATCTTTTCCCTTACCCTATCTGAACCTCTACCAAGCAGTAGGTCAGGGAAGAGGGTTTTGGTCCTCTTTTCCTGCCTTATGTATCAACCCCTTTTCTCATCTTATCCATCAGGGTGACTGCTCACATTCCATCAGGTATGAATGGGGAGGAAGGAAAGGGAAACGCAGAAAAATTCTTGATGAGTATTTTGGTAAGTGGAACTTGTGCTCCCCAGACCTGGCATATATTTAACACTGACTGCATGTCGGTGGCTGATTTTATAGGTGTTTTGTTTTGTTTTGTTTTGTTTTGAGATCTCTTACCTGAAGTTCCTTTGATACAGTTAAGGCAGGCTCTTCAATTTGTCTATAGAACTCTGCAGAATTTTCTCTTTTGGCTAAGGTTTCTTTGTTCCTATAGGCAACACTCCTGGACAAGACTAAGAAAAACCCCACAGTATTTCTCTGTGTGCCTCTCTCCTACTGTGTGTTATGTGCCTGCCTGCATGCATGCATGTGTGCAACTGTGTGTGTGTGGCATGGCCCATATTGTACACAGAAATCATACATGTACTATTACTTTAAGCAAACCCAGGGAGTGAACGCCATGTTCTCTGCACAACTGTAAACTTTACCATTACTCCTGACTCAAGGACAACTAATCAGGTCACATTTCCCAAGTGGGAGTCAAACCCTGATCCACTGGGATGGCCACATTTTAGGAGATACATGTAAGTTCTAGGAATTTCTGGTAAAGTCTTCTCATGAGACTTGAGGTGAGTGGAAGTCACAGCGCAGCTCTTGCCAAACAAATACTCCTCACGTCCTTTTCCTTACTCTCCAAAATCCCAATCCTTTCATATCCTTGTTTTAGATATCTGGTTCTGTGTCAGAGTCCCTAAGACTACCTTTGGGCTCCATGATTCACTCAAAAGACCCATGGGATTCTGAAAAGTTGCTTTAATCATGGTTACAGTGTATTTCAATCAAAGGATACAAATCCAAATCAGCCAAGTAAAAGAGCATAGACAAAGACCAGGAGAAACCTAGTACAAGCCTTCAAGTGTCCTCCCCCACCCCAGTAAAGTTGCGTGGGGACACAATTCTCCCAGCAATGAAGTATGACAACACATGGGAAGTATTATCAATCAGAAAGTTCACTCAACCCTTGGCATCCAGGGATTTTACTGAGGATAAGTCACATAGGCAGGCAGCAGCAGCATTACTGACTTTAGCTACTCAGTCTTCAGCCTCAAAAGGTCAAACTGATACAGTGTGGCCCAGAGACTGAAATGAACAAACAGGCATTCACCAAAGTCATTTTGTTCACATGAACTATCTGGTCAAACAGATGCAGGATGGCCCAAAGCCAGAGGCATGCTAAGACACTCTGACCAAGTGGGACATTCTAAGAGCTCAGAGATCCCAGAGCAGGTTTGTCCTCCTGAAGACAGACTTTTATTTGTAAGTGCAGGGTTTGAATAACTCAAGCTTGAATTTAGCAACAAGGAAGTCAGAAGTAATCCTCAGAAAACTAGATATTTGGGGGATATAGAGATAGCACTAAGGTAGGCAGGTAGAGAGGCAGATAACGATTAATTATATTTAAGAAAGAACAGTGAGATAATTAAATTATAATTATTTAATAATATTTAAATGATAAATAATATTTTTTAAAATAACAACCTCTCCTTCAGTGTGACTCTAAACAAATGAATTAGACAGTAGTTAGAAAGGAAAAGGAATATCTTTTAGAGAAGAGGGAGAACAATGAAGAAAATAAGAGAGAACTGCTGAAGCAATATGCCTGAGTAGACAAGAGGAATGGATTCTAGTACCCAAGTGGAAGAGATGACCTTAGCTAGAAGTAATGACAGTTCATCTAGTGATTGATTTGGGTTCCCCTAAAGCCAGAGACAAGAATTTCATGCAGGCATTTTAGTTGTTGGAAATCCTAGGAAGCACAAGTAAGGAATTAAGAACACTGAAACAAGGAAGGTTTTTAAAAATCCAATAAAGAGTGTGCTATTAGCCCAGTTACCAATTTGAGAAAATAGAGCTCTGTCTCTCTAGGGACCTTCTAGAAATTCATGGAAAATGGACATCAAAATAGTCCCAGTGAAGGACAGAAGAGCTGGGACGTGCTATACTCTATTGGTTGAGGCTTACCCCTCTGAGAATGAACTCTTCTGTATATGTATACCATCAATTGAAGGAAGTAGTGACACAGAGGGGCTAGAAATTTTAAGCTGAGGAAGAAAGGGATATGAAGAGCAATTAAAAAGTAGCATTACTGGATAAAATTATTATAAGAAATCGGAAACAAAGGACCTACGTATGAGAGAGTGGGTGTTTGCATAAGATTATGGGCATGTCGCCGTTGCCAGTAATGAAAAGGACTAAGGTAGTTCCTTAGAATTGGAGGCTAAGGCAGGCAGGGTGGCCAGACCATTAAAGTAGAGGTCAAACTGAGAATCCAGTGTATTGAATGATTATCCATGTTAATGATGAAATCTCAAATTTCATCCAAGTCACATTGGAAAGATATGAGCCAAGAACTAAAATCCTTTTTTTTAATGTGTATTTATTTTGAGAGAGGCATAGAGGGAGACAGGCTCTGAAATGGGCTCTGTGGTGACAGCAGAGAGCCCAAAGTGGGGCTCGAACTCAAACTGTGAGATCATGACCTGAGCTAAAGTCAGACATTTAACTGACTGAACCATCCAGGTGCCCCAGGAAATAAAATCTTTAAATAAATTAAAGGAGTACCCCGGGGGTTGGTAGATGCCAATAGCGAAAAGGGTAGTATGCAATGATATACTCAAAGTCTTAAACATTGATTAGAATTACATGAGCATGGTGGTAATAGAAAACATGTTAACATTTGTAATGGTTTTATTATTGTTTTTAAATTATCTACAATAAATACCTTAATTTCCTGAATCTCAAGAAGACTGCACACCCACTTACCTTGGTCCATTTCAGAATGTGTGCAGTTCACATTGGCGATATGAGATGTTTTAAAGTTTAGTGATCCTAAGAGTAGGGAGATTTTCCAGAAGCAGCAGTAAGGACTGAAAAATATACTTTTATGACCCTTAAGCACAATGGGAAGAGGCATATAGAAGAGATCATTTGAGAAGGCTTCACAAAAGGCAGTATTCTAGGAGCCACTCAGGAAGAAGAGTTGAAGTACTAATTACTGACTGTTCCTTCAAGAGAGCACATTGGGTTATATTAGGGATTGGAAGATTTGGAAGGGTTGCACAGGACTCAGTGTCTCCAGGGGTTAGACAGGTGTTCACATGGAAGAAGACTGTGAAAAGAATGTTCAGGGAGATAGTTGAAGATTTAGGGGATTTCGCTAATTACTGACTGACTTCCAGAACATGCAGTAAGGTTGTTTCAGGAGCCAGTGAGGGAGAGTTTGGAATTACTTGAGGGACTGTCAAGACTCAATCTAGAATTAAATCTGAAAGACACGGAACTATGAAAACACGAAAGAAATCTAAAACCATTAAAAAAGTAGAATCAGTAGCTTAAAATCTGCCCACAAAACAACAGTAATAAATCAGATCCAGAAGGTTTTAGAGGTCAGGTCAGCCAATACTTTCAAGGAACAAACATCATTCCAAAGAGGCAATAAAGAAGAAAGTCCCTCCCCAAAGTCTACATGAATACTGTACCAGAAAGAAAAATGTCACAAATCTCACTTCCCAAACTAGATGGAAAAAACCCTATAATAAAATCAGTAAACTGCGTCTATCAATTATTTTTTAAATCACAAGCCAGCAGAGTTTATCAAAGGAATGCAAGAAAGGTTAATGACATGAGACTTATTCACCATGTTAATAAAGGAGAAAAATAAAAAGCTTGTAATCATCTCAATGGATGCCCAACATTTTGATAAAATTCAACATCCTTTTATGATTAAAAAATAGCAAACTAGGAATAGAATGGAAATTCTTTAATCTGAAAAAGGTTATCAAAAGCCTACAGCAACTTTTATTCTTAATGCTACATCATTACATGAATAACAAGTGTGAGGATAAGCACAACTCTTTGGATGCAATCACCAAATGATTTAGTTTTGTTTTATAATCATCTCTTGCCCGTGTACTCTTTCATGTGAGTTTTAGACTCAGTTTTTTGAATTTAGATTTTTAAAATCACATTACAAATGGAATTGCATTGAATATAATTATTTATTTAAAACTTTTATCTTTAGGGTACCTGGGTGGCTCAGTCGGTTAAGCATCTGACTCTTGGTTTCAGCTCAGGTCATGATCTCACAGTTTGTGGGTTCAAGCACCTCATGGGGCTCTGTGCTGTTAGCACAGGATTCTCTCTCTCTTTGCTTCTCCCCCACTCACTTGAGCTCACTTTGTCTCCTCTCAAATAAGTAATAAACATTTTAAAATATATTTTACAAATAAAATAAATAAAAATTGTTATCTTTACAAAATTTACCATGCCTAAATATGAATAGGAACAATCTCCACTTTTTCTAGATCTTCTGTTAGGTACTATGAAAAAGTGAGATTTAAAAAATATTTTTAATGTTTATCATTTTTGAGAGAGAGAGAGAATGTGTGTGTGTGGGTGAGTGGGCAAGGGGTAGAGAGAGAGGGAGACCCAGAAGCCGAAGAAGGTTTCAGTCTCTGAGCTGTCCAGCACAGAGCCAGACGTGGCTAGGGCTCAAACTCATGAACTGCAAGATCATGACCTGAGCCAAAGTCAGATGCTTAACCGACTGAGCCACCCAGGCACCCCTGAAAAAGTTATATTTTAAAGTTTTAAAGCAACACTTACTATATTTATTCTTATGTATGGCACTTAATTGGTTTTGTTGTTATTGTAAATGAAATGTTTTTCAAACTTCCATTTTTAATATATTGTTACTGGATAGTAAAAAAAATTGATTTTCTTTAATACTCCTTTGTTTCCAGAAAAGTTTCTACGCTCTATTAATTTAAATGGTTGTCTACAGGTTGTCTAAAATTTTTGTCTGGACAATCATAATATCTGTGTACAAGGAGGGTTTTCTTTCCTCCTTCTCAATCCATTTGGTTCTTTCTTTTCCTGATCTTACTACATACATTTGGTAAGTGTAGAGTAGAAGCTGTTCTAGTGGCCAGTCTTTTGTTGCTGTTTGTCATAGCTATTTGTCATTCTTTTAGCCTACTAGCACCCTTCCTATGAAAGGAATGGGAGACAAAGACCACCCTTAAAAATGAAAGCTAAAAATGAGAGTGTTTCCTTTTCTGGTCCTCTGCAGGACAGCAGGGTGGTCCACATGGGTTAGGTCCCTCAATTGGACGTAATGTGGGCCAACGTGGGGTGTTCTTTTTGTGGCCCTGGCAGTGATAATAATAGCTCCAAAATCAAATTTGCAGTGTAGAGGTGATAATGGAGCAGGTAGTAGGGGCTCCACTGTAACACCCAGCTCCTGGGGCATGTAGTGAACTAGAAGCATTGGCACTTAACCATTGTAGTGCTGCACTGTGGTGGCAGGTGCTGCTCCCTGTGGCCTGGCCAGTAGCCTGAGACTCAGGATGACCCAATAATTTTGTTCGTTTGGTAATAATCTTTTTAAAAAACTCATATTCACTACTAAGGAGAGCTAAGAACCCTGAATAAGAATTAAATTTTAAGGAAATGCTTTGGACATGACATGATGTTGAATACAAGTATTCATATGTTATGGAAATTCCCTTTAATTCTAAATTTGATAACAAGTTTTTTGTAAAATCACCAATGGCTGATGAGTTTTATAATTTTTTGTTTCCCTTTGAATGCCTATGTTATTTTCTCCTTCATATATTACTATGGTGAATTGAAGGAAGAGGGTTCTAATATTAAACTATCTTTGCATTTCTGGGAAAATCTTCCATGGATATGATGCTTCATTTTAGTTTGTCTTGCCTTTAAGTTTAGTTATTTAGTACATTGCAGACTCAGTTTACCGTTGATGTACTTAGAATGTTTCTAATTGATTGATAAGGGGGATTGATCTTTAACCTTTTGTCTTATCCTCATCTAGGATCAGTTTCAAAATTATATTGCCTTATAAAACTACCTGGAGACATTCTCCATTATCTCTGTTCTGTCAAATAATTCATGTAGGAAATAAAAATATATCTTTCTTATCAGTAGATTTACAACTAACCTATAAAATTATCTTTTCTTAAGACAGAATTTTCCCCAATTTCTTTGACAATGATTATATTCATTTATTCACTTTCTTTCTTTCTCTTCCTTAAGACCTTATTTTTTAGAGCAGTTTAAGTTTTGCAGCTATATTAAGAAGGTACACCGATTTCCCGTATAGCTTGCCCATCCCCTGACCTGCATAGCCTCCTCCATTATCAACATCCCCCACCAGAGTTTTGTTACAGGTGATAAACCTACACTGACACATTATTATCACCCAAAGTCCATCCAATACCTTAGACATTACAGTTCACTGTTGGTGTTGTGCATTCTATAGGTTTGGGCAAATGTATAATGGTGTGTATCTACTGTTATTGTCTCATACAGAGTATGTTTACTACCCTAAAGATCCCCTGTTCTCTACCTATTCATCCCTTGTCTCTCAACTCTTGGCAACCATTGTTGTTGCTGTTGTTTTTACTGTCTCCATAGTTTTGCCTTTTCCAAGATGCCATATAATTGGAATCATAGAGTATGTAGCCTTTCAAGATTTACTTCCTTCACTCAATAATACATCCATCTCATTCCATGGCTTTTTCACTCATTTATTTTTGCTACTGAATGATATTCCGTTGTTTGGAATTCTATAGTTTATTTATTCATTCACTTACATCACTTAGTTGCTTCAATGCTTCAGCAATTATGAATAAAGTTGCTATAAACATCTATGTGCTCGCTTTTGGGTAGGCATAAGTTTCAATTTCTTTGCGAAAATACCATGGAGTGTGATCTCTGGATCACAGGATAAATATAATTTAGTTTAATAGGAAACTTCCAAACTGCCTTCTGAAGTGGCTGTACCATTTCACATTCTCACTAGCAATGAATGGAAATCAGCATTTAATGTCAGTGTTCCAGATTTTGGCCATTCTAATAGGGGTGTAGTGATAGCCCCTTGTTTTAATTTGCATTTCCCTGATGGCATACAATATGGAGCATCTTTTCAGATGCTTATTTGCTATCTGTATATTTTCTTTGGTGAGGTGTCCTTCGGGTCTTTGGCCCATTTTTAAATCAGGTTGTTTTCTTATTGTTCAGTTTTAATTGTTCTTTGTATATGTTAGATAACAATCCCTTATCAGATGTGTCCTTTGCAAATATTTCCTCCTAGTCTGTGACTTGTCTTCTGTTCTCTGTTTTGGGGCTCATTTTCTTTTATAATTCATAAAATTTTCTAGTTGCACATAAAAGCATTCAAAGTTCTCTCTACCATTAAAAAAACACTACTATAACTTCAACATCTTGATAACATATACCACATGATTGCCTATTTTTACTACATTTCCAAAGAAATAGCTTTTGTCTTATATTCCTTTTCAAGTTTTCCTTTATATCTTTTTAAATTTATTTGTGATCTTATTTTTATTACTTTATTATATGTTTATTTTAGCTAACTGATTCATTTGCTGCTATTATTTTCATAAGTTGACACTTGATCATTAATTTACCATTTTTTCCTATAATATATTCATTCAAAATTATCTTCAGACTTTTATTCTAGGTATTGAGAAATTGGCAAACCATTAGAATGATGGTCTTCTAGCATCAATTTTCTTCTCTTTATCTTGACTTTTTTTTTTTTAAATGTTTACATTCTGCAGTTGCATTGTGATATGAACATATGTGGATTCCTTTCTACTTATTCATTTCACATTTTCTTCCTATGAGAATGCAAAATTCAAAGAAAATATTTTTTTTCTTTTGGAAACTCCTTTTTAAAAAAAAAATTTAATGTTTTATTTATTTCTGAAAGAGAGAGACAGCGTAAGCAGGGGAGGGTTAGAGAGAGAGGGAAATACTGAATCTGAAACAGGCTCCAGGCTCTGATCTAACTGTCAGCACAGAGCCCGACACGGGGCTGGAACCCACGAACAGGGAGATCATGACCTGAGCTGAAGTCTGACGCTTAACTGACTGAGCCACCTAGGCACCCGATCAAAGTTCTTTTTAAAAATATGTTGTAAAATTTTTATTTAGTCTTACATATTTTTAAAAATTGCTTCCTAGACTCTCATCTTTTTAAAACTGTTTATTCTAGGGGCACCTGGGTGGCTTAGTCAGTTAAGCGTCCGACTTTCGCTTAGGTCATGATCTCGCGGTTCGTGGGTTCGAGTCCCGCGTCGGGCTCTGTGCTGACTGCCAGCTCAGAGCCTGGAGCCTGTTTCAGTCTGTGACTCCCTCTCTCTCTGACCCTCCCCTGCTCACGCTGTCTCTCTCTCTCTCTCTCTCTCTCCTAGAAATAAAGAAAATATTTAAAAATAAATAAATAAAATAAAAATTAAAAAAAAAATAAACTGTTTATTCCATTTATTTTGAGGGAGGGAGAGAGAATCCCTAACAGGCCTCATGCTATCTGCACAAAGCCCAACATGGGACTTGACCTCACAAACTGTGAGATCATGACCTGACTCAAAATGAAGAGTCAGATGCTTAATGGACTGCATGATCCAGGCGCCCTCCAAATTTTTATCTTTTTCTACTGTGTACAGAGTAACTGTGTCAGATCTATATATTAATCCACTAATTCTTTGGCTTTCCTCAATCTACTGCAAAAACTACCCAGTGAGTTCTCAATTTCAGTAGCAATTTTTGTGTGTGCATGTGTTTGATATTTATGTTTATTTAAAATTACCATAGTGTGTGTCTGGTTGATTGTTTTGACTTGGTGTTACTCTTTGTTATTAGGGCTTCAATACTTTCTCTTAGGAATAGTTTAAAACATACTTCTTGTAATTTCTATTAGATCCTGTGCTCAACTATTTCAAGCTCCTAGAGTGAATATTCCAATTAATCATATCTTCTCACTCACATGGTGAACTATTTTCTCTTCTGTTTTGCAACTTTAGTTTTAAATTCCTGTTAAGATAGAGTTGTCTTCCTAATGTGAGAACTTCGTGAGGCCTATATTGATGAAACATTTATCTAGAAGGTTTGCTTTTATGCACCATCACAGAGTATTACTAGATCAAGACCAACTTTATTGTAATTTCTAAGCTTGTAGTTCAATGTACCTCCACATTGCCACAAAAAATTGATATTGTTTAAAAAACACGATAGGTACAATTTCAGACACATATTTCTCAGAAATTTATTATCACTTCATGCATGACAGAGAAAAGATTATTTTCTCAAGCATTCCTTGATATAATGATCCTTCCAGAAACCCTCACGAATGAAGGACCCTCGGTTTTATTGTCCAACATGCAAAGCCTTGAAGCTTCTTTTCTGTTTTTATGTGATGATGTTATGTACTCCTTGTTATGATACAGTATTCGGTATCAGAACTATGATATCTGGATAACAAAACTATGATAGCTAACTATAGTAGCTGGATAATGAAAGAGAAAGAGAAAGAAAAAGAAGGAGGGAGGAAAAGAGAAGAAAGTGAGAGAAGAAGAGAGAAGACAAAGATGTTTGAAAACTGGAAAGCAAAAGAGGCAGGTATAAAGGGCCAAGATACTGAAGAAAAGGAAAAAGCTCTGAGATAATCTTACATTCGAGGTCACTTTAAGACATTTGACATTTGAAGTGCAGGAATGTAAGGCAATATAAATGTGCAGTTTAGAACTTATGAGAGCATCACTAGATTGGAGAAACAAATATAAAATCTGGTACTACGACAATCTCTAGGGCTTGTTAAATGCACAATGCCATGGAAAAGGCAATCACAATCATACAGAAACAAATCTAATGTTTAGCTCACAATTTCCATGTAAGGTATTTGATGATTCCTAAACTATGAGTATTTAAGGCAAAGCCCTGAAAAATCAAGCAAAAAAGTAGCTGCCAAGAGACTATAAAAGAAAAGCAGAATTTTCAATAATTTCATGACAATGGAGAAACCAAAATTTGAGTTTGAGTCTGTTCAGAAGGAGTGGCCATAGTAAATATCAGAAGCTTTCAGTGGAGACTTCTGAAATGGACAAATTAAAGTGATCTGCTCACATTTTGTTTGCTTTCCAGAAGAAGACTGAACTATACAGGAAAGCACAGAACATCATCCAGAGCCTCTACAATTTTGCAAGCTTACTGTCCAGTAATCACTACGAAGCAGCCATGTATGTTAGGAAATAGAAGAAAATTACCATAAGATAAGAGGAGGGGAAAAAAAGACTTTAAAACATATCCATTGGCCATCCAGATATCTCATTTATCAGACAGCAAATTTAATGAAGGAAGATATGGAGAATTTGGCCAGAACACTAGAATCTACAAAAAATCAATCAAGGGGAAAATTAAAAACTGAAACATATTTAACTGAGATTAACGCTTAACTGGATTAATTTAATGACAGATTAGATATAGAGGAATGGAAGATTTGTAAACTAAAAGGAAAATGATGAGTAAATAATGATGTGAAGCCAACTTTGGCATTCTTTATCATTAACGCATAACATAAATCTTTAATTTGGATAATATGTTTTTAACTTTTTGAATATTTTATTTAGAGAGCATTTGGAGGTTCAACCAAAATGCCCAAGTGGATCATCCCATGAGTTAAGTCACATAGATCAGCAGATGTGGTTGAGATTAAAGGGATTTTACAACAGATGGAAACAAAGGCAGAAGGTGTGTATCAGTTATGTCCTTGGGACCAAATGTAGCAATGGAGGTTGTTGCTTATCTTATTAACTCTGCCCTTTTAAGGATCCTCAGAATTGTAATCAACAAGAATCTTAGAGAAACTGCAACAAGATAAAGTTAGTTAACGTGAGAAGTAAGTGCATCTGAATAATGCAATATTTAGACTATGGAAGTTACTATTGATGATTTTCTCCCATGCACTTGGATTCCTTTAACCAGATTGATAAGCCCAATATCTACCTTCTGTGAGTATCAATGCCAGCTGGTCATATCTGCAAATTTCTCTGGAGGCTTATTGCCTCACCAGAGATGCCTGGAAGTTACACCTACCTTCACCCATGTAAATCATAGCCAATACCTGATTGCTGTAAAGAGACACAGAAGCCTTACAAAAGCTCCACTCTCCCACCTCAAGATATATGTGAAGGGATTGATAAACTCTGTCTTTTTATTTATTCTCCAAAACTTCATACATGGTTGGTCTCATGCTGGAGTTCACCCGAAGCCCATCTTAGTTTAACTCTTTTAATTCCCTGTTCCATTTCCTCTTCTCTAAAAGTTTCTCCTTCTAAATCACTTGCTCAAGAATACCAGTTTCATAATATGTCTCTAGGGTATCCCAATTAAGATACTGGCAAAACTGGGGCACCGGGGTGGCTCAGTATATTGAGCATCTGACTTTGGCTCAGGTCATAATCTTGCAGTTCGTGAGTTCAAGCCCTGCTTCAGGATCTGCGCTGTCAGTGCAGAACCCACTTCACTTCAGATCCTCTGTCTCCCTCTCTCTTTGCCCCTCCCTTGCTTTCTCTCTCTCTCTCTCTCTCTCTTTCAAAAATAAATAAACATTAAGAAAAACTTATACTGGCAAACTGATTAGAGAAAAATAGAGATGGCAGAAACTAACAATATCATAAATAAAAAAGAGTATATTACTCAATTCTAGCAATGATTATAAAAATAGTGAGAGAATATTATGAGCATCTTTATGTCAATATATTTGAAAGCTTAGATGAGATGGACTTGTTCTTTGAAAAAACTAAGAAAACAGGTACAAGAAGAATAGAAAATATGAATACTCGTATGCCCATGAAGAAATTGAATTTTTCATTGCAAGATTTCTCACAAAGTAAGCCTCATAGCTAAATGAGGATCTCATAGTTATGAACTTCATAGGTGAACTTGTTCAAACATCTAAGGAAGATCAATACCAATCTTAGAAAAATAGTACCAGAAAACAGAAAGATGAAAATATTTTCTCATTATCAAAATGTGGTAAAGACCTAATGAGAATGTATAGTAAAAGTTTCATAAACATAAATACAAAATCCTAAACAAAATAATAACAAATTGTGGGTAGATATATATAAAACTGATAATACAGCACTAGGAAGATTATTTTCATCAGGAATGTAATGTTACTCTAAAATTTATAAGTTAATCAATGTAATGTATCCTAGTAACCAAAGGTGAAAAATTATACAACTATCCAAAAGGTACAGAAGAAGCAAAAAAAGTATTCATTATAAAATTATTAATAAACTAAAGATAGAATGTTTCTCAGTCTGATATGTCAGCTATTAAAACAACATATAAATAACAAAGACCACACTTAATGGTGAAATATTAAAAGATGTCCCTATTCTATTATGGATTAAGAGAATGAGTACTCTCACTTCTATGCAGCACTACACTGGAGGTTCTACGCAGTCCATTTAGGGATGAAAAGTAAATAAGGGCACTTGGGTGCCTCAGCTGGTTGCATCCAACTCTTGATTTTGGTTTGAGTCATGATCTCATGGTTCATGAGTTCAAGCTTTGTGTCACTCTTTGCACTAACAGCACAGAACCTGCTTAGAATTGTCTCCCTATCTCACCCCTCCCCTGCTCACTCTTTATCTCCCCTTCTGTCAAAATAAAAAAATAAACACTTAAAAAAGGAAATAAACAATTTATAAATTGCAAAAGTAGAAACAAAAACCAACATTCTCAAATTGCATGTGTATGTACAGTGTTAAATATTCACATATACACTACTAGAATTTCTAAGTGATTTTAGCAAGCACTGGATAAAACCAATATACAGATTTTGATTTCATCTATATATATTAGCTACAGACTATTAGAAAAGGAGACATTTTGGGGCGCCTGGGTGGCTTAGTCGGTTAAGCGTCCAACTTTCGCTCAGGTCATGATCTCGCGGTTCGTGGGTTCGAGCCCCGCGTCAGGCTCTGTGCTGACTGCCAGCTCAGAGCCTGGAGCCTGTTTCAGTCTGTGACTCCCTCTCTCTCTGACCCTCCCCTGCTCGCGCTGTCTCTCTCTCTCTCTCCTAGAAATAAATAAAAATTAAAAAAAAATTTAAAAAAAAAGAAGACATTTTAAAAGTTACTCTTTCTAATTAGTATACAAAAAATAAATGTTTTAATTTTTGTTGTTTTAATTATTTTAATTTTTTAAATGTTTATTTTTGAGAGAGCATGCAAGTTAGAGGGGGAGGGGCAAAGAGAGATGGAAATAGAGTCTAAAGCAGGCTCCAGGTTCTGTCTGAGCTGTCAGCACAGAACCCAACACAGGGTTGGAACTCACTAAGTGTGAGATTATGACCTGAGCCAGAGCCAGATGCTTAACCTACTGAGCCACCCAGGCACCCCATATATAAATCTTAATGTAATATATACAAAATCTTGAGACAGAAAAAAGAAAATAATAATGATAGAAATTGAGGAAGAACTAAATAAATGCTTAAAAGATCATACTTTAGAGGTACCTGGTTGGCTCAGTTGGATAAGTGTCTGACTCTTAGTTTCAGCTCACGTCATGATCTCACAGTTTGTGAAATAAAGCCCCACATCAGGCTCCATGCTGACAGCAGGGAGTCTGCTTAGGATTCTCTCTCCCCGTCTCTCTCTGCCCCTCCCCTGCTCTCTCTCTCCCTCTCAAAGTAAATAAACTTAAAAAGAGCAATAATACTTTAAAGTACTTAATATTTAACTCTGCAATAGATTTAATTCCAAATTCAATATTAAAATTCATATCTATAAAGAATTATGCTGTACAAATTACAATAGTGTGGAATTCACACAAAAGTAGATATATAGAAAGTTGTAAACTTAGAAATAAACAACTCCATAGTTGCCTGGAGTAAGGGATAATCTTTTCAATAAATAAAACAATAAATAGTTCAGGAATAATGGACTATCCACATAAATATTAAATAAATGACTATATATTATATTGACCTTTTCATCTATATCACTTTTTCTTGTTTGATCTCAGGGTCTACTTTTATCAACTGTTCTTTTCTCTTGTTTAAGGATCAAATGTCATTGCTGTTTTCATATGTCTAGTAAGTCTCTGTTGTATTTTGGACATTATGAATACTACATTCTTCAGAATCTGGATTAAGTTGTCTTCCTTTAAAGGGTGATATGTTTTGATGGACAGTTAATTGGTTAATAACTTGGCCTTCTAGAAGTTTGACTTTAAAACTTTGTTATGCTGGATCTACATCAGGGTTTCTGAACTTGGTACTGTTAATACATTAGACCAAATAACTTTTTGTTATAATGAACTGTCCTGTATATTTTAAGATGTTGATCAGTGTTCATGATTCTACCCACCTCATGCCAATAGTACTTACCTCTAATTGTGACAACCAAAAATGTCTCTATACATTGACACATGTCCCCCAATAGACAAAATTTCCCACAGTTGAGAACTATTGCTCTAGTGTAGCCCTTACCTTGAGGCTATAGTAGCTCTATTTCTAAAACACAGGCTTTTTGAAGTATCTTTGTAATGCCCTGTGTTTTTGATGCACCTCCACTGTGCTTAGCTATAACTCCAACTTCTCACAGCATTCCTCCACCTCTCTGAGAGCTCTTCTTTCCAAAACCTCATAGAATCTGTATATGTGTGGCCTAGTGTTTAGCCAAACACTCAAGAAGATGCTTCTTCTCTGCATGACTGCCTTCACTTGGGTACATTTTCTCACAAATTTCAGTCTCCTAAGCATGGTCCCTACTATATGTTTGGGCTCATCTTCTCTGTGTCACAATGTGAAAGTAACCTCCACAAAAAATACAAGGTAATTACAGAGTTCATCTTGTTTGTTTCTTACTTTCAAGAATCAGAGCTCTGAGTCATCTATTGTCTAATTTCTGAAAACTGATATTTCTTGTAT
Source organism: Crocuta crocuta (assembly GCF_008692635.1). NCBI lineage: Eukaryota > Metazoa > Chordata > Mammalia > Carnivora > Hyaenidae > Crocuta > Crocuta crocuta. Next base: position 4,999,047 of record NW_027531910.1, read on the forward strand.
TTTGTTCAGTTTTAGGGTTTATTACAGCAATATAAATCCCATATTTGATATTTCATCAGGACTAGAACCAGAAGTCTCTGATTATCATTATAGAAAAGAAAAAAATTGAATCTTGACCTCTACCATACAGCATTCATAAAAATTAATTACTAATGAATTTTAAATATAAATATAAAAGGTGGAGCACCTGGGTGGCTCAGTTGATTGAGCATCCAACTCTTGATTTTGGCTCAGGTCGTGATCCCAGGGTCATGGGATCAGTCCTCATGTTGGGCTCTGCCTTGAGTGTGGATCCTACTTGAGGTTCTCTCTCTCTTCCTCTGCCCCTCTCTGTCACTTGCACATACACTCTCTCTCTAAAATAAAAATTAAAAAAATACTTTATAAATATAAAAGATAAAATAATAATGCTAGAAGAAACATTGGAGTGGCAAAGATTTCTTAAACAAAACACAAAATTATGGCCATAAAGTTAAATTTCATAAACTTAACTTCATCAAAATTAAGAAGTAAGTGCAAACTAAAAAGTAGGAAAAGACTTCTCTCTCTCTTTCTGTGTGTACGTATATACATATGTATATATGTATGTATATATGTATATATATGTATGTATGTGTATGTATATATGCACACACATACATACATATGTATCATAAAAGACTTAATGGTAAAAAATATATACAAACATATACAAATATATGAAAAATAGAGCATACCCATTTTAAGAAGTAAACAAAATACTTAAAAAGGCATTTCATTTAAAAAAAAATCATCTGAATGGTTCATAAGCATATGGAAAGGTGCTCAATCTAATCATATATTTGGAAAAAAGGCAAATTAAAATATAATGAAATATGACCATATACCTATTAAAGTAAGTAAAATGAAAAAAAAAAAACCCACCTAATTTGAAAAGGATAATGAACAACCAGAATGCTTATATTTTATGTGGAGATACAGGATTTTAATAGTAAATTAATTGGTTCATTCATCCAAGAAAATGCTACATAGTGAGAAAAAAATCACAACTTAGATATTCAACAACATGCATAAATTTCACAAGAAAATAGGCACAATATACTTCATTGATTTAAAGTTGAAAAAACAGGCAAAATATGTATGTAATAATAAAAGAAAGTATGATTTTTGAAGTACTTGTCATGTGAAAAGAAATAAAAAGTAGAAGAGACCATGAGGAATGTGTCTGGAGTGCTGTAATACTTTACAACTTGATCTGGACAGTCTAAATATATTAGCTTCGTAAAAACTTACCAAACCTTACAGAAACAAATTATGCACTTTACAGTAAGTACCTCACACTTTAATAACAAACATAAAAGCAAATAAAGAAACAAGAACAAAGATCCACTGGTCAGATAACTTTCTACATCTTCTGGCCACCATCTCATTCATTATGTCCCTGCCTCTCAACTCCCACTTTGAAATTAACATTTAGAAATATCCCTTCATTTCTGGCTAGATAACCCATGGATTATGTATACTGTATATTACCTCGGATTTTTTAATATTTATTAGCGGAATGTTTTATCCTTGCCTAGTAGTTCATTATTTCAGAAACATACTGCTTGTGAGTATATCAATTGATTTAATCTGTCTCAAATATACTTGGCAGTTGCATCAAAAGTCTTACAAATGTTCATCTCGTTCATTTTTTTATATCTCCTTTCACGATCCCACTTCTAAGAATTTCAGACTGAGAAATTATTTGTCTAAATAAACACATCATGGAAACAAAACAAATTACAGCTAGCTACAGCCTTATTATCAAAACAAAAACAAATCCTGAAAACAGCTTAAGTGTCCAACAATGGAAGATTGGTTACATAAATTATAACATACTCTTGAAGTCAATAACTAGATAGATAGTAAAATAATGATGTTAAGCAATGTTCAGTGACGTAATTTTTTCTAATACATTGTTGCGAGGATAGAGGGCACTGGGTATCATGTATTCTATAGTTCCACTTCATAAAAAATAGAAATAAATAATGAAAGATATGCACATAATGCTGAACAGTAGTACTTCTGGGTGGTGTGCACTTGAGGAATCTCCTTATTTTTTTATGTTGCATATTTATGCTTTGTAATTTTTTTTACAATGAGTTAGATGCAAATAATCTTATAAAAAAGGGCTATGTGCTAGTGTGTTGATTTACTTCTAAGGCAATATTTTCTAAATATAAATATATTAAGAACTAGAATCCTAGGGAACCTTATGTAATATCTTAATATCATGCCTATAAAATTTGGTAAATGTGGCTTCTTCCCTCTTTTTACAGAAGAAATATGTGGAAGAATACAAGGTATTTCATAGTCCACAGTATTGTGTTAATGCAAATGAAAGTTTCTGACTATTCTTATTGTTTGCAATTTAAACACACAATTTCACTATGATTTCATGCTGTGTGTTTCCATTGTTTTAGATTTTACCATTGTTTTGAAAACCTGTAAATTAAGAATTAACTAACAATTAGTTTTGCTTAGTCTCTGCATATTAGTATATAATGTTTTCTCCTAAATTTTGTGTATGTGAGAAACATGTAAAGCATAAACCAAAGTGTATCCATTTCAGCAAAGCCATGAAATGATCAAAAGGAATGAATTAGTCAAGAGAGGTAAAAAGTAGGGTGCCTGGGTGGCTCAGTCGGTTAAGCATCTGACTTCATCTCAGGTTATGATCTCACGGTTAGTGGGTTCAAGCCCCACATTGGGCTCTGTGCTGACAACACAGAGCCTGGACCTGTTTTGGATTCTGTATCTCCCATTCTCTCTCCGACCCTCCCCTGCTCACACTGTCTCTTCCCTCTCTCAGAAATAAATAAATAAATAAATAAATAAATAAATAAATAAATAAATAAAAACATTAAAAATTTNAGAAGAAATGTACAAGGCTGGATATTTATTGAATAATTTCTTAAATTATCTTTTATGTGAAAATGCTATGAGGTTACAGTGGGAAGAAGGATAATCCTTTATATTATTTGAAGGATACATATTTTTTAAAAGTCTACTTATTTATGTACAATTATGGCTCCAGGTCCAATTATTTTAGTGAATTATATATATATGTATATATACATATAGTATATGTATATATATATATATTTTAATTCCTAAAGTACCTTTCCTTTCAAGAAATGTAAAAAACATCTGTTGCTTTAAGTCCAGTGTATGCAGCTACCTGTTCAACACAGCAGGCTTTACTGTGATAGGCCCTTGCCATCCTACCAAACTACATATAAAGCCTGCCCTGAAGACCATTCTCTATATCACAGAACTAGAAGATATTTAAAGCATCTTCCAACCCTGAGAATCTACAGCCTTTGGAAAAGTGGAATATATTTTTCATAAACATATAGATATCCCTTTTGGCCCGCATCTTGATACCAGTGTGCTGCCATATTCCATCTCCCTCTAGAAGGATGCACTGTTCGTTTTAATTTGTTTGTGTGTTCTCTACATCTGTGTTCTCCACACACTGGGCCACCCAAGGAGCAGAACAAACTAATAGCTTGCTGATGGGAATTCTTATGGAAATCCTAGCCTGGTAATAGTTTCCCTGAACTACAAGTTTCAATAAGCTTGACCATGAGCTCACAGGTGGCGCCAAAACTACAAAGATACCCATTTTTGAATACATAAATTTCATTATGTATGCACCAAAGTCACCCCACCCCTATACAACAACTTCCATATGCTTAATTTTTGATGATGCTTAAACTCTTTTTAAGTCATAATGTTGTGGACTTGTCCAAACATACAGAATTTCCAACTTCTTAGTCCCATGTTGTCATCCTAAATATAGCTATATAGAAAGAAATGAAATAAGACTGCACTAACAACATATCCAATAACCCCTTCTTACTGTTTTCAGCAGCACTGTTAAGGATATTCAAAGAAAATTAAAATATCTGGCAGCCCCTGGAAATATTAGTGAAAGGTTATTGTCAGGCCAAATTTTCAACAAACTTAAAGAGTGTTTTCTCTGAATGACTGGAATCCAGACATTGATTAGGCAATATCCTTCGAGTAGTTATCAAATTCATAAGGATAATAAAGAAGAATTTTAGTCAAGAAATCCAGAAAGCAATATTTTTCGTGTAACAAGCCCAGGTGAAAATACTCAATATCCTGAGAAAGAAATCATGATAATCCATTAGACCAGACTTTATTCAACCTCCATCCAGAATAGATAATCTCAAAAAGTGATAAATAACTGTATTTAATCTTATCTTTACTTAGAAAGCAAGAAAATGAAGGAATTTGTCATTTGTTTTCCTAACGCCTCAAACTGAGTTTGAGTTCAGTTTTAAAAGACACAGTTTAAAAGTTTATAGGTTTCCTAACAGCTTTTCTTTGGGGAGACATTCTTTCACCTAATAACAATTACTATTACATGCATATAGCAAATATTAAAGTCAGGCTAATCTCTGATTCTATAATTATGTTATATTTAATCAGATGTCCCTAAAATTTAAGAAAACTCAGGTCTTAATTCTAATTCACACCACTCCTATCTTCTGTATGTTGTGGAAGCATGTAAAGTAGTTAGTGTACGTGGACTTTTTAGCCCAGACCATCCAATTGAGTGATAGAAGTGCTCACCCCAAATACAAAAGAGCTAGAGTTAGAGGAGAGATTTACTTCATTGTGATTCATACAACACACACACAGGCATTAAAAAATTAGGAAGTATTCACAGATGACTTCCTAGGAGCAGATGTAGCACTTACATAATTCTTTCACGCACCGTGCAGCACCACAGACATTAGCCCGTAAATCTGATCGGCTTTTCAGTATTCCACGGCCTTTGTACTCCTAACAAACATACTTGACCTGGAGAAACGAGAGCGGTCCTTTTTATAGTTCACATTATTTTAACATCGTGGCAGTCAAAAGCTTCACGAGCAGGAGCTCGCACATTTTTGTGATTTATAATGTTGTCTTTGTATGTCAAGATTCCTTAGAGAAAAGCTGTGTTTAAGGGTTTATCCCCACATAGCTGGGGAAAAGAAAATAATTTGATGTTTGACACTAAATCATTTTATGCTCCCTTTTATCTGTAACTAGTGCTATTTTTTGTAGAAGATGCTATTGTTCCCAGTGTTTGGATAAAACAAATAATAACATTTTTAGTTTTTCTTTCTTTCCCCCTACCTTTTTCCCCCTATTGTCTCTTCAACACGAAAGCATTTCTATGCAGAGAACAATGGCTGAGAATTTAATGGCTTAAAAAACTCCAGACTCAACTGTTGTAGATGAGAAATTTTCCTCAGGCTACTTAGCGTCTGTGTGACTCGGTTTCTATCTTTCAATTTGGAATTATAATGCTTGGTCTTGTTTCGTTTACCAAAACATGCTATGGGCTAAATAGGGTTAAAATGTTTGGGAAATGTAGTTGCTGCATAAATCAAGATATGGTATTTTGGAATAATTATTATAGCATATCAACTTATCATTGACAGCTAATAAATCATTTAGCATGCTATAACAAAAACTACTAATTATGCTAAGTGAACAGCGTCCTGATATAATTCTGTACTTTATTCCTGGTAACTCATTTAACATGGAGAGTCTCTCTTTCTTACCACTCAGTGCTTTGCCAGCATTTTCTTTAATCTTATCAGATCTCTTTGATTTAATTGAGAAGTCATTCTAGAAGAATGTCATTTTTCTTGCATCTCTTCCACAAAGTAATATAATTAAGATTATGCAAAACAGAGAAGAGTCCCAGAGTGCCAGGCAAGAGTGAAGTCCTGTGAAATCCCAAAATTAGGAATTGCTGTAGTCAACATAAATAATTGACATTTGGATGACCTAATTAAAACAAATTACATCTCTGTAGGGGAAAGTTAGGATTTCAAACACAGGATATTCTTGAGAAATAATAGAGAAAATATCTGAGATAGTTGTGTTTTATATTCTCTATAAAAACCATGCAAAATGGGCTTTATTCTTGACAAAATAATATTCAATAGGTGGAAAAATTGTAGAACTTTGAAAATATATCAGAAACAGAAAAGTTATGACTATTGTTAAAGCAAAATAGCATAGCGGATAAGCGGTACAATTCTAGAGTCAGACAATCTCTCTGCCTCAGTTCCATTGTCTATAAAACAGGGACATTATGGGGCTTCTGTGATGATTCAATAATTTAACACATGTAAAGTATCTTGAAGAGTACCCAAAATATAGTAAGGTTTTGATAAATCTCCAGTTTGTGGTCATTTTCATTTTTATGTATTTCCAAGTACTCTAATGATAAAAAGAAAATTGGAAGAGTGTAAAACTAAAATAGACAACTTACTTTAATATGTTTTTCAGTTCACTTACTTTCAGAATTCTTAGAGAGAGAAAATTATGTTTTCTTCATATGAATATTATATTATTACAGCAAAAGTACTTTATCAATTCTTCTTCATTCACTACATCAATTTTTTGTTTACAAACTCCTTCAAATATTTGGAGGGGTGATCTCATTTGGGAAATGTTATCTGTTATTCTCTAACAGCTTTGAATGTTGCTTATTGTGTCAAATCACCTTTAATAAGGAAATAGAATTATAGTTGTTGACACCATAGGGAAAAAAGCACCTTCAAACTCTTTTTATAAGGAATTTGGCCCACTTACATTAATGGAACAATATCTACAGTGTCTTCTAACGAGGGAATGTTTTCAAAGCAAAGAACCTTCTGATGAAACTATGTTAAAATTTTCTCAAAATCCTATTTCAAATGTCCATACCAAAATCACTTTTGTGTGATATGTTACCTACAGAATGATGAATTAAAATGACTCTCTTTTGAAACCTTATCTGTGGAGTATTTTAAAAAATTTCTTTCTCTTGTTGAAACAGGTATGTTTTTTGGTAAAAATGTACCAAAGTCAACTACTCTATTGCAAAATGTAAGATGAAAAGCAGATTATCCTCAGCAAAGCAACAATCTCTACAGCATGGTGATTAAGAACAGTAATTGCAAGCCTGAGCTCAAAACCAGTGGTGATTATTAGCTGTGTTAACTTAGAAGAGTTAGGCAATGTTTCTAGTGCCTCAATTTCTACATCTGTAAAATAGGGGACATAATTGCATTTACCCAGTGAAATTTTTGTGGAGATTAATAAGATGACACATATTGAACACTGGAGACAGTTCATAGCACATAGGTGCTCAAAATTTTGCCTTGTCATTATAAGTATATGAATTTTCTGGTTAATACCAAAAGATGTTATAAATATTTTTATGGAATCACTCCAGCAATGCAACAAGTCACTAATTTTAGGGGTGTTGTCATTGAATAGCATTACCATTAACTACATTTGGAAGCACTGGCATAAAAACATTATTTTTTTAAACCTACCTACATTAACTATTTACAATAAATACATTATTAATAGAAGACTAAAGAAGGTGAGCAAGTACCCAGAACAAACAGATAATAAATATTATATCTTCAGGTCATATTTAAAGGCTAAAGTTGCTTTTTCATTGGACTGTGTTTATTGTTTTATTTTTAAAAAACAATTTTAATATTTATTTATTTTTGAGAGAGACAGAGCATGAGCAGGGGAGGGGCAAAGAGAGAGATGCAGAATTCAAAGCAGGCTCCAGGCTCTGAGCTCTCATCACAGAGCTTGCTGCGGGACTCAAACTCCTGAACTGCGAGGTCATGACCTGACCTGAAGTCTGACACTTAACCAACCAAGCCACCCAGGCGCCCCTGGACTGTGTTTATTGTTTTAAAAGTTACAGCCAAATGCATGGGGCCTGAACATAGGAAGTTTAGACTCCTGAAAGCCAAAGCCACTGTCCTATCAGAGCAGACAGCTTTAATTCTTTAGCCATTATTGAGCAACTCCCCCTAAGAACGTTGCTATACTTGTAAATAGTAATAGCTACCATTCTGTTAGCAACTATTAAACATTAAACACTATTCTAAGTGCTACAAACATTATTTATAATTCTCTAAACAATCCTCTGCAATGATGAAGAAAAATCATAAAAAGTCAGACGTAAAGAGAAAATGTAATTAATTTTTGATAATTATTTGGGTGAACTCTCACCACCTGGTTAGCATGAAAAACTAAGTAAGTGCTCAATTTAAATGTAATTTAATCTTATCATATAAACAGCTGCTGCAGGGCCTGGTTTCTATCTGGGATAAAGTTCTCAATCTTTCAGAGATCCCCTCTCCTCCTGTCTTTTCTCTTATATGAGGTACCAGAAAAGGAGTGTGTAGGGGTGACTTGACCTTGCAATTTGAGAGTGTAGAAGAATGCCATGACCTTGTGCTAGTCACTGGGTCTACCTTACTTATGATCAATTGATTTCTGAGACAATGCTTCCTGTCCATTTTGTTGACTACTGAAGCTTCGAACTCTGGCTAGGGCATGCACGGTCCTTTATTTGAGAATGAACAACACTCCTGGACTAACTTGAACTCCCTTCAGCTCTCCTGATTACAGGCTCATTGGCCTCCACTTACCCCCATGCCCCTTGGTCCACCTAACCTTACTGTAGATTGAATTTTAGGCATCTGGCAAAATCATGGGCTTTCCAACCAGCATGTACCCCTCACATGAAATGAGAGGCTGGGGAATGCCAACCAGATCCTCTCCCATCTTGATCATAATATATTACATTTTTAACTAGATTAGGTTGCCTACGATGTTACGGGTTCCTTCTAGAATTCCAAGGGAAGAACAGGGAAAGGGATCTTTCCATGAGAGATATATCCCTCAATTTGTCTAACGCATGTCCTCTCAAGCCCAAAGAAAGGAGACTAAGATTTCATTGATTTTTTCCTATCCTCTTATGGTCTCTTTCCCCTCCTTCTTCTCCTTCTTTCCATAATCCTTCAGGAATGAGAACTTCTAGTTTACCTTTCCCATATCACATACTTTTTACACTACAGAACAGCAAACATTATGGCCATTAAAAGCAGAACAGCCATTTTCTCTACACTTTGGTAGAACATTCTGACCTAGGTCTCCTCCAGGTTTGGTCAATGGGTTGGGAGTAAGTGAAGGGAAGTTGCTGCTAAAGGAATCTGGGAAATCTCTTGCTGTAAAGCCTGGGGCTCAAGCATATTGTTGTGTTCAGGGCTAAAACCCTAACCAGTCTCCTGGCTAAAATAAAATGTGTAAAAAGTAAAATTAATTTCTGAAAAATAGTGATCCCATTTTACACTTGTATTTTATGAAGCCCAGAAAACTGAGGCCCAAAACAGCTAAATAATTTGCATGGGTCAAGCCCCCACTCCAAACTGCACCCCGATGCCTCACTTGCCTTCATTAAGAAGAAGTTGACACCTTGGCTGAGCGCTTAGCTCTCTTCCTTTTTCAGAAATCTATACCCCACAGCCTTTGCACTACATATTTTCCTGTAAAACTTGGCCAACACTTCTCCTGATGATCTGAAGAACACTCGTTATGATTTTCAATAAATGTGATGTAAAATGTATTCTTAAAATCATTAGTGGCATTGTATGTCCATTGTCTCCAAGGAAGTTTGAAAGTACAATTAGACACGGAGTCAAATTAAAATTGTACCTAATGCTATAATGTCTAAGGACAAAAACTTATCCCAGGAAACATAGAAAATAACTCTTTAAAATAACTCCTGCAATTCAGGGGTGCCTGGGTGGCTCAGTAGGTTAAGTGTGTGTCTCTTGATTTTGACTCAGGTCATTATCTCCTGGTTGTGAGATCAAGTCCCACATCAGGCTCTGCGTTGACAGTGTGGAGCCTGCTTGGGATTCTCTCTCCCTACATCTCTGCCCCTCCTTCCCTCTCTCCTTTTCTCTCTCAAAATAAATAAATAAAACATTTTTAAAAATAAATAAAATAGTTCTTGCAGCTTAAATTCATTCGTTAACATACATTTACCCAGTACCCATTTTGTCCCAGTCATAGATTAGGCACTAGATTGCTGATCTGAATAAAACTAACTTCCTCATGGAGGGAAGCCTATATATGCTCCAAAAGGACCCCAATCCATGGGAAGGAGACAGATATTAACAGATTAACAAATAAATATATAGTATTTCAAGGGGTGGTAAGTGCTATGGGAAAAATAAATGGGAGCAATAGGGTATGTGTTGTATATATAGTGCCAGCAAAGACCTTTTTATAAAATGACATTTAAGCAAAGGCATGGAAAAAGCAAGAGATTAGAATGCAAGGTCTTCTAGGGTAAGACCATTTTAGCCACAGAGAATAACAAGGGCACATTCCTGAATGGAGAGTATGTTAGGTATGTTCAAGGAAGGAGGTAGGCTCCACTGTGGCTGGGCCAATGGGCACTAGAGGAAGAATACTGGCAGATGAAGGCAGAGTAATGGGAAATAGATGATGTAAGGTCATCAGACACTTCGTCTTTCATTATGTGAAAGGTGCCATGCCACCGGAAGCTTCTGAGAGGAGTGTCATCATCTAAGCTGTCAGGTGGAGACAAGACCATGGGCGAGCAGCAGTGAAAGCAGGAAATGCTCTCAGGAGACAATCACCACACCCAAGATAATAGTGATGACACCATGTGGCTAAGGCAAACCCCAACTTATTTAAGGGAGAATCATAGAGGAGAGAGAAGAACCTATTAAGAGGTATTTTGTGTGGGCAATTATTGCTTGCTAAACAAATGGATACACACTTTTTAAAAATAGGCTTGCTTTCTTCCCCTCTAGAAAATAGTTTTTATTTAATACAGTATACAGATTAAGATCTCAGGCCACCAACCCCGCTGAAGAGTTGATCACTTCCTATCTATGTCCTATATCACTTCCTATCTATGTCACCTTGGAAAAGGTATTCTGTTTTCTCTGGAACCTGGTTTTCTGATCTGCAAATCTGCCATAGTAATGAATAGAGTTTTTGAAAGGATTAAATGTGACAGTGCATATAAAGTCATATAGAAAATGTTTGATGAATTTTAGCTGTTACTGCTACTCCCTTATTTTTGGAAATTTGGAAAACTTGGCACTATAAAGAAAATGAAAATGACCACCAAAAATGCCACCCAGAACAACATCTTATGACTCTATCAATATATTAGCTTGACCTGAATGGGAACAAAGTTAATAATTTTTTTACGGCTTTCAAAGTCACGTTGGTAATAGAGTTTTTTCAATCAATTTCTGTGCATCTATTGATTAATTAATTGCATTAATTGATTAATTACTATTGATTGATTAATTACATGCAGAAACACAAAAACATATGTAGAGTAATTGGGAAGAAAGGGATAGATTTACAACAGCCAGAGACTTTTTGCCTTGCTCCAAAAGAGTAGTAAAAAAGCATATTTAAAGTGAATGGAGATGAAATGTAGACACAGCCTAGTCTAAATAAAATACAAAAATGAATTCTTCTCAAGGTGCTATTCATTCAAATAGAGGATTTGAAATTCGATCAAATGCCAATGCAAAGGCATATAATGCTTGAATGACATTAATTAGTTGAATATTGAACCCAGGAGCAAGTGAGACTCACCCACTGAATATGTACATAAGATTTTCCTATCAAGGAGAACCACAGAAAAATATCTGAACCGGCTTCCTCCTCTTATTTACATTCTGGTTCTTATTAGCATTTTCCTAAGAAAGAATCTCATGCAAATACAAGCCTACCAATTTAATAGCAAACTGGTAATAAAAGCGAGCACTTTCTTTTGTGAGTGAATGCCTTTAAAATGCATCTGAGCCATGAAAGTATTTAAGAGAATATGATTTTAACTAGACTGTGTTTTAAGATGTCAACTAAAAAGGAGGATTTCAAATATCCCCTTATATTCTTAATTCTAGAGAACTTAATAGTTTCTGGCTTAACACCACTCTGAGAAATACTAAATTCACATTTCTTAAGCTTTCACCAATTCTTTTATCAGCTTTATCTGTTTTCAACATTTTTTTAATTTTCCTGTTTATGTAATTTGGAATCATGGAATTGCATTCTATTTCATCTTTTTTCCCCAAAATGAATATTATGATTCTGACCAAGAGGGCAATCTAACAGCTTTGACAACACAAGCCTATTATGCTTTTCAAACTAAAACCATTCAAATAAATTTATCTTGGCCACTTAAATTTAACAGTGTAGAAGTGGTTTCAATATTTCTGGATATAATATTTTTTTCCTACAGTAACTATTTATTTACTTTGAAAGTTCAATGACAGTTGTTCACAATAAATTATACTATTATTGCTGCTTTCTTACAGATGTTGTGCTCTATCACTTAACAAACTCATCCTTTTTTGAGCTTCACAAATCCTTCACAGACAAGTCAGCAGAAGGCTAGCAAAGAATCAGTATAGCAGTGTGAGCAGGGAAATAAACTGGCAATTCAAAGATCATGATCTTTAATACCTTTTTGACTATTAACTTATCATCTGACCTCCTGCTAGTCACTTACCCTCGTACAGCCTCCTCTCTCAAGTTTATAAAAATGGTAATGACAACATTGTGGTTACCACCCAAAGGGATTGAGTAGGAAAAAAACTGGTACAGCGGCTATAAAATGCCTTGCAGGCCATAAAATGCGACCTAAATGCTTGATAATAATACAGTTACAGAGCCCCATGGTTTAATATAACACTAGCTTTTCTGCTAAACAAAGTACTAGCAGAAGCAACTAAGGTCAAATAGGAAAGTACACAAAGCTCTTGGTCATTATTAAAAGAATTTGTTTGTTTGAATTGATTTTATGGACTGATGGATAGGTGATCAAATGCATAGAGCAATCCAATCATCACAGAGCACTCTAAAAAAGTCCAATCAAGCGGGCAGAAATCAGAACCTGGAAGGCATTCATTCACAATCCCATGGGTGTATTCTCTGTTAAATGAGTTTGTGTGTGTGTTTGTGTGTGCGTGTGTGTCTGTGTGTGTGTGTGTTTTGTGTGATAGCTCTGTCTTATGGTAAACAACCAGAAGTAGAAGAAATTTTTTTGACATATTTTAACCACCCTAATTGAATATGTACATTATGCCATTTTCCCTTTGAAATTCTCATGACATTTACTTAAAACTAACATCATTTATTTCAAAGAATCATTCCCAAATTATGAAATTACAGGGGATTTAATGATTTAATCACAACTAGATATTGCCTGACATAATTTAGGTAACATCTATAAATATCTTATTCATTTTCCAGTTTCTCTTTTTTTTGTTCCTCAGAAGAGAAATAAGAATAAAAGATCTTGTCACTTCTCATGGAAGGCCTTTGATCTTGATCCCAGGATCACTTGCTAAATTCCTATTTAATACTTAAAAAAATATATATGAAGTGCCTGGCTGGCTCAGGAGGTAGAGCATACAACTGTCGATGCTGGGGTCGTGAGTTCAAGACCCATGTTGGGCATAGAGCTTACTAAATAAATAAATAAATAAATAAATAAATAAATAAATAAATAAATAAAAGCATAAGCCACCTGACTATTAATAAGTCCTAATTCAGGAGAGGAAAGGTATTAATTCAACTACCATATAAATAAAATTTAATATGGAGGAACCTGGGTGTCTCAGTCAACTGAGAGTCCAACTGTAGGTCAGATCACGATCTCCCAGTTTGTGAGTTTGAGCCTTACATCGGGCTTGTTGCTGTTACCTCAGAACCCACTTCAGATTCTCTGTCTTCAGTCTCTGATACCCCCCGGCTAGCACTCTCTCCCTCTCCCAAAAATAAATAAACATTTTAGGGGCGCCTGGGTGGCTTAGTCGGTTAAGCGTCCGACCTTCGCTTAGGTCATGATCTCGCGCTTCGTGGGTTCAAGCTCCGCGTCGGGCTCTGTGCTGACTGCCGGCTCAGAGCCTGGAGCCTGTTTCAGAGTCTGTGGCTCCCTCTGTCTCTGACCCTCCCCTGCTCACGCTGTCTCTCTCTCACTCTCTCCTAGAAATAAATAAAACATTTAAAAATAAATAAATAAATAAACATTTAAAAAAAAGAAAATTTAATATATATTATATAGTGTTTATTAAGTAATTAGACTATTTTTACTACAGTTGCTGGGCCTTCACTAGATTAAGATACAACTCCATCTTTTGACTTATTAGCTATGTATTCCTGAACAATCACTAAACTTTCTAATCCATCAGTTTCTATATTTATTGGACAAAGATTCACTGAGACATGCTACATGCTACCCATTCTCCTGTGCACTAGAGATTCAGTGAACAATTGAATAAAAGTCTCTGCCCTCATAAAGCTTGTATTCAAGTGTACATAGCAAATGATACCTGCCTTGCCCATCTCAAAGTGTCATGAAAATGTAAATATGATAATTTATGTGAAAATGTTCCTTAATTTATTAAGTACCACAGTGATATATCATTTCCAAGATTACAATAATTATTACTAATATTACCAAGTGTTAGATACAAGGTCATTATTTGAAAGATACATAGGATATTTCTGGCATGCGTGGAGGTAGGGGAAGAAAATAAGGCATTTAGAAATGGAATGAGCCCAAGGACGGATCTTGTAGCATTCCCAGGTTTTCCTCAGAGCAACTAATAGTTTTCTGTTTTTCTGGTGTGTAAAATGCAAGGAATCTGAAGTTGTGAGAAATTAATTTGAGAGAGTGAAATCAATAAGATGGTGGAATAGGAAGACCCAGCTCATATTCCCCCATTGAAACACCAATTTAACAACCATCAGTGGAAGAAGATACCTTTATCAGAGCTCCAGAGTCCAGCTGAGGGGTTCTGGAATTCCAAGACTACACAAAATCCAAGAACAGCCACAGTGAAGGAAAGAAGACTTGACTTTATCTGCATTAATCCTACCCCAAACCAGCATAACTCAGAGCTGAGAGACCTCCTTCGTCCATGACTTCTCCCACAGAGAAAAGGGAGAAAAAAATGAGCCTCTGAGCTTCCTCAGAATTTTGGGATGCTGCCTGAGGCCCATTTCAATCTCATCACCCAGAGCTCTGAGGGAATCTGTACGACTGACTCATCTTGGGGAAGCTAAGATAAGCGGTACGGGCTCAACAGAAATGGGTCTGTAAACAGCTGGCCATGACCCCACCAGCTCGCCCAAGGAGGCTTCTGCAGTTGGAGCACACCTCTGCAGCTCACACCCCCACAAATGATGCTTGTACCTGTGGATCTCAGCAGCTGGCAGAAATGTCAGCAGCCAGCACAACTCTGTGGGATTGGGAGAAAGCACACAGCCACGCAACTCCAAGTGCTTTTTAGGTGGGACGGGGGGTAGAGGAGTTTCCCCCTCTCATCTTGGCACCGCTGCACACGGCCCTAGGGCAAAGGGGCAGTTGACACTTGGCAAGCTCTGCAGGGTATTGAAAAGGTATGCAACTTAAGACATCTCTTTCAGGGGTTGCCCAAGTGGCTCAGTTGGTTAAGCATCTGACTTCGGATCATGTCATGAACTGCAGGTGGTGAGTTCAAGCCCTGCGTTGAGCTCTGTGCTGACAGCTCAGAGCCTGGAGCCCACTTCAAATTCTGTGTCTCCCTCTCTCTCTGCCCCTCCCCTGCTCATGCTCTATCTCTCTTTCTCTCTGAAAAATAAACATTAAAAATTTTTTTTAAATTTAAAAAATAGACATCCCCTTCGGGAGGGAGGGTGAAAAGCTCATTTCAGGGCATTGCCCAAGGGAAAGAGAGCATTAGGAATCACAGGACCTGGTATGACTCTGCAGGATTGAGAGTTGACACACAACCCTAAATTCCTGCCACACACACACAACATAAAGTGAGAGGAGTGGAGTCTATATATCTATAGAAATGGTGCTGAAAACTCCCCAAACTATCTAGCCAGACTGATTGCTGATGGTCTTTCTCTCCCAAAACCAGTCCATAAAGACATTTTCTTCAAGTGTGCAGGAAACAGTGTAAGGCTACAAAGAACAGAAAGAATCAAGGAAACGTTACACCCACCAAGGGAACAAAATAAAATTCCAACAACTGACCACACACAAAAAAATGGAGATCTATACATTGCCTGAAAAATAATCAAAATAATTGTCTTTAAGGAGCTACAGGAGACACAGATAGACAACTGAGTGAAATTTTTAAAATAATACATGAACAAAGTTAGAATTTTAATAAATGGATAGAAATTATTTTTAAAAGGACCAAATAAATTCTGTAGCAAAAAAAAATTGGCTAAACTGAAAAAGTCAATAGAAAATACCCACAACAGAGATGACCAAATAAAGGAAAGCATCAAAGAACTCAAAGATAATCATTTGAAATTATCCAATTAAAGGAATAAAGGCTTNTATTTAATAGAATAATATTTAATATATTATAATAATATAATAATATTAATATATTAATAATAAAAGGAGGGGTAAACAGTCTACAGGACTTATGAGATACCATCAAATGAATCAATACTCCACTTTCAATAATGGAAAGATGTATAGACAGAAAAATCAATGAGGAAAACAGCAAATTTGAAAAATATTATAGACCAAACAGACCTAACAGATGTATATGGAACATTCCAGCTCCAAACAGCAGAATACGCATTTTTCTCAAGTGTACAGAGAACATTCTCCAAGAAAGATCACATGTTAGGTCACAAAAGTAAAGTTTTAACAATTAAGATTGAAATCACCCAAGTATCTTTTTTCAACCACAATGGAAGAAACTAGAAACCAATAATGGAAAGAAAATGAGAAAATTCACAAGTACATGGAAATTAAACAATATGCCCTTTAAAAAGCCAAGTCAAAGAAGAAATCAATTCAATTGAAAATTGAATATTTTCAATTAGTTGAAAAACAGCTTAAGACAAAAATGAAAACCCAACATACCAAAACTTCTGGGTTGCAACAAAAGTAGAAGCAAGAATTTAGTTTTGGAAATTATGGGGTTGAGATGCCAGGCATCTGAGGAGACATGAGACCAAACCTCCGCTAAGAAATCAGGACTAAAAGCAGAAATGTGGGTGTCATCATCAATAAGATATTAAGTGAAACCTTAGGACTTAGTAGGACTGCCCAAGGCAAGCATGGAAATTATGAAGAGACTAATTTGAAAGGTGGAATGTGTGACATGGATGATTTTAGTCTCTCCTTATCCAGGACACTATATACTTCATGTTCCTCCCCTCTCAGTACAATTCTCCCTGCTTTGGAGAAGAGAAAGTGCTTAAGAGTATCCAAAAGGCTACTGAATGCTGGGGTTAAGGTGGTAAGAAAGGAAGGTGTCAACTCCCTTCTAAATTGTGTAGGCAATCATGCCTCTTCCTCTCTTTTCTCCTCTCCTTTTTCCCAGTCTGAAGTTGCAGAAAACAGCCATGAAATATTACTTACCAATCATTTCATGCTGGGCAGAACTGATTCTGTTCTGACAGTGGAAGAAGTGGAGAAATAAAGAAGAAGAATACAATAAAAGTATACAAATACAATCTATGCACACAATCTTGGGAGTGAAGCAACATTAATCATTGATTTATTCATTCCTCCTCTCATTTATTGAGAACCCACCTCATGCTAAGCACAGTACAGTGGAGAACCCAGGAAGAGATAAAACCCGATTCTGGCCCTTCAGGAATTTACATTTTAGAAGAGAGGCATTCATAGTAGACTGTTCTCCTAAATACTGCAGATGTGAAAGATAGGAGAATCTGAGGAGTTTGGTAATAGAAAGCCTAGAGGAAAAAACTGTGCTTTCAGATAATTTGGTCTGTATTTTTTCTCTAAACATAAAATATAAAATATGTCAAAATAATTCATTCAATGTGCACGAAAGAATTTCTGTTTAAACAGCATTAATGTCAAATACTGATTGGATGGTTGGTTGGAGGAAGTGACCTTCAAAGCTCTTCTCAGTTCCAATCAAATAAACTCTTAATCAAGTCCCCTATGACAAGATACTCAGCTCAATTCCAAGAAGTTAAATCTTTTCCTTCACTTTGAATGAAAAGTATACAGGTTTTCTTGTGGTATTATTGTGAACAAGTAATCTATAACAAATGACCGTTGCTGATTTATATATATATATATTTTTTAATTCAAACTTTAACTCCTTTATAGATGAATGCTTCCTCCAGCACCCTAGATTGCAGTTTCAAACTCTGCCTTTAAATAAAAGCATCTCTTCCCTTTCTGTCCTCTAGCATCTCTTGAAAAGAAATCAATTTAAAGTCTCATGATATTTAATTTCTCATTAATTTTGAATACCTTACTATAAGTGTATGTGTATGATATTCAAACTCACAGTATTCCACTGAACTTTTAATAAATCCTTTATACTACTCACACTTAAAAAACAATCACAAGCTTTAGAAATGTCTGCATAGTCATTTACATATCATTTCATCATTGTTTTCAATTTTCTGGGATTTTCTACCCTTTTCATCCTTATGTCCTTCTCCTTTCAACTCTTTATGAAGTTTTATCACCTGGAGATAAAGCAATTTATTTTCTCCCCACTTTGCTCTTTCCTATATTCACAAGTTTGCCAGATTCTAAAAATCCATAATAATGCGCCAAACATTCAAGCTGAGCATACTTTTGTGGTTCAGCAAAACTAAACATTTGCCAATTTCAAGATAGTTCAACAGACCCATTTTTTTCCATATGATTGGGGGAAAAGCAGGCTTCAGTGAAATATTTTACTTGAAAGAAAATGGAAGGATATAAAAATGTATCATAAATCCATGTATAATTATACAATAGACATACCCATTCAGGGCATAAATGTACCCTTTCTTAGGCCAAAACATCATTAAAGATAATGTAAAGCACAAAATACTGTCAGCCCTAGTACTTGCAATAATAGGAACGCAAATGAGAAAACAAAATTTAAAAACAAGCATAATTTTCAACTGCCATTGTTGAGATTGTTCATCAGAGCTCTGCATGCTGAAAGATCAGCCTCCACATCAAAAGAATACTGTAAACAAAGGCTAAATGTCAACTCTTAAACCATTTCTTTTTTATGTCATTCTTTTGCAGTGGTAAATTTTGTCACTCTAAAAGCAGATGATTCATTGCGGTTGTGAGGCCATTTTCATCTGAACAATCAACAGTAATAATGTGTTGTGAATAATACAGTTCAAAATTCTTCTGTTGTAAATTCTTGGCAAGATATTTTTGCCATGTCCCAGGCTTCAAAGGGATTGAACTGTAGTGCAGATTACACTGCTTTTCTATAAACTCTCTTCAGTGGTGGAGACTGAGCATCACCATACTTACTCTTTACAGATCAGCTCAAGACTCATTCCCCTCCCCTTTTGATGGGAAATATAGTATTAGCATGTTCTAAATGTGGCTGTCTTTCAATGGATTATGTCAGGTACCAGATGAAAGTGGTCCCTTACGGAGGGGCATCTAGCTGGACACGGCTCCACAGTTGAAGTACATGCAACATTTCTGTCTGGTTTTGTGGGAGAACAGCTCTCAAAGAGCAGTTTCAGAACAGTATAAATTCTGGACTAAGTGTCAGGAAATTTGACTTTTAGCCTCAGATTTACTAGGCTAGTTGTGTGACCTTTGATATGTCACATCCGTTCTGAATTGCTTTTTTCTCCTGGTTGAGTAGGACTAGCCCAGTGGTTCTCAAACCTGGCTGGACATTAAAATTAGTGGGAAAGTACTTTAAAAATACAGATGTCCCCAGTCTTCCCCAGACAAGTTAGATCAGAATTTCTAAAGGTGGAACTGAGGCATTAGTATTTTCTTAAGCTCCTCATGGGATTAGAATATGTCTCCAACAATCACTTCCAACTCTAAAATGCTCTGACATTTTATAAAACTTGCTGTTTGAGAACCTCAGCATGTGTTTCAAATGAGTTCTGGGGAGAGAATTTCCAATGTTAGGTGTTGGTGTTTGTTCTATCAGTTGCATTCATAATGTAGGCTGACAAGAGGGGAAAAAAAAAAAACACTAAGGAAAAAAAATTAACAGGGAAGGTAGACAGGCCATGCAAACGAGAGCTCAATTACAGAAGAGCTGTCTCCAGGAGACCAAAGTCATGCTCTTTAACATTCTAAGTGATTGGTTTGTGCAGTGAACCAAATCTGAGCAGTTCCAATGTTTGAAAATGTAATGACTTAAATAGAAATACTAATATACCCTTCAAGGTCATGGAACAGTTCTTTGGCCTTAGGAAACATGTAACTTCTGTGAGCTCGTGTAGGTCAATTTGACGGACCCCTTATAACCTTAAGATGGGTCTTGCTCTTTCCTCTGCATTAAAATATGTTAATACCAGCTTTGGAATCAAATTGATTCATTTTTTTTAACCTGCCTTTTTAAAACTTCCTTTTCATTTGCAGAATTACCAAGAAGTTGTTCAAAATTACCATATTTTCTAACTCTGAATAAAATTAAGCAAAGGACTGAAGTACGAAAAGGTCATCAAAACAAGAGACTATAAAAGAAATCTGAGAATAGCTATACATCGCTAATGATAGCCTGAAATGTAATTTAAAGTGAGTCCTGAAAAATGTGTAGTGGTTAAGAATTGAATTTCAATCCTCAGCCACATGCTTGAAGAATTTTTTGTATAGGCTATCACTAACCAAATTAGTGAAAGGGGAGAGGGTGGGGAAAACCACTAAGAATTTGCTCATCTAGAGTGCTTTTATCTTTTCCCTTAGAGGGGTAGACCATGGAATATTATATATATAATGTGGTGAATGAAATGTGGTCAATGGTGCACCTAACACACAAAGTCGACAATGGGTTATAGATCTACAAGGAAGACATTGATCAGAACTAGCAAAGTAAAGATTAATCCAGTTCCTAGCAATTGTTGCTAAATTATGGCCAGACCCACCATTTCAGACCCAACACATCCTTCTTTAAAAACAAATATTCTGTAAGTCCCCTTACCTTCCAAGCAATACAATCTATCTTCAACTGTAATTTTCAAATAAGTAATAGAATCAATTTAAGACAGTGGAATAAATATATTGGTGTGCATTCATAGCTACTCCGTATTCCTTATGCACTCTACATAATTATAATGAGTAAGTTGGGATCATGGAGAAAAGGATGAGAAGTCATCCCTTACAAGAAGTTCAGGAAAAATGAAAGCAAAGATAGAGCAAAGGCAAAGAACTCTAAACTAATAACAGATATGTCTTATCTATATAAGATAACAGATAAATGGGGAAGAAACTTAATTGAAGTATAGATAATATGCCATGGAAATTATAGTCTATTAATGTTGAAAAAAATAAGGAAATGCAATCTTCTTACAAATAAGCTGGGCTATTTATAAGGGCACTTTCAAAACAATTCATTAATTATGCCATAAGATAGAGTGCCAATGAAGTGCCACTGGAAACATACTTGTTATCATGGAGGCAACCACATAACTGAGGATGCAGTCAGCCTCTGCTACTCAAAAATTCTTAAAGACAGTATCCTTCTGTAGGCAAAGGGTAATTGAAGATGGGCTAGAAATAATAACAGAAATAAACGAGGCTATACAGAAATTGTGAGGTAAATCTCTGAAATAATTTCAGAGTAAGATTGAAAAAATCTCAAAAATAATCTAAATAAATTCAATATACAATTTTCATGATGTAGATTTCTTAACCTTGTGTTAAAAAACATTTTTAAGTTTATTTATTTATTTTGAGAGAGAGCATGAGCAAGGGAGAGGCAGAGAGAGAGGGAGAGATAGAATCCCAAGCAGGCACCATACAATGTAGAGCCTATTGCAGGGCTTGAAGCCACGAACCATGAGATCATGACTTGAGCCAAAATCAAGAGTTGATGCTTAACCGACTAAGCTACCCTGGCACCCCCCAAAACACTTTAAAATATAAGTAGTTTTGAAATAAATTTCAGCAGTGTGCCCCCAATAATTTCATAATATTTCGTTCTTATTTTTAAAAGAATCCTTATATCTTATCTCATATTTCAGCAAATAGTTTTGCTGCTTTTACTGAAACTATGCTATTAATCTGGAATCTCCTCAAATTCTTGTGTTGTCAAAAAGAAGAAAAAGCTATTGGTAATTTAACTAATTTTCAAAGACATGGGGATGAAAGTCTTAAGTGGGTCCAAATCCTTTCATAATTAGGCTAATTAAATTATGCTTTAGTCTAAAAGTTGTGTTTTAGTTCAATTACCTCTTTTTGCATATTTTGGCTAAAGCGTTCCACAGTCATTTCAAATGGATTAATCACCCAATCTGGTATTGTAGAATACATTCAGAACTTTAAATCTAACCATCATATCTTATTCATTAATAAAAATGAGAGCAATCGATTCTCAATTAAAATCTTTATCTAAAGTGTTGCAAAGATAGACACTTTGAAAATTCGCAGTACCAGGGTTGTTTTTCAATAGTGTAAATTTGTTGATGAATTCTCTGGTTATGTAATTCATTTTAATAATATTTATCTAGTTCTGTTGCAGCTTAAGGTGACCAAGAACACATGAAAAATAAGTTGCATCCGTTCACTATATCTCAATCTTGATGTTTGTGTTTCCAATAGAGGGGTTTTTTTTTTTTTAATGTTTTATTTATTTCTGAGAGCGAGACAGTGTGAGCAGGAGAGGGTCAGAGAGAGAGGGAGACACAGAATTCGAAGCAGGCTCCAGGCTCTGAGCTAGCTGTCAGCACAGAGCCCAACGCGGGCCTGAAACCACGAACTGTGAGATCGTGACCTGAGCTGAAGTTGGATGCTCAGCAGACTGAGCCACCCAGGTGCCTCTCCAATAGAGTTTTTAAAGTGAAACAATATTAAATACTAACCACAGTCGGTTTTCAAGTATATTCTTTGAGAAGGATCTTCCTTTTTGTGTCTAGGATAAGATACTCAATCTCATATTGGAGTATATTCTGTGTGAAATCAATCATTCAAAGATTTATTATTAATTTTTTTTATTAACACTGTTTAAAAAAGCCATTGATTTGGGGAGTTTTTCATAAAAATTCTTGAGGGCTACATGTAGTTCATGAATAATGCAATGAATTGCTAAAACACCTGGTGCATTTTTTAAGTTAGCTATAAACTGACAGAGCCAACAGCCCAAAGCCAGCATTCCCATATGTAGCAGAAGCAATGATCCCAAAAAAGGGAATATATTTTTCCATAAAATAATTTTAGGAGTTTCATATACGGACAAGCCCTTCATATTTATAATCAATAATTTTTGAAAATAACATTTCCTCTATGACTTTTTTATTCCTTACGAACCTTTCAAATGCAGGCGGTAAAGCCTCATTATCCAAAAGGAAGTTTCATCCACTTGTAATGAAAATTCATTTTGACTACAGCTCATTTCACAGCTAATTTTTGACATCTTTTGCCATCTCATCGATTATTCTTCAACAGTATCTTTGCTCAATGGAAGAGAAAAATTATTTCACTTGGATTTCTTTGGTCAGCATACCAAAAACATCTCATATACTTAGTAAAATCAATTTTTGCTCAATACTGTGAAGGTTACCATTTGCAATCATGTATGCACATGTATGAAGCATGCAGAAAACTATGCTTTTAGGGGCGCCTGGGTGGCTTAGTCGGTTAAGCTTCCGACTTTCACTTAGGTCATGATCTCGCGGTTCGTGGGTTCGAGCCCCGCGTGGGGCTCTGTGCTGACTGCCAGCTCAGAGCCTGGAGCCTGTTTCAGAGTCTGTGACTCCCTCTCTCTCTGACCCTCCCCTGCTCACGCTGTCTCTCTCTCCTGGAAATAAATAAAATATTTTTTAAAAATTTAAAAAAAAAAAGAAAAGAAAAGTATGCTTTTAATGGAAGCAATTTTTAGATCACTCCAGAGACAGTATATGATTTTTGAAAGTTATCCTTTAAATATTGGAAGTGTGATATATGCTTGCTAACTTTGTCAACATCCTTCTTTATAAAATGTCTACTTAATTTTAACAGGCTGATTGCTTCATTGGAAACCAATGTGTGGATAGAGTGCACATTGATGCACACTGGTAAGTATTCACTTGCAGGTCAAGCTACAATACCCAATTTCAAACCGATATTTAATATTTTAAAACAAAGTATACAAATATACTAACATATGTAGATTGCTGTGAATGCAACAGCTACATGCCAGTAGATACAGGGGCAATATATTGTTCCAAGCATTGAAGCATATGGCTTCCTGGCACTGCCCTTAAATTTGTGCATTACTCCTCAATCACTGTACCACTAAAAATTTCCCATAAATTTTCAAAAAAAACTTTAGGGTGTGGTATGATTTTTGTTAAAAATAAATGCCCTAGACCTTGTTTATCAAAGCTGATGCTTTCTACAGGCATTTTGTTTTCAAGCACACCACTGTATACACCTTGTATACACCCAGGCTACTACTCTGCTACTATAAATTTGGTGGGGAAAAAAAAAATCCTCTGACTGAAATCTCAAATCCTCTGACTCTTGTCATCTTTACCCTTTCTTTTTTCTTTCTTTCTTTTTTTTTTTTTTCCGAGA
>NW_027531911.1:0-814 GCF_008692635.1 Crocuta crocuta
GGTGGTTGTGGGGAGGAGAGTGATGGTGCTCCAGTCCCTTCTTGATCGAAGCGCTGCACCTAATCTCCCCGTACCGGGGGCGCAGCCGAAGTTGGTTGCACGCTTTAACCCAGGCCAGTTCCAATCTCCAAATCCCCGTCCACGCGCCCTGCTGAAATTGTCTTAGACACAGCTTCCCAGGCAACCCCCTTGGGGCAATTCCAGGCCCCCTGCGGAGCTCTGGGGGTGGCGTCAGAATCTCTGCTTACTTCTCTGGGTCAGGCTGGCGAGCATGGGCGGGGGCTTGCCTGCGGGGTGCTCTGAGCCCGAGCCCGCTGGGGTGAGGAAAACCGGGTCCCTCTGTCGCTCATCACCTGAAACACGAACTTCACAGGCTAATTTTCCAGTTTTGAGTTCTTTGCCTTCCCTCTCGAGTTCCAGCCAACCAGGAGTGCGGACGCCCGGTGTCCGCGCGGCTCTTTCAGGGGCCCCAGCCGCCCGGGAGCTACAATGGCGGCAGGCGCACCACCACTCTGAAGTCCAGCCGCCAGGAGCAGCACAAAGAAGCAGTTTGTGTGCTCAGCCCCCCCGGGACCAGTTGGCGCGAGGGGACCTGGTGTGCAAGTATTTGTCAAGTACTGTCTTTGTATGCCCCGAGTGGAGGTTTTTCCCCGCCAAGCAGAGCTTTTTCTGTTTCGGACTCTCTCCTTTTCCCCTCTCACTCCCCGTAGAGGGTAGAGGGGGATCGCCTCCCACCCTGGAGTCTCCGATCCCGGCCTGATTTTATCTTCCCCGGTTCGCACTCACATTAGAAGGCTCTCTCAGTGGATTCTGC
>NW_027531911.1:1090-22281 GCF_008692635.1 Crocuta crocuta
TACATATTTATTTATATATTTAAAGTATATTAATAAATATTTAATATTTATTAAAAATAATATTTAAAAATATATGGATATACTTATATATTTTAATAATGTATATATTTTATATAGCTAAAATAATATATAATATAATGTAAATATAGTTAAAAATTTGGTTCTACTTCACCAGACTTATCTTTGTAATTGTCCATTTGCAAATAAGTTGGGATATTGATGGCAATATTAGAAATAATGATAAGAGCTAATGATAAGATAATGATAAAGATAAGTGAATAGTCATTCAGACTCAGCTGTGGTGCTATAATTTTACCATAATTTACATTATCTTTAAAATAACCCAATAAAGAAAGTACTAGCAGTCCCACATTTTTACAGGTAGAACTAAAGCTTAGAACATTTAGTTTCACAGATTTAGAATTGAGACAATTCAATTCCTTGTTTTACCACATAACCTCTGAAACCCAGATTTCATGTAAAAAAAAATGGGAATCATAATGAATGCATCATTGTTATTGTAATAATAAAATGGTATGTTTTGTGACTGGTGTAACATCAGGAATTAATAATATGTGGTTACTAATATAGGGTATGACTCCTCTACCCACAAATTTTAAGCCCACTTTCTTCCATTTCTTCTGGAGTCTAGCTCCATCATTTATGCTTCTTTCTCTCAAATTATCAATTCAAATTCAAATTCATCCACTGAATTTTACTTTCATGATACAAATATGTTTTATTTTCTCCATCCTAAAGTCAAAAACATCTGCATTTGGATGTCAGTCCTGAACTCCACACCTCTAGTTACTCTCCTCTTTCTAAATGGCTAATTTACCATTATCTTATAAAAGTAACTTATCATAATAGATATTACTTTCTCACTACTCACTTAAGTTTAAAAAATAAATGATGATTTTATCTAAGTAATACATGTTCTAAAATCAAATGATACTCAGATCCTAATAAAAATAATAACAAAACCCACTAGCAAGCGTACTTCAAGTCCCAGATTACTTGGGCAAAATGCCACAGAGGCGAACACATTTAAATTATTTACTGGCTCCAAAACATGGAAAGACCCTAAGTGTCCATCAANCAATAAACTATTTAAAAAAATAAAATGTATATTTAGTGAAAAAACATAAATTTTTATTGGCATATTCTGGTACTCATCACCAGTTGCTCGATAATATGTATATATGTTTATCATTGATGTATGACTCATAAATTATCTATTTATTTACTATTGTGTTATGAGGATACATTTACCTAATCCTGCCCAAACCACAAGCTGTTTACCTTCCATTATTCTCTTAATATATTAGAAGGAAATACAAAATCTTTTTCACCTAGTTGAAAAAATCAAATAATCTATTTGTTTCCTAATCCTTCTTTTGAAGTAACTGCAGTATGTGCAGGATGACCACTAGCCAACTGCACAACTATACATCTAGAACATTCCATTACCCCATCCGCCTTCTATCCTGCACCCCTCTCCAGTGTTGGATTCCCAGTTTCCAGAGTCTGTGTTTTGACCATTTACAGCTTACTCTTTCTTTTGAAGGCTACTTATCTTGCAGTAGTTTTTTGAAGAACCCTTCATGGAAAATAAGATATTTGTGAGGATTTGCACGCAGGAAATACATTTTAATTGTTTCCTTGACCCTGATGGACACTTGGACAGATTTTCAGATCAGTAATCAATACTTCACAGCCTCTAAAGGCATGAATTACCATATTGTGTGTCTCAGTATTACTGTTGAATAGTATGATGACAATCTTATTTCTGCTCTGTGATATGTGGACTCCTTTTGTTGTTGTTGTTGTTGTTTTGTTTTGATTTGATTTTTTTTTTGCTTTGTTTTGTTTTCTCTTCTTTGCTACTTTTAGTATTTAAAAAGTTCTCTTTGTTCTGAAATTTTAGAATAGCTTGTGATAGAATCATTTTATCTTCATTTGTGATGACAGGCAGTTGGGATCTTTTAGTTTAGACACACATCTTGAAACTATTTGGAATTTTTTCTTTCTAATAATCTTCTTCCACTTAGTTTTTCTGTTCACTTTTACTAACAAAGACATTACTTGAAAACTGGACACCCTACAATAATATCCCATTTTGCTTTTCTATATATATTTTTTTAATTTAAAATTTTTTTTATTTTTTTCTGAGAGGGAGAGAGAGGCAGCGTGAGCAGGGGAGAGTNTTGTTTTGTTTTGATTTGATTTTTTTTGCTTTGTTTTGTTTTCTCTTCTTTGCTACTTTTAGTATTTAAAAAGTTCTCTTTGTTCTGAAATTTTAGAATAGCTTGTGATAGAATCATTTTATCTTCATTTGTGATGACAGGCAGTTGGGATTTTTTAGTTTAGACACACATCTTGAAACTATTTGGAATTTTTTCTTTCTAATAATCTTCTTCCACTTAGTTTTTCTGTTCACTTTTACTAACAAAGACATTACTTGAAAACTGGACACCCTACAATAATATCCCATTTTGCTTTTCTATATATATTTTTTTAATTTAAAATTTTTTTAATTTTTTTCTGAGAGGGAGAGAGAGGCAGCGTGAGCAGGGGAGAGTGATAGAGAGAGGGAGATACAGAATTCGAAGCAGGCTCCAGGCTCTAAGCTGTCAGCATAGAGCCTGATGCGGGGCTCGAACCCACCAACCATGAGATCATGCCCTAAGCCGAAGTCGGATGCTTAATCAACTGAGCCACCCAGGTGTCCCTGCTTTTTTATTTTCTATCTCTGCCTTTTTTCCTATTTTCTGGGATATAATCTCAATATTATTATAAGCTTTCATGAAATGTCTAGTGATCTTTGGCTATTGAATCATGATTTAAAGTGAGATACAAAAAACTTATTGAGGCTCTACATGTATTTGATGGGAGTGCTTGTTGAATGAAGGACTTCTTAATAAAGTACTACCATGGAATCTCAAATTGCTTATGTTTGTAGTTTTTGTTGTGATTAATATTTGTTTGCTTGCTTGTTTGAATCTTTTTAGGCTAATTTCTTCAGAGATGAATTTTCAAATCTCTTGCCTGGTGCTACACACCTGGCTGTTTTCATATGGGTAACTGATTAGAGGAACAGAATGGGAACTGTAATGTTTAATATTGCATAATTAATTAGTTATTATCATAATCATTTAAGAGTTTGGTTAATATACCTTAATTTTTTAAAGGTCATTCAGAACCTTGAATATATATGTGTATACATACACACAAACACATGCACATATAAAAATAGAGAGAGAGAGTTGAAGAAGCATTGCTATAGAAAGGATATTATCATTCCTTGTAGTATGAATAGATAGTGTACTCATGGATACTAAAAATTATAAATGGGTTTTATAAAGTTGTATCTGTACCAGCTTTTCAGAGATGAAAAGGTCAAAATACATTATAACGTAATTAAGCCATTAAGTAAACTAAATTCATATCATAAAGGGAAAAAAGTCTCCATTAAATATATTTCATATAAATCCCATGTGCTTCCTAATCCTTTTCTGTACTCAGCGTTCTGACATACCAGGACAGTTAAGCATTTCCTCATTCATCCTAGAGTTTTTCTGTCACATTTTTAGAGTAATTTTCAGCATAGTTTTCTACTCCTTTCCCCTCAGGTTTTCTCAGTCTGTCCTTGCTCAGTACAAATACACTTGGTGGTAAGCAAGCAGATGATTTCACAGCAAGATCACTGGCAGCCCTGTAGGCAGATGCCTGGTTAAGAATGTGCAGGTGATCCAGCGCTGTCTACACTTCAGAGATTCCTGCCAGCACCCCATTGTAAAACTTCATTTTCCAGTGACCCCAGCCCCTCACTCTTGAATGGGGTGTGAATTTTAGGCTTGGTGAGGTTTTTTTCTGAGTTCAATCTATTGTTTGTTTATTTGTTTGTTTTTTCTTTACTCTCCATCTGACCTACAGCTAGTGGTTGTTCATGACATTTATTGACTTCTTATTCCTTAGAGTTTTCTTTGCATTGCAATTCCCTTTTATTAGTTAATTCTCACCTTAAGTTTTCATTGTTTTTCATTTTGTTGTGTTTTCTGACCCTTGTCTGGACACTAATACAAAATGGAATACAGCTGGGGCACCTGGGTGGCTCAGTCGGTTATGTTCCCTTTTTTGGGTCAGGTCATGATCTCACAGTTCATGATTTCGAGCCTGTCACTGGGCTCTGTGGTGACAGGTTTGGATTCTGTCTCCCTCTCTGTTTGCCTGTCCCTGGGTTGCTCTCTCTCTCTCTCTCTCAAAAATAAACATTAAAAAATTTAGAAAACAACCAAAATGGAATATAATTACTCAAAAATGAAGATTTCTTCTCTGCTTTCATTTCTAGTCAAGTGTTTAAATGACAATTTTATTAATGAGATTCATTGGCTCTAAGAGCAAAAATTATTAGCTGACCTTATAAGAAGAATAACAATCTGTGGATTTAACAATCTATAAGCATACCTTCTATCATTGCCACAACCTGATCAGTAATGCCTACTGCCATGTCATTTACTGAGAATTGTTGAGTACCATCCCTCTCACCAATATTTCAGACTGATTGCAAGTCTTTTTCAAATATGTGCTTGTTTGTTTTTTCCAAATGCATTTTAATGTCTGTGAAAAACAATGATGAATTCAAGATGGTTGGGAGGTATGCCTTTGTCTTAAGTGATGAGATAAGGGATTGGGTAAAAGTACATGGGAAAAAGGAAGGATCAAATCTTCTGGACCACCTTGATGCCGAGGTGCAAACCAATTTGGGGACAATAAAGCACAGGGATTTTTGCTATGACAGATTATTTGCATTCCATGTAGACCTTGCATTTTGGAAAATCTTAAAATCCTCAGGGCTTATTAGAGAAATAAGGTCAAGCCAGTGCACTTAAAACTAGTATAAATCTATAACAGGAATGTACACATGTGAAACAAATCAAACAAAACCTTGGGACATTAAGAAGTAATTTCATTAGTGAAGGCATGCAGCTCATTATGGCTCTAGACTTCCTACAGGGCTAGTAAGATTACACCCCCCCCCCAAATGAAAGTTAAAGTGAAAATACTGGCTTATTGACCCCATGATAAGGCAGATGGAACTGGACCTCTAAGCATTAGGGGGAGTCAAAACATTGTAGGAACCTAGAACTGTATAAGGCTCAGGATTTACATCTTTATGAAAGAATAGTCTGCAAGCATTTCCTTTATCATTAAAACAACCTGGGCAATATCCATGCTTGGTCCTTTCTTGCTGAAGATTATAATTCTGTTAATGATATTCTGGCTGCCTTAACTGCAAAAAATAGTCCATACTCCAACATATGTCCATTGTACTGTACATAATTTTCCTGTTTTCCAGTCACTGCTAAGTTAATTGTTTTAGAAACATGCGTTGTAGTAGAATGCAATGTATATGAAAGCTGAATACCTAAAAATTGATTTCCTCAAAATTCTGTGCTCAGTTTCCTTGTTTGTGTTACTCCTACAGATAAGCTTATCTCAGCTGTAAGTCTGATGGCTTATACCATTAATCATTTAATTTTTTTTACAGTATGATGGAAGACATAGTAAAAATGTAAATGCAAAGTCTGATATACAAAGCAGGGTGCTCTTTTACTTATGGATAGTACAAATTATGTTACCAACCATGTTTGTCTTTAATTGTCAAAAGATCAGAACAAAACAGAATTTAAATACTAATTTTTATAAGTGTTGTATCCCATGTATTTTATCCAATCTGTCATGATGAATGAGTGAATAAAAGATTCTACAGATTACATTTTCTTCCCGTAGTTTTTGTTTTGAATTAGAATTCCACACTTCTAGAGCAGAATATACATAAACTAGAAAAATATAGATAGGAATTATTTTTCCCTAATTAGGGAATAAAGTGGTATATACATTATTTCTAGGAGAAAATGTTTGAGCTCTGAGTTACTTTTCTTAAATATATTTTAGTTACTTTCAAAATAATAGACAAGGGAATATTTGAAGACCTATTATTTTATAAGTTTTGACAATCTGTAGAATGTACCAGAATGACCTAATTATGTCTGGAATTAAAGAATTCTACATTCAAAATAAAAATTCAGTCTTTATTAAAATAATAACACTAACAAACTGGTTAAAGTTGGTTGCAACATATGTTGTTAATCAGTTCTTTATGAAACATTTTAATCACTGGAGAATTATTTTTTAATATTATATAATATCAATTTGGGGGGTGCTTGTCAAAAGATCCTTTATTGAAATATTTTCTTTTGTAGTTTTTAACTAGCTAGGCATTCTACTGAAGCACTTCTGATGTCATCTATGATGTCATCAGGGTGGCAGCCATCAGCATTGCAGCCCACAGACCAGGCAGTCACCAGGATCCCTTGAATGGTTCCCTCCTCTGGCTAAAGATCAGGGCTATATTTGATGAGGCAGTGTTGACACTCTCATCAAAAGTGTCCACAGTGCTTAATAGTTTTTTCTGTTTCTCTCTGTCTTTTGGTGGTTCCTTCAAGGCTTTGAAAATCAGGGCAGAAACAGAAGGTCCCACTTCAATCTGGACCTGTCTTCTCTGAATGGTTAGTTTCACTGTAATTCTCAGGCCCTTCTAAGCACCGTTTGCCTTGGTAATGTCATCACCAAACTTTTTTGGAAACAGAACCAGGGGGTTGATCTTCCACACCAGGGCAGACTCACACCAACTTCCCCAGTGGGGAACCTGAGGTACAGGACTTTGATCTCATTGGGGTCAAACATAGGTGACATGGTGGAGGCAGATGATATTGCGTGAACACGGATCCTGGAGGACTAAAGAGAGCTGCATCTGGGCCTCCTCTGAATTGAAAGCCAAAGGACTCAATATCAGTAATTTCTGAAAGCAAGTGAATACTCATAAAGAGTTGGTACCTACAAACATCGCTTTTATCACTAGTACAAAATTAGCTATATGAAAATGATATTTGTAAGACATATATTATTTACAAAATGGCTAACAAAGCCCCTTACTGAACAAACTCTTGCATGTAGCTGGAAGAGGTCATATCAGAGGATAGTCCTAGGATAAATGTACGAAGGTAATTATAGCTCAGGAAGTACATTATTGAATTCAAATTTCAGCTCCATTCATTCCAAGGACAAGTTATACATGAGATTCAATTTTCTTATCTGCAAATGCAGATAGTAATAATACCTACCTCCTGTGGTTGCTGTGAAGATTAAATGAGTACATACAGGGCCTGACATATGGTGAAATCTTCAATAAGTGATAGTTAATATTATTGCAATTATTTTCAATGAAATCAAGATTTTTTTATATGACAATACAGGGATTAGATGAGGGTGATAATTTTTTACTTTTGTAATTACATTGAATGTTAGAAATGAATCTTAGTTTAGTGATGCATAGTAATTCTATTATTTCCATGGAAGACTCCAATTTTAACTATATAACTTTGTATCCTTCCATTATTAATGGAATATAATACTATAATTATATTATATTAATATATTAATAACATAATTATATTAGCATAATATAATTATATTATTATATTAATATAATATATTAGTATAATATAATTATATTATATTATACCATTCTAAATACTATAGAAAAGAAACAATACATAAAATATATTATCTATATATCAAATTTATTAGTGTTCCCAGAGGGAGTGTTTCCTGGTTCTCTGCCTAAGACTAGATTTATCAGTTTAAACCAAAAATAAAGTCCCTTGCTCACTTTTTAATTGGATAGTTGCTATTGAGTTATAGGAGTTTTTCATATGGTTTTGATAGTAATCCTTTATCATATGTTTAATTTGCAAAATATTCCCTTCTATTCTGTGGACTGCCCTTTTATTCTATTGATTGTGTTCTTTGATACAAATTTTTCATTTTAATGTGCTACAATTTATTTATTTTTTGTTTTATTGCTTGTACTTTAGCATTGCTAATGCTGTTATTTCCAAGAAATCATTGCCAAAACTTTTCCCATTTTCTAAGAGTTTTATAATTTTACTTCTTGCATTTGTAATCAATGAATTTCAGCTAATTTTTTAAATGTGTTTAACAGTCCAAGTTTATTTCTTTGCCTGTAGACATCTGGTTTTCCTACATTCATTTGTTGAAAACATTGTCTTTTCATGTTGGATGGGTTTTTCACCCTTGTCAAAAACCATTCACTCATATGTATGAGGGCTGATTTCTCAGCTCTCTATTCTATGCTAGTGGTGTATATGTCTCTGTTTATGTCAGTAATACCATAACAATGTAGAAATCACACTAGTGTAAGCTTTGAAATCAGACAGTATTAAGACCTTCAACTTGGTTCTTTGTCAAGACTGTTTTGGCTATTTGAGTTCCCTTAAGATTCCATATGAATTTTAGAATGGATTTC
Organism: Crocuta crocuta; assembly: GCF_008692635.1. Lineage (NCBI taxonomy): Eukaryota > Metazoa > Chordata > Mammalia > Carnivora > Hyaenidae > Crocuta > Crocuta crocuta. The sequence continues at coordinate 9,483 of NW_027531911.1, forward strand.
CATTTCTACAAAGAAACATCATTAGGATTTGTAATTGTTTTGTTAAATTAACAAGTGTTAAATAGAGCCCCAGGTGAATGATGGCAAGCACAGCTCAACAAAGACCTCAGGGGAAGGGGAAATAGAGAAGTTTGTTACTCAAAGGTCTTGGAAAAGGTACAACAGCATGTCTAGAGGTGACTGCATGGGGAGGTAAAGACAGGGTGCAGAGTGTGAGGGGCAGGACCTGGGGAATATGTTTTTATTAGTGTTCACAGAGGGGAGTGTTTTTAAGGTTTCCTGGGCTAAGGCTGGATTGGTAAATTCAAACCCCAAACAATAGGGGATTGGTAAAATCAGTAGGGTTCTTATTTAAAGGGCACACAGGGAGAAAGGAGTTAAGGCAGAAGAGAATATCACCAGGGGTGTTGAGGAAGACATATTAGGAACTTAAACTTCCTTGTGACTCTCCAGGATGTTATCTAGGGCATGCACTTGGGAGACAAGCTAGTGTCCATTCAACCAGCCCCTTAGCACACAAAATTAATTCTGAGGAAGCAAAATCATGGAGTAGTTAAAGTCTCAACAGGATTTTGATAGAAATTGCATTGACTCTAGTTTTCAGCATACAAATCTTTTACATCTTTGGATAGGTTTATTCCTAGGTATTTTATGATTCTTGGTGCAATTGTAAGTGGGATCGATTTCTTGATTTCTCTTTCTGTTGCTTCATTTATTGGCCATTTGCAGCAACATGAATGGATAGAACTGGAGGGTATTATGCTAAGTGAAATAAGTCGGTCATAGAGAGATATCATATGTTTTCACTCAGATGTGGAACTTGAGAAACTAAACAGAAGACCATGGGGGAAAGGAAGGGAAAAAGATAGTTACAAACAGAGAGGGAGGAGGCAAACCACAAGAGATTCTTAAATACCGAGAACAAACTGAGGGTTTATGGGGGTGAGGGAGAGGGGAAAGTGGGTGATGGGCATTGAGGAAGGCACTTGTTGGGATGAGTACTGGGTGCTGTATGGAAGTGATGAATCATGGGAATCTACCCCCAAAACCAAGAGCACACTGTTTACACTGTATGTTAGCCAATTTGACAGTAAATTATATTAATTAAAAAAAGGAATTGCATTGACTCTGTAGATTCCTTTGTATAATACTGATGTCTTAACAGTATTGTCTTTAATCCATGAAAACAAGGTGTCTTTCTATTTATTTGTGTCATCATTGCCTCTTCCAGCTATATTCTGTAGGTTTCAACATACAGCTCTTTTCATCTCCTTGGTTAAGTTGATCCCAAGCATTATTTATTTTTTTTTATTTTTTTAATTAATTAATTATTTATTTATTTATATTTATTTATTTATTTATTTTTTAACAAATAGTTTATTGTCAAATTAGTTTCNGGTCAATTCCTAGCAGTGCCAAGCATTATTTCTTTTCAATGTTGTAAATAATTTTTTTCTAATTTCCTTTGGGATTTTTCACTAGTATATAAAGTGGAAGTATGGTGTGTTTTATATCCTTTAACCTTGCTGAATTCATTTATTAGTTCTAATATTTTTTGTAGGGTTTTTAAGATTTTCTACAGATAAGCTCATGCCATCTGCAACAGATATAAATTTATTTCTTCCTTTCCAGTTTAGCTGACTTTTATTTCTTTTTCTTGCTTAATTGGTCTGTGGAAAACTTCTGGTATTATCTTGAGTAGAAGTGATGAAAGTGGTCCTCCTTGTCTTGCACCTGATCATAAAGGAAAGGCTTTCCATCTCACCAAAGAGTACACTATGAGCTATGGGTTTTTCTACTATGGTCTACTATGTCATGGTATATTCCTTCTATTCCTGGTTTGTTGAGTGTTTTAGCATGAAAGTGTGTTAACTAATGTGATTTTTAAAGGAGTTTATAACTCCAAATTGACCATGAGGATGTTAAAAATGTTATGTCATCCCTTTCTCTGAAAAAATTCCAAATACAATTTGCTAAATTTATTAAGGTGCAAATAGTCAGAAGAGATATTTTCTTAGACTATACATAGGCAAGTAATCTGTAAAAACTGAAAAGTCAGAGCAAACTGAAAGTTGATTGGTAGGAATAGGAAGGTCAATTTCTTAGGTACTGTATTAGTAATACAAATTTTATCATGAGATCGGATAAGATATTAAATCTCTTCATTGTATACATTCATATTGTAGACTTCATGTATTCTATATAAATTTTAAAAGAACATAGCATCCATTAGCATGAAGCAATAAACTTACATTTGATATTTCCTTTTTAATATGTCTATATTTTCTAGTAGCACTTAAAATATAGTTCAGAAATCACTCCTATTAAGTAATTATTTAACAACTTTGAGTATCTTATTAGTGAAATTTATTCTATAAGAAAAAGTATCATGTAAGAAAAGTATTTTACTTTATTGACTAAAATGTAGATTTATTGATTGAAACACATTAAAATACATTGGAATTTTTTTCCTTCTAGTAATTGATATTATTATTATTTCAAATAATATAAAATGTTGCTGTTGCTTTTAAAAATCATTAATAATTAAACAGCCTCTTTTGCTCTAATTACTATAGTGACTGAAACACAGATTGTCAAATATATTGCTTAATAAAGAGTAAATGACAATGTTCTTCAAATATAGCTTTTGGTAGCACTAGCAAGATCTCAAGATTTAGAATTTTATACTAAATAATAAACATTTTCCTGTGATGAAATTAATCATATTCAATCCATAAAGAAAATATGTATGTAGTGGTTGAGGTCGGGTTGTATGGAGGAATGACTAGGTCATGGCAGAAATGATCCTGATAAATACTTTGATACTTTGGATGATGGAAATTTATTCAGCAATAATTAAAAGAACAACAAAAATTAAACACCAACATAAATTTGGGCTATTTCAAAATAAAATTATAATACATGTTACTTCTAGAATTATTTTATATATTTTTAATCTTTATTTTCAAATCTAAAATAATTTAATTTTTATGAAATATAAAATTACTATCACTAGGCATTGGTTGAAGTGTGTGAATCAGTTAATATGTAGCATTTGGATGGGCTTTAGCCTGTACTTGTGTCTTAAATATTGACAGGAATTAATTAGTTTAGAATTGGAGATTTTCCTCTCTAAAAAAAAAAAGAATTACATAAAAAAAAAAGAAAGGAAAGGAGATCTTCCTTGTATATTAAAAATCAACTATGATAGACACTTGACATAAGAGAAAGCAAATGCTAGATGATTTAGGTTGGTAAATGCCAAATATGTGGTACTTGTTGAACACTTTTGAGGGAACAACCCCAAAAAAAGAGGATTAAGCATACAAGTTATATTTTAAATTAATCACTATTAATTTTGTACTGCTATTGAGCAATTTAACTGTTCTTTTGCTTTTTACTCTCCCCTTCTTGACAACTATTTCACACATTCTGACTCTCCAAATTTGTACTTTTCTCTGTGCAACTTTTTTCTTTTTTTATATATATCTTTTAACATTTATTTATTTTTTAAAGATTTTTTTTAATGTTTATTTATTTTTGAGAGAGAGAAAAAGGGAGACAGAAAGAGCCAGTGTGTAAGTAGGGGAGGAGCAGAGAGAGAGGGAGACACAGAATCTGAAACAGGCTCCAGGCTCTGAGCTGTCAGTGCAGAGCCTGATGCGGGGCTTGAACCCACAAACCGTGTGATCATGACCTGAGCCAAAGTCAGAAGCTTAACCGACTTCAGAGCCACCCAGGCGCCCCATTTTAACATTTATTTTTGAGAGACAGAGCTTGAGCAGGGAAGGGGCAGAGAGAAAGGGAGACAGAATCTGAGGCAAGCTCCAGGCTCTGAGCTATCAGCACAGAGCCTGACACATGAGGTGCCCACCCCCACACAACCCTGACATCTAGAGTTGAGCTGAGATCAAGGGTCAGATGCTTAACTGACTAAGCCACCCAGGCACCTCTCTGTGCACCTTTTAATTTACAACCTGGCTCCTACTTCACTGAAGAAATCCAGTAATTACAAAGGATTATACTCTAAGTATTCCATATACTCTAAGTACTCAATGACTCACCTACTAGTTTCCTTACCTTTATTTTCTGCTTCCAGATCTGCTACAATATGTTAATTGTTCATGTCTCAGTCAGGTCCTTTCAAAGACACATTTGTAATTCATTATCTTTCTTTTACTGAAGGTTATCAGTCTCACAAATCTCCCATTACTGTTCTACATCATTTATTTTCCTCTACTGAATCATTTCCATTATCACTTAAATACATGTTGGTTCTACCATTTTAATAATAATCCTTTGTCTGATTTCATTTATCTTCTAGATACCACCCCTTTTCTCTCTTCTCCCCTTTCCATTAAAAATCCTTGAAAGAACTGGCTCTACCTTATGTCTCCAAAGCTTTTTACAGTCTCTGGTCTAACCAACCTTTATCAACATGGCTTCACTAAAACTGTTCTTGTCAAGCTCATTATATGTCACATAATTCACCCCACTCATTTTACATACTTTCCCCATTTTATCCCAGCACCCCAATCTGTTCTCCTCTCTCATCTTTCCACTTCTCCCCATCCTGTTATGATTGGAAAATTCCAGGATTCAGTACTCCTTCCTACCTTCTTCTCTTTCTTTACCCTCTCCCTTGGGGATTTAATCCTGCCTCTTGGATTTAAATATCATCTATATGTTGATTTCCCCCAACTTCTAATTGTAAGCCTTAGCCTATCTTCTGACTTCTGAAATTTTATATCACAAAACATACTTAGCATAGAAATTTGGGGATACAATTAACATCTCAAAGTTAACATGTATAAAGCTGAATTTCTTATGTTATTCCAGCCTGACCTCATCCTCACTCAGTCTGCAGTTTTCCACTTCAAAATTAATGCTAACTTCACCCTTCCAGTTGTTCAGTTGCAAAGCTTGAAATAATTTGCTACACCCCTTTTTTTCACAACAAATATATGAATTGTTTTCTTTTTTTACAAATATTTTTAAGTAATCTGTAACCCAGTGTGGGACTCGAACTCACAACCCCAAGATCAAGAGTCTCGTGCTCCATGGCCTGAGCCAGACAGGCACCCCTATATAAATTTTTTTCAAGGTTCACAATTAAATCACCTTAACTATGATACCTTACTCTATGCCATATGGATTTACATCAGCAGCCTTTTAACTGATGTTTCAGATTCCATCTTATTCTTTATACTCATAATAAGAATTACTCTTATAAAATGCAAATCATTCCACATCTCTGTTACAAATTTCCCATTGGTTTCCCATTTCCCTTAGGACAAAGGACAAATTCACATGGTTAAATACTACCTATCTCTAACCCATCTCTGACCTTATCTCTTCTCTCTTCCAGATCCCCTCTGCTATAGCAACACTGGATTCTGCTGATTCTAGAACACACCAGGCACTAACCTGCCATATAATCTTTGTTCTGTCTGTTGCCTCCATCTGGAATGTTCTTCCTCTGTATAACTTCCTCCAATTTCACCTCCTTGATATTTTTACTCAAATACCACTTTCTTAATGATGCCAACCCAACTACCCTGTATTCAATGTTTCCAACTTATTTGATGCTATTTACCCTAATTTCCCATAACCTCTATACCTTATACTTTGTTATATAGCAAATTATTTTATATTTATAATATACTGTATTATTTATTACACTATTTTATTCTTGTCCTTTCTAAAATGTTGAGTGCAGAGATCATTTGAAGTTTTTTTCACAACAGATTCTAAGCGCACAGAAGAGTGCTTGCACATTCATAAATAATTACTGGGTGTATGAATAAGTAAATAACTGAACTTACATAATATGGAAATGTATTCACTTGCTACATTATAAAGCATGAACAAACATGTATATAAAAAGAATGAGATAAAAAATAAGTATCTGCATTAGACATTTTAACTTCATCATATAACACAATGGGCCATTGTGAATGTCTGTGGGTATTTTTGTTTTTGTTGTTGAGGTAATATTTATAAAGAAAGGAAAATAGATGAAAATTTCCACTTTTTAATTTTAAGTATTTTAAAATTGCAGTGTAAAATTAAACTGAGCTTGGTGTACTTACATTTAATTTTTTTGGGGTTTTGAATGATAAAATCAATGTACCATTAAGAAATATCAGGAAGTATGGTGCTCGCTTCGGCAGCACATATACTAAAATTGGAACGATACAGAGAAGATTAGCATGGCCCCTGCGCAAGGATGACACACAAATTCGTGAAGCGTTCTATATTTTTTCACTAAAGAAATAATGGACTTGAAAGACACATTGGACCAGATGGATCTGACGGATATATTTAGAACTTTACATCCTGAGGCCAGGGAATTTACTTTCTTCTCAAGTGCGCATGGCACATTCTCCAAGATAGATCACATACTGGGACATAAAGCAGCCCTCAATAAATATAAAAGAATAGAGATCATACCATGCACACTGTCAGATCACAATGCTTTGAAACNCCCTCCCCTGCTCACGCTCTCTCTCTCTCTTTCTCCTAGAAATAAATAAAAATATTTTTTAAAAAAGAATAAAATACAACATAAATATTCTAGACTTTGAGCTAGATAATGTGAGTTCTAAATCTAATTCCACCACTACATTAGAAAGACAGACTGGGGCAAAATATTTGTTTTCTGCTCTTGAGACTTCTCATTTGTATAATTTGGAAGTTCAATTTTANAAAAAAAAATAAAAAAAAAATCACAACAGGCTTATAACAATTCAGAAGCTTCTTTTGTTCTATAAATTTTTGAATCATATTTTTATATTAAAACATGCTTTGTTAAAAACAATAACGATTTTTTTAGAAAGAAAAATATTTTAATTTAATCTTCATGACAGCAAGATTTTAGGTTCAATTTTCTCAAATTTTAGAAGTACTCTTGGGATATTATTTCATCAGACTTTCACCTAGATTTCTCTGCATTTTCTCTGAAGTTATTTTATACTTTATTAATCTGGTTTTGTGTTCCATATTTACAGTTCTTAATTACTCAGGATTGTTCTCTTACAGGTTGTATGTTTCATCACACAGCATAATCACATCATGTGAATTACCTGTATCTGATACACTGTAGTGCTAGCTGTCCTTAAGAACACTAACCAACTGTGATACTTCCATGTAAGCACATTAGAAAGGGCTTAGTGTATATATGGAGATAGAATATACATAGATACATTTCTTTTTATTTTATTTTATTATTTTCTTTTTTTAAGAAAGAGAAGTGAGACAGAGTATGGGCGGGGGAGGTGCAGAGAGAGAAGGAGACACAGAATCTGAAGCAGGTTCCAGGCTCTGAGCTGTCAGCAGAGAGCACAATGTGGGGCTCGAACCCACAAACCATGAGATCATGACCTGAGCTGAAGTCGGAAGCTTAACTGACTGAGCCACCCAGGGACCCCCATAAATACATTTCTTAAACTTTATCAGCACACACCTAGGAATGTCAAATTCCAGGATGAAGAATAGTATTATGTGAAATATCTATAAGAGAAAAAGATTTCAACAGCATTTAGTGAATAAAATGTGACATATTACTGATAGCTATTAGTGAAAGTAGTCTGAGTTTACATAAAGAAAATTCATATCTTAGGCAAAATGATGGGAAAGAAGCAAGAATTGCATTCTCTATGCCTAAAGTTTACCTAATTTTTGAGTGTTTTTGGTTTGCTCACAGTTTGAGATATATGGTCTAGGAACTCTCAATAATGAGTAAGTATTATCAACTACTACTTTTAAAATGAGATATTGAGACAAGCACAGAAAGAGATATTTAATCCATCATTTTGGTTTTAATTTTCACAAGCCTGCATATTTTTAAATTTCCTAGTATCATTTATAGGTCTTTTTCACCTCTCAAGGACACATGTCAAAACAATGAATAGAATATACCACCAATGTTTAGAACGTGGTACATGTGGGAAATTGAACTAGACATGTTTTAGTCCTTATCTAAATTCTTTAAAGGTTAAATTCTCACAACAATGCAAGGTAGCTATCAGTCCCATTTCACAACGATGAATCAGTATCAGGATGAAAGGAATTGCCTAAGCTCAAACAGTTGCAGTAATTTTTTCAGCTATATACACTATTTGCAATGGGCATGTTCACAAGTATGGGTATGTATTCAAATTCAGGACTGCTTCACTGAAGGTACTACATATGAATTCTTATGTTTTTTAGAAAGTTGATACCAGTAAATGATTATTAGCAAATCTTACAATGTTCTAGTGACTAGCATCATGCGATTATCATAGAGAAATTAATTCTTTTAGAAAAGACTCTTAACTATAGAGAACAAACTGATGGTTACCAGAGGGAAGAGATGGAGGAATGGCTTAAATAGGTGATGGGGATTAAGGAGTGCACTTGCTGTGATGAGCTCTGGGTGTTGTATGGAAGTATTGAATCATTATATCATATGCTTGAAACTAATATTATACTGTATGTTTCCTAACTGTAATTTAAACAAAAACTTTAAAAAAGAAAAGTTATTTTTAGAGTCAACAAGCAACATAAAGCATGTTTAATACTTTATATTGTGTTTATCATAAAAGAAAAAACATTTTACCAACAGAAGGTCTTACCTTCTATACTGTTGTATATTTTTGTGATTTACTGAAATATTAGAGGGTAATAGTGTTGTTAAACAATACTTTCAATAGCTCTACAAGCACAGTGGGAAACATGATTTTATAAGAAATTAGTTATAAGATTATTGTATACTTTTCCATATGATCTCCAATCTGATGCATTTTTATTGTATCCTAGAACATGTTGCCTGTGCTCACTGTAGATATAAAGTAATGCTGAATTCAGCAACATCATAAAGGGGCTTACAGTATAAGCAAAGACATCTGTTAATAGTACCAGGAATACATGAGAACTGTGGTGCTCAAATAGCTTTGTTAGCAAAGCATCGCCTCCTAATTCATTTCTACAGCAAATGGAAGCCTCATTTTTCATGGCTTGGTAGTTGCCTTCAAACATATCAATAATTTCAAATGAAATCATTTCTATGCAGCCAATTTTATTTTAAAACAGAAGATGGAATCGTTAATGTTCTGTTGATGGGTAGACAGCCTCTCCAGCAGCTGCTTGCCTCAATCTCTGCTTGATATTTTAAAATTGATTTTAAAATAATGTTTTAATAAAATTTAGGAAGTTTGATTTTGTATAAGAATTGGGTATGATTTCCAAATATACGAAACTGAAAAATTATAAACGTTCTATCTTAGAGCCTTAAAACTTGGTCATTTAATTTCTCATATATTTGGTAGCTGAGAATATTTTTACATAGGAAAACGAAAATATTAAAAATTTATGATTAACATATATCACAAGAGATTATCTATAAATAAGAGATATATAAAAACAACAGCATCCTTTATGGAACAATTACAGATACTGGGAAATTATTACTTTTTCTGATTCCTGATATTTTGGATATTATGCTGGGAAATTATATGACTGTGTATAAATTTAACTTTTTCAAATAGGTTACTTCATATACCACTTTTAAATCACATATTCCAAAGTAGTGATGACAATTTGTTATTTATGTATTCCTGAATACATATGAAATAAAATAACCTTAACCCTAAATATGTCACTCTTGACTTCCAGGTCAAATATTAGTGTTTGCCTAAAGAATGTTATATTGAAGTTTGGTAAAATTTTATAAACACATTACTACATTATTTTGTCTTGAAATTGCAGCAATAACAATATTATTTGATGGCTCAGTTAAGCACTTGTATAAAAGAGTTTAATGCTTCTCAAATACTCCAAGATATAAAAAATGAAGTTTGATGAAACTTAAATGGCACCAGCAGCACTATAGGGATCTATAACCATAATAAAACAATAGAAATAAAGTAATGATACATTTTATCATGGAACAAACAGCATGGCATACTATATAAATGAGGATATGGGATAAACTGGCAAGTTTAGCAGATGACACAATTACTACTACTAATAGTAATATTTTTATTTTATATGTAAATTATAATCTATAATTATAATTTCCACTTATATTCTTCAAACATGTTTTCACTGTTCTTTATACAATAACATGTTTTTCTTCACAATTCTACCAAGAAAGTGCCATTATTATCTGCTGTTAATATATGAAGTTTCAGAAGGAAAATAACATAAACCACATAACTAATATATAATGAGACCAGGATTTGTGTGCAATTGGACAGTCACCACAGGCTATCACTTGAATTATGAATCACAAAGAATCATATATAGTAATTTTCAAAAATCATTTTTTTAACAATGGCCATGAGGACAGATGGTAGACAAAAAGCTGTGAAACTCTCTCTTAAACTCCTGATATCACGATCCGATGTCACTTTCAGAAGCAGAGGCATTGTAAGCAAAGGGCGTGTGTCTGTGACATGGTAGAGAATAAAGCCAAGGGAGACAGTGGCCTGTTGTGTTGCCATATTGAACACAATGGGCGGTTTATGATATGAAACACATCCTATCACTGGAGGTTAGTGAACATCAGTGCTCCAGTGTCACCTACGGTATCTATCTCTGCTCCTTTAATGCCAGCTCCCTGAGAAATTTGCAGACCGGTAACTATATCACCTTCCTCAACCTCTGAGACACCAGAAACCCCATGGAAGACACTGCGGGAAACAAGAATTCCATCAGCTTAGCATTGCACTCATGTCTAAGACATTTCCCAAATGGGAATGGCAGGGTGACAGAGTCCTTCAAATGGCCTTTGGCAAAACAATCAAACTCAAGTGTCTGGCACAAAATTCATGAATGATCTGCATTAACGGACTCTATGCTGGAATCAGTATTTTGGCAGTGGTGCTGCTAACTTTTTGGTTATCATGATTACCAGGAAGTGTTTCTACATCAGAAACAAGCAGCAGCAACTAGGTATGGTTTCATTTCAGGCCCTCTAATTGGAGTTTTGCAAAATGCATCTCTATGTGCATCCAAGCAGATGATACCTACTTTATTGAGGAGCATCTTTATATAATGGATGAAGACCCAGTGGCCTTCTACTGCTTTATGGCCATGAAATCAGAAGACAGTGATTGGATAACACTGTGAGAGATTCCTTTTGAGCTCCAGGGTCATTTTTCTCTGTCATTTCTGCCCGGCATTCCAACATGTCAGTGACACTGAGTAGAGTGATGGTAGCTCAAATTTATGTCGTATCAATTATATTGATAAATCAGTCCTACTTTTTTATCTTAAAATGTACTCAATGTTTTTGGGCACTGCAGAGCTCTATTCTAAAATACTTTAAAGGTGTATTATTTATATTAATTAATTTATTTTAATGTTTATTTATTTTTGAGAGACCCTGAGAGAGAGCACATGCACAAGTGGGAGAGGGACAGAGGGAGAGGAAGACACAGAATCTGAAGCAGGATCCAGGCTCTGAGATGTTAGCACAAAGTCCAATGTGGGGCTTGAACTCATGGACCATGAATGAGATCATGACCTGAGCTAAGCCGGACACTTAACCAACTGAGCCACTCAGGTTCCCCTAAAGGTATATTATTTTAGACCCCATGAACCCTATATCCTTCAAAAAAAAAAAAAACTTGCTGGGAAGATAGGAAATGGACTTCTATCCTGATCTCCCATCAAGGGGAGAAGAATGATAATTAAAAAGCAACAAATTTGATTTTAGAATTAAATACTTGGAACCATTTCATTATTATTTTTCCTCTTGTAAATGTTCTAAATGTTACATGTCTTGGTTTCTAATGCTACAGGCCTCTTGTAAATATTCTAAATGTTACATATTTTGGACTTTAATTTATTAGAGATAATCGTTTCCATACCCCCTTGCTGTATAGTAATAATTCCAATAAGATGGTACTTCTGAGAAGTCTTTGAAAAGCAAAAACACTGCAGAAAGGCAAGGATAGAAAAAATTGGATAGGAGGTGATTGCACCTGGGTGGCTCAGTTGGTTAATCATATGATTCTTGATTTCAGCTCAGGTCATGATTTTGCAGTTCATGAGTTCAAGCCCTGCAGTGGGCTCTGCGCTGACAGTGTGGAGCCTGTTTGGGAGTCTCTCTCTCTCTCTCTCTCTCTCTGTCTCTCTCTCTCTCTGCCCCCTCCCAACTCTAATAAACAAATAAACAAACTTAAACAAATTCCCAGTAGTTTTTAGCAATAACAGATCTATCATTAGTGTTCAGTAAATAATTTCTGTAATGTTGGGTTTCTAAATTTTTTGTAGTATGGTATCTTTTACTCAAATAACTTTGCTTGGAAAAAGTTAATGTTGGATAATTTGTCTATCATCTTATATTGAATATAAAATTTGTTAATAGATGAGAGGTAGAATGGGTAAGAGGGAGGTTTTTAGTTAATATGAAACCCTTTTTTATAAAGATATCAGTCTTGGAAAACTTACTGAATTTTGTTTTGTTTTTGATCTTTCAAGACACAGTTGAGATTCCATGATCTACAGCCTGTCTTGGGGCATTAGGATACTAATGAAATTAAGACTGTATATATTTATTTATTTTTAAATGTTTGTTTATTTGGAGAGAGAGAGAGAGACAGCTCAGGGAAGATGGAGAGAGAGAATATCCCAAGAAGGCTCCGTATAGAGCCTGATACAGGACTCAATCTCATGAACCATGAGAACATGACTAGAGCCATAAGAGTTGGCTGCTTAACCAACTGAGTCATCCATGTGCCCCAAGAGTGTAATTTAAACATAAGAAATTTTGCATGTCTTAAACTAGCTGAGCCAATCTTCCATTTATTCT